>NC_137580.1:101134515-101605197 GCF_963210335.1 Falco punctatus
GACGGCTGTCCCATAACCCAGCCGACACCAGGGCATCCCTGAGGTGGGGGAGCTGCCTCCTGCATGCTGGCTGCCCAGGGCAGCCCCTGTGCCAGGCAAGTGCCCCAGCAGGGCCAGGGGGGCTGTGGCTGCTTTTTATCAGCATTGGGGCAGCCCCACACAGCCATGAAGCTGCTTCAATGTCACCTGGGTGGGCTCTGCAGCCAGGAGGTGAGGGGAGGTCTGCACGGGCAGGTCTGCCCTGGCAGTGATCGGCAGCCCCGGGTCCGTGGTGTCTGCCCAGAGCTCCGAAGGAGTGTCGTCCACCTGGTGATACCCCACCTGGCAGGTAGAAACTCCCAACTTCTCAGACAGGACTTCTTTGAGCTTGGCATGGCTTCGGGGCCTTCCTTGTGGCCGCAGTTGTGGCTGACTTCAGGCATTTACATGGACCTGTCATGAAACAGAAATGCTGGGAATGGGATAACATCCCACCCCTCCCAAGGTAATGGCCCAAGCACCACATCTATGCAGAAGTGAGTTATGAGAGATAATGTTTTTGAAACATCATGTACCAGGCAGAGTGCATGGGGAAAAAAAATCTGCTTCCTCAGTTCACTTGTTAACTTTTTTGGAAATCCTGTTTACTTCCCTGTTTGCTCTGTTCCAGTGACTGAGCTGCAAGTTAGCGCATAAGAGTAACTCTGAATGTACCTTGGGCTAAGCTGGACTCCTCCATGCAAGCAGCACAATTTGTGTTTCACCTTCACAGTCATCTCAGCATTGCTGGGGAAAGCCTTTTCTGTCTGAAACTCTTTCTCCCTCAGCAGATGAGATTTTTGCAGCCGCTGGCATTATTCAGTCATTTTTCATTTGTAAGACTTAGGAAATTATTTTTTTTCAGTATTTTTTTCACAATCATAGCTCAAAGCTCACTTGGGTGAAAGGTGGCATTTGTCACCATAGGTTGTACCTGCACGGTGATGGCTAGTGGCACATGTCTGCCCCACGCAGAGGACATGCAATGAACCACACAGTTCCTGCCCCAGGAGCTGGAAGAGGCAGGAGATATTGCAGGTGCTCCCTGGAGAGACACCTGCTTTCACCTGAGGCTTGGTCCAGTCCCTTTAGCTCTGCTTCTGACATGAGCCCCAGACATGACAAGCTGGATGTTTCCCCCATTCTCCTTCATGCCTATGAATGCTACTGATCCACACAGTGTGTTTGCTCCAGAAGAAAGCAGGGATGTCCCTGGTGTCTTCCATGGTGCTGGTTTGCTGCATTCAGCTCCTGTGCACCCCGGCACGGACCTGGCAGAGGGACCCCTGGCCCTGCTCAGCTGTGTGTTGAGCAGGGCTGCACCTCCGGGCTTGTGCCCTGCCAAGGATCAGCGAATGCCACCAAACACCCGTTGCTGATATACCCAGGAAAACCCCTGCTTGACACAAGGGACGTGCAAGGATGCTTTTGCGGCTTCTGGGCTGTATTTGCTCAGATTCTGATAAGGGCTCTTATCAGAGCAGGTGAATACCCCTGGCTGGGGGCCAGGTCACCACTCCATCATCGACAGCTCAGTAACACATCCCGAGACAGGAACGGATCAGGACTAGCAGCAGTGTCACCCCACTCCTCCCCTGCACTGTGCAGCTATAAATCTTGTGACTCAACGCAATTCTACAGTAACTTTCTGGACTTGTAAGTGTGCAGGTGTCCCTGTAGAGTCGGCATGGGTGAGTGTGAGCATGGGGCAGCAGGGCGGGGGGGGTCCCTGGCTCGTGGACCCTCAGAAGTGGTGCTGGTGGAGGTGGTGGTGTTGAGAGTCTCCCCCCTGGCAGAGCCATCTGTGTGCCCCTATGGATGAAGGACTTACCACAGAGGCAGAAGATGACACAGGGCACAGAGCAGGGCAGACTCAAGGTCCGTGTTGCTTCTTCCAGGGCAAGGGAGAAGGTTTGAGAGGGACTTGCAAGTCCCTAGGTCTGCCCTCAGCCCAGCCCAGCAGCTCCCCAGGCAGCATCAGGGCAGGGGAGAGCTCAGGAGGGGTTGGACCAGGGAAGAGGGAACCTGCATGCTCCCCTGTCCCAGAGAGCAGGAGCAGAGGAGGGTCAGACCAGCTGTGTGTCATACTCAGGGGGTGCAGACCTGCTGGCCGTCCTGCAGGTGCAGTCACCATGCTGCTCTGGCTGGAGCTTTAGATGGGGGCTCTCCACACCTCGCATCACTGCGAGAGCATCAGGAAGAGCTTCAGTGAGGCTCGGAGTCCAGGTGCAGCGAGGGCAGGTGTCTGCAAACGGGTCTGCCCCAGCTGCTGGAATAAGGGCTGTGCTCAGGAGCAGGAGGGCAAAATCTATGGAGGGAAGGTCAGAGTGGCCTTTCCCCATGCAGATGGGTCAGTGGGGACAGAGAAGATGTTGAACAAAGAAAAAAACCACAGCAACTCACCTCCTCGCAGTACCCCTCCATTCCAGCAGAGCAGGGGCAGGTTCAGAGAAAAGGACGGGTTCAAGTCTAGCAGATAGTCACTGTGCTTTAGTTCTCGCTCAGCAGAGTCATAAATCTAAGTGTAAATGTGTTAAAAATGTAAGATTGTAGGTAGTGGTGTATAAAAAGCCTAGGCTTCCAATTACTGTCAAGGGTCTATCACTATGTGGGGTGTCCAAAACGGAGGCACCACTGAAAAAGTTCTCCCTTTCCAGATGTTTCACAATCCAATGCTGCTGTAACCCCCAGAGGTGCAGATGTGATGCCATCTTTAAATGAATATTCAGATTTAAATCTTGGCAAAATTATTATTATAATTAAAGTTAATAACATTATTATTTTTGAGTAAATTTGGGGGGGGTATTTGAATTTTCCAGAGTGTAGTAGAAAGGTTGAGGAGGTACTTTCTAGCTGTTTAGTGAGCTGGAGGTGCAGAAAATATTCTCCAAAGTTTTTGTTAAGGTTTGTGCTTAAAGATAAACACATTGGTCAAGTTTCATGTGATCTGCAGAGGACTCTCTTACAATTGCTTGATTTTGCTCCCCACATTTTCTGGGCACCTTGGGCTCTGGCATGAAGCCTGGGGACAAGAAAGAGTCTGGCTGCAAGGTCCATGTCAGAGAGGTAACCTCATGCTGTCCTTGCAGGTTCGGGGTGACTTGCATCTGTTTCACCTCTGGGCAGCTGGTTCCCCATTGCATGTTTTACTTCGACAGTGGGATGCTCTGTTTGACTCTCATCTTGTCTCTTCCTCCTCCAGTTGTCCAGTGCGCTCCGCTCCTGCTCCTCGCCTGTGTGTTGGCCCTGCCTGCCCCACATCTCACCAGGAGCATCCAAAGCCTGTCACTCTTCAATCAGTCTGTCTTGAATAATGCTGTGTCTGCTCTGAACACGTTAGTGAAGGGTAGGTACATGGGAGGTCTCCATCTGTGCCAGCAGGACATGGGGTAGAAGCACACAGAGCAGGCTGTTGGGGAGGGCCTCTTTCAACCTGGTGCTCCCTGGTTGCACCAGACAATCCTCAAATGTCTGGTGCGGGCAGACACGGGACCTTGCAGTCACAGGCCTTTCTGCTCGTGTATGGGTGTGGAGAAGCCCAGAGGGTTTGCTATGATCCCCCCCTGAAGCCAAAGCTGCCTCTTCCCACACACCCCCTGCCCTGTGGAGGATGGTAGGGACAGTCAGTGGGAAGGATGCAGAAGAAAGGGAGGGTTCTCGTGCCACCAGCATCCTCAGCTGTTTTGCTTGTCCCATGGCTAAAATCCAGAAAAGTGGTCATCTCCTGTGAAATAGCCTGAGGATACTTCACCAGGGTGCACCATTCCCTGTCTCACCCTCAGCCTTGCTCCTGGGGAACTCATAGCCCCAGGAGAGCGAAACGCAGCTCCTTCAGTGGTGGGAGGAGATGGCCACTTGGCTGAGGGAACACAGGGCAAACCCATGCCCAGTCTCTGGGTCCACAACACACCAAAAATAGTTGGAAATGGAGACTAAGTCTCCTTCCCCAGCCAGGAGCGAGATCAGAGGTGTAGAGGCCCCACATCTTACTGCCTGGACTCCACTTCTTCAGCCAGAATGTACCTCCTAATCTGGGATTCAGCTTGCTTTGGTGTTGTCCCCCCTTTTCCAAATCTCCTCCTTACTGTTGTTTTCTGTGTTCCAGGTCAGGTCCAGCTGGTGAATGGCTCCAACCAGTGCTCCGGACGGGTGGAGGTTTGGTACCACAATGAGTGGGGAACAGTGTGTGATGACGGCTGGGACATGAGAGATGCCTCTGTGGTGTGTAGGCAGCTTGGCTGTGGAGAGGCACTATCAGCCCCAAGTAATGCTTATTTTGGGAGCGGATTGGGGACTATCTGGCTGGACAGCGTTAACTGCAATGGGGATGAGGAGCGCCTCACTGAGTGCTCGCTGCAGGCTTGGGGAGAGCACAACTGCAGGCACAGCGAGGACGCAGGTGTTGTGTGCTCAGGTGAGGATGGCATTTGCATGATCCCTGCTCCTCAGGCACTCCAGGTCTCATTAACATCTTCGTCTTCCAGCCACAGGAATGCACAGGGTCTTGTTAAATTGCCCTCTCTCCTGCCCCAGGCTCGCCCAAGGACTGCAGCGAGATCCCTGCTGGCAGCCCCAGTGGCATCTACGTCATCCAGCCCCCAGGGCTGCACCCCATCGTGGTGTACTGCGAAATGAATGCAACGGACGGGGGCTGGACGGTCATCCAGAGGAACCGGCAGAGCACGGAGATCACCTGGGCCGAGTCCTGGAGCACCTACAAGTACGGCTTTGGGAACGTGCACAGCGAGTTCTGGCTGGGCACTGAGTACATCTATCAGATCGCCAAGCAGAAGGTCTACCGGGTCAGGTTTGTCATCTGGGATGCTGCAAATGACACAAAGTTTGCAGACTACAACCTCTTCAGCCTGGAAGGTGAGTCCCATGGCTACCGTCTGAGGCTGGGAACGTACTCGGGGACAGCAGGGGATGCCATGGCCACAAGCAGTGCTTCCACCGTGCATGACAACATGAAGTTCTCCACCAAAGATCTGGATCAGGACACTTACAGCGGGAACTGTGCCTCCAGCTACGGGGGTGGGTGGTGGTACTCGGCGTGTTACTCTGCCCGGTTGAACGTCAAGGGGGCCATAACGTGGGGCAGCCTGTGCAGTGGGAACTGCAAAGCTTCTGCCATCCTCATCAAACCCCTTACCTGCTAGGGCTTCGCTGCTGCCTGCCTGCATCAGGCACGTGGCCAGACCAGTGCCCTGCCGGGCCTCTCTTTGCTGGGGGCAGCGGGGCGGGTGGCAGCAGGGCATCCTGGGCTGCCGGCAGGTTTTTCTTTCACCTCTTTTGCAAGGCTCCTCCACCTCCCTTGCTGGGTTCTTCCCCTTTGAGCTGTTATTTTAATTGCATTATAATCAGACTAACACATTGCAAGCCCTGTTCTTGTCAAACATACCTGCTCTGGAGAATAAAATGTGCTTTAGAAACATAACATCTGGATGAGCGTCATGGGAAAATATCCTTACTCTTAGCTGGATAAATAATCAGTCTTTTTCTTTCCAGGGTTTCTGTCACCCCCTCATTAGCTGGGGTGGGGCAAGGGTGAGGATTCTTTATTTCCTAGTAAATCTGAATTAACCCCACTTGCTGAAGATGTGGCCTTGACACCTACACCTGGAGAGGTGTTTTCACCCATGCTGGCTCTCAGTTCAGCAGTTCTTAAAACCTCTGGTAAAATCCTGTCTAAAACAACACCTACAACCTGCAAATACCTACTTCGTACCTCCAGTATGTTTGTACAGGCTGGTACGGAGTGAGCAGCTGTGCTAGGGCAGCGCCAGGCTTCTTGTGAAAAAATACATGGGGTTGCAGGGAAAATATCAAATAGAGAATTAATTTTAATAAAACACAGCGGTTTTATTTAAATAAAGATTTAAACAAAGAATCTGCATTTAAATAAAGAAACTGCAAGTTTTTGATGCTGGAGAAGCTCCAGGGAAGGATGGATGGCTCTGGGGGCTCTGCAGGGCACTGCCAGCCTCAGGGGGGACGCACTGTCGGGGGACCCCTGCCCTGCCCAGGCAGGGGGTGCCGGTGCAGGGCATTGCTGTGTGCCCACTCCCACGTGCCTGCCCTGCACCTTCGCGCCGCAGCACACCTGCGCCAGCACCATGGGACGGGTGCTGCGGACACACGTCAGGCTCGCTGGGGGGGTGGGGTGCTGCCCCACGTGCTCGCTGGCCTCTGGCCAAAATTCAGATGTGGGTGGCCCATGGCTAGCCACATGTTGGCGTGTCCCGGCCACCCAATGTCACCCGCTCCGGGGTGGGAAAGCAGTGTCCGTGATGCAGTGCGCTGCCACCCCTCGGAGCCTTGCTGGCTACAGAGAGCCCAGGCCGAGCACTGCGGGGCTGCCCCAAGACCTCCGCTCACCCCAGGGCTCCCCATCCCCCTGTGGCCTCAAAGCATCACCCCCCAGCATCCAGCCCTGGGCTGCTGAGGGACCCTGGGCACCACCCCAGTGATGGACCCCCCATGGCATGAACCCCCCCTCCCAGTGACTTGACACCCCTCGGGGCACCCCGACCCCCCTCAGCCCTTGCTGCAGGATGGGGCTGGGACTCCAGCTCCCCCAGCCGTGGCACAGAGCAGAACAGGGAGGGAGTGAGACTCAGGCAATGCAGCAAATGGGAAACTCCCCTGCCATGAACACAGTGCCCCCCCAGCACCCTCCACTGCCCCAGGACCTCGACTGCCCCTGTGCGTGTGTGTGCAGCATCACCGCCGCAGGCAGGCACAAGGCAGCGAAGTCTGGCTCCAGGGTTTATTGCAGCTGATTTCTCCCAGCACGGGTAGCAGAGCTGTGGGGTGTACAGGGGAGGGAGCGGGGCCTGAGCAAAGCAGGGATACACCGATTGCACAGGAAAGGGAACTTGCACAGTCTCCCCCTCCCCAGGACAGGAGCAGGTGCACCCACCCCAAACTCGTTTCTGCGTCCCAGCACCAGCCAGCACCACGGTACTGGGTGAAGCTGCCTGTGTGCCCAGGGCTCCGGATGGTTGCCTCTGAGCCCCAGAGCTGCTGTGCTTCAGTGGGTGACAGGGCAGGACAGGACACTGCGGGCAGCACAGGACATGTACCGGGGCTGGCACGGGGCGGTTGGCAGGCACAGGAACAGGGCACTGAGCTGGGGACAGTGGCACTCCCCCAAACTCCTGGGAGGCTGGGAGCTGCGGCACGGTCAGCACACATCTGTGGGTTTGACCAGGATGAGGGAGGATGCACAGTCACCACTTGAGCAGGTTCCTGGCCAGAAGATGTAGCCCTTGCCATTGAGCAGGACATTCTGACACTTGTCATACCACCAGCCCCCATAGCTGCTGGCGCAGTTCCCACTATGCTGGTCCTGGTCCCTGTCAGTCGTGCTGAACTTCATGTTGTCATGTATGCCCCCATACGTCGAGTGATAGCTGGTCAGATAGTCATCCCCATCACCAGAAAACCGGCCCAGCCTCAGCGGGTACCCACTAGCCTCACTCTCCACGCTGAAGATGTCGTACTCGGCGTAATGGGTGACGTTGGCTTTATTCCGCACGATGAAGCGGACCTTGTAGGTGCCCTGCTGCGTCAGCAGGTGCAGGTACTCCGTGCCCAGCCAGTGATCGCCCTGCACGTTCCCAAAGCCGTACTTGTAGGTGGTCCAGGACTCCTTCCATGTGATTTCGGTGTTGTAAGTGTTTCTCTGGACAACAGTCCAGCCCTTGCCTTCGGTGTCCATGTCGCACCACACCACGACTGGGGGAGACCTTGCTGGCTGGATGACGTACACCCCGCTGGGGCTGGTCTCACGGAGACGGCTGCAGTCTGCGGGGAACCCTGCAGCAGCAGATCAAGCAAGACACGAGGGACATTTACTGGAGGGCAGTTTATTGTGGGGCAGCTGCAGTGATGCTGCTGATGCTGGATCTCTCTGGGTGCTCCACAACCAGTAGAACATTTTGGGAGTGCCTCTTATCTGCTGGTGATGAGAGGCAAGAATTGTCCTGCTTTGCAGCTTAGGTTTGAATAGAGGCTGGCTTTCTCTGTGTGGCTGCAGGCATGGGGACACTTAAACCCAGCACCTTGGAGCCTGACTGTGCTCAACAAAGGGCAGCACAGCTGCTCCCAAACTTGGCAGCTTGTCAGCTGTGTCCCCTGCACCCATACTCACTGTGGTGGGAACTGGCCACGCACGCTGGGCTTGTACAGAGGAGAAGCATCCCCACCAGGGTGGGCAGGAGGATGAGGTCCCCGTGGAGCTGGTGTGTCCCAGCCTGGAGCCCTGGGGATGAAAGTGCCCATCACTGACGGGATCCCTGGGCAGCCCCCCAGCCCCTGGGGAGCTCGGACCAGGGAGGTCAGAGCCACGGAGTGCAGGCAGGAGCAGGGGGCTCCCAGGGTGGTGAAAGCTGCAGCTTCAGTGGAGGCTCAGCCCCTGCAAGGTGAGAAAGGGCTGTGTCACCTCCTGATCAGCCCTTTCCTTGCACCACACAGAAACCTGCAGTCACATTTTCTCATATTTCTCCTCAATGTAGCTTGGAGGTTTTTTCCTACGGGTCTAGAGGCAAAAGGGTATTTTGATAGGGAAGAAGGAAATCTGTGTTAAGGGCATTCAGAGGAAACAGTTCAGAGCACTACAGCTGAGTTTGGTGTATAAAATCTGGTGCTCCAGCTGCAGAGCATGCAGTTCACAGGGATATAGGAAAGAGCCCAGCAGCAGCAGCAGCGAGCTAGAAAGAAAGGGCTGGGTGGAAAGGGGAGGAGTGGGATGGAGACACTGGACACTCATCAGTTCCTGCTCCTGTAGTCCCTTCCTGCTGTCACATAACTTGGCTTTCTATTTGCATTCCCTGGAGCTGCGAGCACTGCAGAAAAGGAGCCGTGAGGAAAACTCACCCATTGCCGTGGTGCTGCTGAGCAGATGCTGGGAGTGTGAGCAGTCAGTTCCACTTAGCCCCAGTGTGGCCTCTGCCCCTTTATATTTGGGTCTCTGCCCCTTTATATCTGGATCTCTGCCTATACGCACCTCCTGTGTGATGATCTCAGTCCCTTGTTTGCATGGACCAAGTTAATCATTGTGTGCCCATCTGGTGGCTTATCTTTGATCAAGATTTCACAAACAGCCCCTAAGATGTCTTTTTTCCTGAGAAAAAATAAAGTATTCCAGTCCTTCCAGCTGTTGGGGAGTTTATCAACTGCAATATACTGGACCTGCCCAGGAGTTAAATCTTTCTGGGGATCTACCAACTGCTGCAGAGCGATAAAAGTGCTAAAGGAGAGAGGAAAGGCAAACAGAAGGGAAGGAGTGTGAACACCAAGGGCACAGGGGAGGTTGGTATCATCTGGAGATCAAAGAGAATAAAACCTATGGGCAATGGCTTGTCAGCAGTTACCAGCTCCCAGATGTCACGACAGTTCTGTGATGGCTGGAGGTCTGCCTCGGCTTCCTTCCCTGCAGAGAGCTGCCAAGCAATCAGCCTCCGAGCTGGGCTGCGAACACTGATGCCTTCTTTGCCCGCTGTCAGTAGAGACTGAGGGTGGAAGGCAGCAGCCTTTCCCGGGGGCCATCCCTCACCCCAAATTGCTTGTGGCAGCTCTGAGCAAAACTAGGCTGAGGGGGTGTCTGTGCAGTACCGCTTCCCCTGCGCTTCCCTTCCTCAGCCCATAAGTCTTTGTGAGAAGAAACAGGCTTAGCAAGTCTCTGCTGACCTCCTGCTCTTCCCCACTGCACATGGGGTGGGCCTGGGCCTGGCAGCCTGGTCCAGGGTGGATGCTGTCTGGTAGAGCATCTTAAATGTGCTCGTGGCCAGCTCCTCAAGCAGCAGCTACAGCTGTTGGGCCCACATCTGTCAGGGGAGGTTTAACTTGTTTCACGCATTACTGCAGGGTGTTTGGGCAGACCTGTGGGGCTGGGTTGGAGTCTCCTCCTTGTTCCCCTCTTCTTTCAATCCCCCTTTTCATACAGTGCCTTGGGAGGCATCGGCAGGTCCTCACCCATCACCTGCCAGCTGACTCTGCTGTGGTCCCACTGGGCAGTTTGTACTTCTCCTCCGTGTCACTGGCAGCGGGTCTTTGGCTGCAGGACACTCCGTCTTCCAGAAGGTAACGCTTCCAGGGACAGCGGGTCCCACAGGCAGAGTGAGGGGCAAGGAGGAGCAAGGGGTCTGTCCCCATCTGCATGGGAGCTTCAGTCCCTCCTCTGCCTGTTCTCCCTCACCCCGTAGTTCGGCTCCACTTGCCACCTCTGTGCACCCCGGCTGGGCTCCCTGCCCCGGGGATGCTCATGCCCCCTCCAGCTCCTCCCAGGGGGGCTCAGCATGGGTCCCTGCTGCAGGGACCTCCTGTACAGATGTTGAGTGGGGGGCAGGGGGCAGCGCAGGGTGACAGCAGGCGGCAGTGCCCAGGGCACGTGTGCAGTCACAAATGGAGGTGCCAGCCGTGGCTTGGCACCTTGGCTTTGGTGCTGGCACTCGGTGTGCTGGTGGGTGTCGGAGCTGGCCCCGCTCCTGCCCGGCATAGGGGGCTGGCTGAAAGACCTTTTCCACCTTCTTGAAATCTGGATGCCAGAAAGGTGTCAAAGACAAATGCTACAGGCCCAGGTTATCTATCAAGGGACTTTGGGCTCTTGTCAAAAGAGAAGTGCTTCGTTAAAAGGAAACTGCTGAGCAGCAGTCTTGGGTCAGGTTTAAGATATTCATGGCTCTCCAGCAGCATGATGGATATTATTGCAATGTGCAGCTGGCAAGAATCCTTCCTTCTGTGGCTACATGTGTAATTTTGGAGCTGGCAACTTCACAAGGGGCTGGTGTAGGGCACAGCACAGTGTGTCCCTTGGTGAAAAAGGTCCTCGTTGTTTAGTCTTGGAGTCACCCGGAACAGCGGCTGGGCAGGGGTGTGCTGGTGCTGATGCCTTCACCACCACCTGCTGGGCTTCTGGAGGAAGCAGAGGTGGCAATGCTACCTGGGGATGAAGGCAGCGTGGTAGGACCAGCCTATGGTGCAAAGCATTCCAGTGCCAGTGCAGGGACACACGCCAGTGGTCAGCACTTAATGGTGTCAAACCATCAATAAATACATCACTGTGATCCTATTTTGGTGTCACTGAGCTATCAGCCAGTGCTTCTGGGCTATGCCACTGCCCTTCTTAGCACTCCCCTCCAATTCCCGTGGTATTTGCAAGGCTGGCTTCAGCCTGGACTACTCAAAGTCCACTAAGCATTTATTACACTTAACCCACAGCCACCTCATTAACTGAGTCTGCAACCAGGTCTGTGCTGAGGGCCTCTGCCCAGGTTACCCAGAGCTGTGAAGTCAGGGCGAAACCCTGCAGCAGACCCTTGGCTTCAGCACCAGCACCAGACCCCTTGGGAGGGCTGTGGGACCAGCCTTGCATGGGTACTGGGGCAGTGGCACCTCAGCACATGTGTCTGTCCCATGGGATGGGCTCACTGCTGGGGGGCTGGCACCAAGCCAAGCAATTGCATCACTGTAGAGGGGGGTCAGGGCTGGGGATGAGGCCCCTTTGCTGCCCTGGTGTGCGTGGGACAGCGTGCAGTGTCAGAGAGCATGGCTCCCCCCCCAGCAGTGCACCATGCTAGGGTAGGCAGACCCTAAAAGGGTGCTGAATGGAGATCTCCGGCACAGCCCAGGTCACAGGGCGTCCCCACAGGGTCTGGCATCAAACCCCATAAGTAATGACAACCTCAAGAAAAATCCTTATCAGGAGCATTTGTGGGTTTGGTGGAATTTCTTGTAAACATCAGGTGCTGTTTGCTGAGGGTCATCTGGAAACTCATCCCAGAAGCACAACAGCTGGTGTGTGAGCAGAGGCCATTAAGGATGACAGCAAACAAACCATAAGTTTCCAGCCCTGATGACAACCAAAGGGTGAGCATTGCAGTTTGGCTCTGCCAGCCCCACCTCACCTGCTGAGCCCTATATAACGGCCGTGCTGGCCGCCCTGCTGCCAGGCCAAACCTGCGAGGCTTCCTGCTGCGCAGGGCCCCCGCGGAGACGGCATGGGTGAGTGTGGGATGGGACATGGGAATGGGAGGGATAACCCTATGCTTGCTGTACACCGTGCCCCCCGCCCCGCCAAGGCAGGGGGAGCCCCCCTGGGGGCTGTGAGCCTCCTGGTCCTCACTCTTTCTCTTCCAGTCCTGACCACAGGCTGTCACAGCACTCTCCAAACTATCAAGCTGCAACAAGGTCTTTTACTATCTCATACCAACATACTCTTCATGCCAGCCCCTCTGCTGCCTTCTCCTATTCTCTTCCTCTTCTCTGTGCTTCTTCCTCAGCTGCTCTCCCTTCATTGGCTGCCCAACCTCTTAACAGAAGCAGCCACAGCTGCACCTTGTCTACATCAGCCAACCCACCACCCCGAAGCCAACCACAGCTGTATATTATCAATGCTAATTAACCCAGCTTCATTCCTCTACAACAGGCAAAACCCTCCTGCTCTGGGTGGTGTTGTAAAGGCAATGTTTATTTAAGTTATATTTGTGCCAGAATCCAAAGCACCCCATAAAAGAAAAAATAACTGGAATGGAAGCTAATTCATGCAATAATCACCCATCCTCCTCATAAGTCCTTCAGGGTACTGAAGCTGGGTGGGCAAGCTGTAGACACAAACCTATGGAGCTGGCCATGAACAAACTGTTGGGGAATGTCCTGATCTGGTACGGCCACAGAGGTCAAATCGCTCGGGTTTTCAGACACCAGCAGGAGCTATCCTTTGAAGTGTAGCACATCCTGGCCCTGGTGTCAGCTGGGAAGCACTGACCCTTCACATGTCCGTGCAGAAGCCTCAGTTATGACTTGTAGCAGGGGTACATCAACGCTGCTGGCTCCCTGCAGGATGCTCTTCTCCTGGCATTTTCATGCAGTGGGCAGCTTCCAGTCTCTGTGCCATGCCCTGGTGGGAGGGGGATTTCTGGGGCAAGTGAGGCCCCTGACTCTCAGATTACCATCAGCATTGTGGCCACAACAGCTCCTTTCTTTCCAAGATCTCAGGTCCCTGCACCTACTTTATCACTCCTACGGCAGAGCACTCCTGTAGTAGCTCCTGACTGTCTTCAGGTAACAGCAGTACCTACAAATCAGCATGCTGTCCTGCATTACTAGGAGATGTTTTTCTCAGGACATGCACGCTGATGCTGGCTTAACATCTCAGTTCTGGGCCCACAGTGCATTACTCTGGCCCTGACCACAGTCGAAGAGGATGACATCGCTCTTGGAAGCTGAAAATTTAGACCTGTAGGTTGTAGTCAAAGAAATTGTTTCTTTCTGGGGATGTATGCCTTTGCAGAATTCTTGGTTTTTTAATTTGTTCTTTATACTTCTGCTGCTCATAAAAGCAAAAGCACAATTAATGTTGTGCATTTGCCTGCTCTGTAAGTTTGTTTTAACTTCTGCTGAATTTAGTTAGCCAATTCTCTTTCAGAGGGTTTGCATTTCCAGATTCACTGTGTGTCTTCTTTCTCCAGCTGCTCCTCGCTCCAGTGTTCTGTTCTTCACCTCTGTGCTGGCCCTGCTAGCCCCTCTTCTTGCTCTGGACATTGAAAACCTGGGGAGACTGAAAGCAAATCTAAATGAAATCATTAATCTCCATTCAGATGGGCCCCATCATGGTATGTGTTTTCTCTCTTACATCCCTAAACTCTGTTAATCCAAACATCAGGACCCCTGTCCTCTCTGCACAGAGAGGGAGATGTGGAAAATAATCTTGAGGAAGGGCAGTCACACTCCGATATAAAAGGCACCTGATCAAATCTTCCTCCAATTTCAGATCTTAACCAAACATAGTAAGATTTGGTACTTCCATCTTCTTTCTTATTGACAAGACCGTATGTGGCAGCTTTTTCTAGAGAGCTGTAGATGTTAAAAGGAAGACCTTTTCTCTTGCTATCCTTAGTCCATCTGTAGCCCTGAAACTTCAGAGGAATTTTGTATGTGACCAACCAAAATGCTTTCTGAAGCTTGCACATGGCTAAATGATACAAAAATCTCATCACACCACTGCTAGAGGTCACACCACCAGAGGCTCTTGGGGAATGCTGTCTTACAAAGATGAGTGCTGTGGTTTCTCTTCAAAGAGAGCATTGCTATCTCATGTCCTTTGAGCTGCTCTTCTTTCTGAAGGTTTTTGAAGCTCCTTATGAACTGAACAAACCCATGAATCCCCTCAGCCACCACTGAAAAACAATGCAGCTTTACAGCAACATCACTCAACAGTTTAATCTTGGTCTGAAACCACACAGTCTAATTCCCTCTCAGTCCTTCTCTAGCAGTCTCTTGGCTATGCAGTCCGCCCCCATGCAACTCCGCAAAGCCTCAGTGCTGAGTGGACCAAATAGGCAGCTGCTCAATGACTGCAGTGTTACCCTTCCTAGTATCTTATCCCTTTAAAGAATTTACAACGCAAAACTGCCATGTAAGAAGTAAAATGAGCCCAATGGCATTGCTGAAGTACCCTGCAAAAAACTCAGTGCTGGCAATAACAGCCTGTGGAGTTACTGCTGTGCTCTGGGACAGGGCTGCTCATCTCACTCTTTCTGTTTTCCCTAATGCAGATGGAGATGGAGAGAACATGCAACAGAGAAGAGTCCGTGCCCTTGAGGAGGCTGAGCACGACAGTAAGCATCCCCTGCCACCCCGCAGGGAGCAGGGAGAGGTGTAGGCAATGGGTGTCCAACAGCAGTGGGTGGGCAATGTCCTGTGGGGCAAGTCTCAATGTGCTTCTCCACATGTGTGCCAAGGCCACTCGGATGTCAGTCATTACTAATGATAGCTTCACGCTGACCGGTGCCTTACAAGATCCCAAAAGACTTCACAGCCATTACTTCCATGCCACAAGTCCTCTCCTCTGCTGTGAAGCTCTGCACAGGGCAAGCAGAGGATGTGCCTCCCTGGCAATGCTTGCTGGGGTTCCACAGCTGGCCGTGGGGTCCAAGCCAAGGGGATGAGGATTTCTCCTTCCCCACCCCAGGGATGCAGCAGATGCCAGGGCTGCAGGCACAGCTGACCTGCTCAAATAAGCTTCTGCATAACTATGTAGTAAGAGCCCTCACCAAGCCAGGCTTGGACCCCTGTATCATCATGAGGGAGGAGAAATGTCTGAACATTAGGAAAGGCTGCGGAAACAAGAGCCTGAGCCAGAAGGAGAAGCAAATTCTATGGTTATACCTTCAAAATGTATGTGTATTCTCTTAATCAGAACATTTACCTTACAGAGGTTTTCTGCTTTTACACTTGCAGTAATAAACACAGCAGCAGACTTTTCACCACCCTGGCAAAATCCCACATGTGCCCATTCTCTAGAAATCCCATTCATGGGGCCAGACACGCAGACTGGGGTGCTGCTGTGCTTGTTGGTCCTCCCTGTTCTCTCCTGTCCCAGGTTGGCCCAAGGACTGCAGCGAGGTCTATGGCAGCCCCAGCGGCATCTACGTCATCCAGCCCCCAGGGTTGCACCCCATCGTGGTGTACTGCGAAATGAACGCAACGGACGGGGGCTGGACGGTCATCCAGAGGAACCGGCAGAGCACGGAGATCACCTGGGCCGAGTCCTGGAGCACCTACAAGTACGGCTTTGGGAACGTGCACAGCGAGTTCTGGCTGGGCACTGAGTACATCTATCAGATCGCCAAGCAGAAGGTCTACCGGGTCAGGTTTGTCATCTGGGATGCCGCAAATGACACAAAGTTTGCAGACTACAACTTCTTCAGCCTGGAAGGTGAGTCCCATGGCTACCGTCTGAGGCTGGGAACATACTCGGGGACAGCAGGGGATGCCATGGCCACAAGCAGTGCTTCCACCGTGCATGACAACATGAAGTTCTCCGCCAAAGATCTGGATCAGGACACTTACAGCGGGAACTGTGCCTCCAGCTACGGGGGCGGGTGGTGGTACTCGGCGTGTTACTCTGCCCGGTTGAACGTCAAGGGGGCCATAACGTGGGGCAGCCTGTGCAGTGGGAACTGCAAAGCTTCTGCCATCCTCATCAAACCAGCTCCTTTCTGCTAGTTGTATTTTTGTTTCCTTTCTGTCCAACCTGAGGCTAATTCCTGCTCTGCAAAGAGATGGAAAAAGGCAAAAAATTCCATGGCCAAACCTAGTGTCCCAGAGGGACTTTGCTCAGGTTGGTCATATCCTAGCTACTGAAGAAAGTACGGCATTTTCCACTTCTTCTCCCTCCTGCTGATTCCCTCTACTTCTCAGCTATGCCTTTATTCTTTGGTTCAGTCAGATCATTTTAATTATGTTAATAATCAGAACAGCCTCTTTCAAAATCTGGAGTTTCCAGATCTGTAGTGTATTTCATATAAATGTGAAATGGCCAATCCAGAGGACCTTTATGGCTTTGTAAGTTAATTTACATCCTTAACTTCATGCAAACTACCTAATTTTCACTTGCTGAAGATCTTGCTCAAGATATTAATGTGCACAGTCAAATTCCCACTCTGCACCTTCCACAGTTCAGGCTTGACGGTTCTTAAATATTCAAATAAACCTGTATTTAAAAACTGTCTCAGTAGTAAAAGTCTATTTCAAATCTTTGAAGTGCTCACAGAGGTTAATGTGTTAGGAGGTTTCCACTGCTGAAGCTCAGCTTTCCTGTAGGACAGGCATTTGGGACTGCTGGGCGAAAGCACTGAGTAAATAAAACTTGAAATACTGCATGCAGACTTTGGCATTTGCACACAGCAGTTTTGTATAAGCATAGGAAATGTCAGAACATTTTCACTTTTCTCAGCAGCAGTGAGCTCTGGGTTTTGTTGTCCCTGCAACTCACATGGCTGAGTGCCGCAGGGAGCCCATCTCCCAAGGTACAGCCGTGATGACTTCCAAGGTGACAGCACAGAGGGCAGGCAGCATCCCGCCTTTGCTGTTTGGAAACAGAAATTTCCAAGTGCTGTAAAATTTCCTTGTGGAAAGACCTCCCGGCTCCTGCTGTCCATCCCTCTGGCAGGCAGGGGATTTTGCTGCCGGATCAGCCGTGTCGCGGTTTGCAGGCAGGTGCTGCTCTCCATGGCTAAGGGCAAAGTAACTGCCCCAGCCAGCACCGGCAGAGCGGGGGGCAGGGGGAGTCCACTGGTGCCCCAGTGTTGCCCTGGCGGGGGCTGTGACCTAGCAGCCCTCCAGCCCAAGGTGCACCGGGGAAGCAGCCTGCCCTCAGAAATGTCCTGTGCCCCCTCCTCGCTCCTGCGCTGGGCTCCAACAGCACGCCCAAACACTGCCTGGTCTTTCAAAGACCAGCTGCAGACATCACACAGGCTTAACAGAGAAAGGCTGCAGGCTTCGCACTGTGCACGTACACCTAACACACCTCAGGAAAGGTGATACATGTGAGGTATTTTATGTCTTTAGGGGTGTTAAGACAGAGGTCGTATTTGGGAAGGTGGGAGTCAGCCCTGAACTGGCAGGAAAGAGCAAAGCAAGGGAGCATAGGAAGGGCTCCGAAGAGCTCTGGTGTAAGGTAGCAGCAGGTAAGTGAACAGACCAGCGTTTGCATTGATTTATGTCAGGACTTAAAATTACAGCTCAGAAATTGCAGAAGTCTTCAAGCAGGATCTATCATTTCTGCCAGGGTCAAGCCTACGTGCACCATGAATCCATCATTTAGACCGTTGACCACCAATGCAAAGCAGCATTTCCCACAAAAATCATGGCTTTACATTTTTCCCAAAAGGATTGAGATGTTCTTTTCTCTGAGGGAAGCAGCACATTAGCAGACGCCATTCATTTCAGCATCCTGCCACTGTGGCATCAATGTGCTGAAAATGCCTACAAGGGCATGTGAGTTCTGGAGTGTCTTTGGCTCAGTGAGATGAGAGCTGTCGTCCTCATAGATAAAGAAACATGGCATAGCAAATAAAAATTGGTGAAAACAAACCTTTTATTATCTTGTGCTTGTGGGGGATTTTTTCACCCTGTGATTTTACTGGGTCTGCCTGTCTGCCTTTTAAAGCAGCATTTCTCTCCCTGCCTCCTACCACCTCCTGTTCAGGCCTCTTTGCAGTGAGTCATGAGGTGCATGACAGGCAAGAGGAGGCAGCTGCCAGCTCAGAATAAAGACTACACTCAATGTAGGAGATAAAAATAACATGTTCTCCACTGTCAAACTTGGGAATTTCTTGTTGCATTTAGAAATCTTTTTTTGGCTAACTCTCTTGCCTCGAGATAGATGTGAAGGCATGTGATTAAAGTGACCCTTCCCCTTCAGGACCCAACGGTTGTGTACCTGCCGTGCACCACTAGCATGGTGGAAGGCAGCAAAGAGGCAGCAGCACCCACTGTGTTCTGTCAGCATGGTCCCCTTCCACCATGGGAGGGACAATGCCATCGGCTTTCCCATCCTCATGGGGTGCCTCCTTAGCTAGATGCAAAAATGTCTTTTTGGTACCATGTCCTCTTGTCATCCCTAAATGTTGTGACTTCTGGCCAGTGATACCTTGCTTCTTCTACAAACTCTAGAGTTGCTGTGTCCCCTCAGGTCTCTTCTGCTCCCTCCAGAGAGGCTCAGACAGCTTGTCCCGTAGTAACGGCGACACGGTGTAGCAAGCTAGCTCTCTCCAGCAGGGTCTTCTTTCTGGGCAAACAAGCTAGCACCTATCATCACAAAATGCACTTAACATGCAAAGTCATCGTGAAAAGAAGTGATCTGAGACACATGGCATTTCATTGCTTACATTTCTCCTGGTCCCCAGAGGGTGCTCTCATCCCAGGGTTTGCCAGGCAGCTTCCAGTGTGGAGGGGAAGTCTTGCATCAAGGGAAGCCCAGAAATATTGTCTAATATTGCCTGTAGGCTGCAATTTTCTCTTCCCTGTTCCTTGTTCTGTCCTACTGCTGCAAGGAGTGCTGAGAGCCCGCCAGCACAAGCTGCACGTGCTGTGAGCAGAGCTGTCTGAGGCAGAAAGCACCAAGACTCTCATTGCATGGATGTACAGCAGAAAATCTATTTCCAGGTAGAGGGAATACAAGCAGCTCTCTCTGAACTAGGGTTTCCCACCCTTTTCTAAAGGATTCAATTATTCAGGATCTATTTTGGAGAAGAAATTGATTGTACCTTCCCCCAAAAGCTTTTGCTACTTGGCCTTAGCTATTACCTTGTGATCTGACCCACCTCCCCTCCCTGCGAGCACATCCTTGGTCCTGGTTCCTCCCGAGGCCACATCAGGTGATGCCTGTGCAAAAACTGGCTCTTGGCGCCCAGCCAAGCAGGGGGAGGCACAGCACAGTGTGATGCAGATGTTTCATGCCATGCGTCTGCCATGGTGCTCTTGCACACAGGGACTCCGTCCCCAGGGTCTCCCTGTTGTGAGAATTTTGTGGGAATACGCAGCTCCCTGCCATGGCTGAAGTGCCTGCTCAGTTTTCTTTGTGCCTGTCTGCCTTCTGGAGAATGGAGCTGTGTTTCCAGTTCCTAAATTTGCCTTTTGTGCATTGTCTTTCTGCTTTATTTCACAGCAACCTGGTCCAGTCCTGCCCAGATCAGTAAATCTAGCTCCATGGGCACCCACAGGCTCAGGGCAAGCCGAGGTTGGCCCCGTTTACAGGCGGAGAAAGCACAGGAGAGACCCACTGTAGGCACGATAGGGCAGCACCGCTGCAATTGGGACTGTCACAGCTGTGACAAGTGGTGGTCCTCCCAGCTGGCCTCACTTGGAGAGGAGAGTGTGCTCTCAGTAGCAGAGAGGGACAGAAGCAGGGCCACATTCCCATGGTGAGTCACACATGACATTTTAAGAGCAAAAGCTACCAGTGATTCTAACAAAGCCTTCGCCTGCTAGCTCTCATTGAGGACGTATTACCCTTTCACTGGTCGTAATTATGAGCTCTATGTTTCTAGCAGGAATGCTGTGCTTTATCTGGACCCTGTAGCCATGCGTTTCCCAAGCAGTCCCCACAGCTCTTTCTGGTGACTGCAAATATCATGTGAGGTGACCTTCTCACATACGTGGTGCTTGGCCACATCAAGAGAGCTTGCCTTGGCACCTGGAGCCTTCAGTAGCTTTGGAGTGTGTCATAGGATTAAAGCCTTAAATCTGACCCCTGTAACAGCACCAAGGCAACAGGCTGCAGCACGGATGGTAAAACTGCACCAGTACCTCCTGCTTCCACCTCCTCCAACCTTTACTAATTGAGCTCTGGGACGATAATGGCTTCTGGGATAGCTGACATTTTTTTTGATTACACAAAAAACTAAGAAACAGGCAACAACAGGCATGTTGTATCTGGTTCTGAGCTGTTTGGGGTGTGCATTGTTTCTGCTGCAGCAATTTGGAGATCCAGCCTTCCCAAAGGACCGAGACTAGGAATGACCATACATATCATCATGACACTAGAGCTTGCCATCACTTAGGGGTCCTCAGCCTCCGAGGTGGAGCTGCATCTCAGCAACACCTTTGTCAAGATTTCCCTCCTGCCACCACCTTGACCTCACATGGCAGCACTGAGGAGGACTTGGATGTTCCCAGAAATTAAGGGATGGCCATGCCAGCTCCTGTTGAAGAGCCTCAGCTGTGGAGGGAAGTGGGTACAGTGAGCCCATGAGAAGAGACTTCAGGGTCTTCCACCATTCTTCAACTGCCTTGATGAAGAAGAGCCAGTGACTCCATGGGAAATCATCACAAGCGTGGCACCATCTCCTTCACACATCCCTGCAATGCAAGAACCACTGCAGGCACTGCTAGTTGGGCTGCATCCATGTTTCACATGCCAGCATCCTGCAGTCCAATCTCTTAGCTTTAATCCAGTCCTCTCTTTTGGTCACCATTTGGTGTCTGGGATAGAATTTCACCTGCTTCCTGATGGAAAATGTGGGTCTCAGAATCGTCTTCAAGGGAATGTGGTGAGCTTGCACAAGCAGGGGTGTTTGGGTTCAGGAATACAGATCCTAGGCTATCTTCTGCTACTGCTGCATGGGGAGGGGAGAGGACAGGGAGGAGCAGGTTGCTGGCGGGGAGAGTCAGCACGACAGCAGTCAAAGCAGGGGGTGGAGGAGTACCCTGATGCCTGTCCCAGGCATCCACCTCTCCTTGGTGAGGCAGCGGAAGGTGGGAGAAGCTCTGAAGGACCACAGCCTCTACCACATTGTTATTTATTCATGTCCTGGGTGAGACAGAGGACAGGTTGCATATCTTCTGCAGGGAAAAGAGGAATGATAGAAAGATATAATTTGCTTTTTTGCAGATCTTTTATGCATCTGCAGACAAAGAAGGAAAGTGCAAAGACTTTCTCTGCAGATTCTTGCATGGGCCTGTGGAAGAGATCTTCGTGGTCAGTACAGATGGTTATGACAAGCTGGAGATGCCTCACCCTGGGTTTGGAAGGTCTCATTCTGCACTTACCGACTCCTGTCCATGCAACAGGAGGCTGAGGATGAGCTTGTACCTGCATCATTAGTTCCCATGAGTCAGTTTTCCTTTGTACACGCGGAGTACGTGGACCATGAATTTTAATAGTTCCAGTTCTCCATCAGTTTATGTAACTCTTTGTTGAGTCCATTTAGACTTCTGGTTTCACAACGTCCTGAGATGAACTTGCCAACGATCCCTTGGCCTGGAGCCCCTACATCTTGTGCTGTGAAAAGTGCTGAATAACCATCCTCTAACCACTGTATTCCTGTTTCATCGGTGTCTACGACCTTAGTGCTTACAACCTCATCCATCCCTTTTCTAACACAGTGCTGATCTATCCAGCCTTTTCTTGCAGGGATGCCATTCCTACTTCTGGTCACTCAGTTTCCTCACCTCTGTGACCTTTTCCAGTTCTACATTTTTTCTGAGCCAGGTACCAAAACTGCACACAGCTGTGAGCACCCTCTGGTTTATACAATGGCAAGTGATGTTTTCTGCTGAAAGCCCATTCCCTTGCTTGCAGTTTCTGAAGCCTTTTTACTTTTTAGTTGCTCCTGAACTTTCAGGTGATGTTTTCAGAGAATTGGTAGAATTCTAGAATGAGTTACATTGGAAGGGACTTTCAGAAATCATCCAGTCCAACCCCCTCACCATGGGCAGGAACGTCTCCCACCAGAGCAGGTTGCCCAAAGCCCCGTCCTACCTGGCCCTGACCCCTGCCAGGGATGGGGCACCCACAGCTGCTTGGGGCAGCCTGTACCCGTGTCACCACCCTCACAGCACAGAATTCCTTCCTAAGAGGTGATATAAATCTCCCCTCTTTTAGTTTAAAACCATTAACCCCTGTACCTACAGGCCTTACTAAAAAGCCTGTCCCCAAGTTTCTCAGAAGCCCCCTTTAAGTATTGAAAGTCTGTGTCCTGGTTCCAGCTGGGACAGAGTTGATTTTCTTCTTAGCAGCTGGTGCAGTGCTGTGTTTTGGATCTGGGGTGAGGACCATGCTGAGGGCACGCTGATGGTTCGGGTTGTTGCTGGCTGATGTTTACACTTGGTGCAGGATTTCTCTGTTCCTTGGGCCCTGCCAGCAAGAGGGCTGGGGGGGCACGGGGAATCGGGAGGGGACACAGCCGGGACAGCTCACCCAAGCTAGCTGAAGGGATATTCCGTACCATAGAACATCATGCTCAGTATATAAACTGGGGGAAGAGGAAGGAAGGGGGGACATTTGGCATCATGGTGTTTGCCTTCCCGAGTCCCCGTTATGTGTGACGGAGCCCGGCTGTCCTGGCGATGGCTGAGCCCTGGCCTGCCCACTGGAAGCAGTGAAGGCATTCCTTGCTTTGCTTTGCTTTGCTTTGCTTGCAAGGTCTGCGGCTTTTGCTTTACCAATTAAACTGCCTTTATCTCAGCTCACGACTTTTCTCACCTTTACCCTTCCGACCCTCTCCCCCAAGCGAGCGATGGCCTGGGGCCTAGTCCTGGCCCGGGTTAACCCCGACAGGCTGCTCCAGGGCCTCCCCCGAGCTGCCTCTTCTCCAGGCTGAACAACCCCAACTCCCTCAGCCTGTCTGCACAGCAGAGGGGCTCCAGCCCTCAGACCATCTCCGTGGCCTCCTCTGGGCTCACTCCAACAGGTCCGTGTCCTTCTTATGCTGGGCCCAGAGCAGACGCAGCGCTGCCGGGGGGTCTCACCAGAGCAGAGCAGAGGGGCAGAGCCCCCTCCCTCGTGCTGCTGGCCACGCTGCTGGGATGCAGCCCAGGATTTGGTTGGCTGCAAATGCATGTTGTCGGGCCATGCTGAGCTTCTCATCCACCAGCATCCTCAAGTCCTTCTCCATAGGGCTGCCCTCAGTCCATTCTCTGCCCAGCCTGTATTGATGCTGGGGATTGCCCCAGCCCAGATGCAGCACCCTGCACTTGGGCTTGTTGAACTCCATGAGGTTCGCACAGGCCAACCTCTCAAGCCTGTCAGGGTCCCTCTGGATGGCATCCCTTCCCTCCAGCTTGTCATACACCACTCAGCTTGGTGTTGTCAGCAGACTTGCTGAGGGTGCACTCAAAAAAGTGTCTGTGTCACCGACAAAGATGTTGAACAGCACTGAGCCCGGTACAGAGCCCTGAGGAAGGCCACTCAGCGTTGGTCTCCACTTGGAAATCAAGCTGTTGACCGCAACTCTTTGAGTGTGACCAAAGAAAATTGCCTATAATTACTCTCAGATCTGCCTCTTGAATGGTAACAGCTAATTTAGACACCACTGCTCTGTACAGTTAGGGATGTACTTCACTTTATCCTTACCAATACTAAACATCATTTGCCAGTTTATCACCCACTCCCTCCGCAGCCTGAAATCCTCCTGCAGCTTTCTCCAGCCACCTTTAGATGTGACTGTTCTGAACTATTTTCTCCACCAGAAAATGCTGTCACCATGCTGTTCACTGCCTTTTCTCCAACACTTACAAATATGCTGAAAAATCTAGCCCCAGTAGAGATACTTGTAGCATCCTATAGGCAATGTCTCCACATTGTGAAAATTTACCAATTAGTCTTATCTTTGCTTCCCAGCCTTGCAAGCTATTGATCTGTTATAGCTGAGTGTCTTTGAAAACTCTACCATAGACCTTCTTAAAAGCTTTTTTGGATTACATTATATTGATCAGATCACTGCTGCCCACATACACATCTCCTCCCAACAACTGCAACAGATTTCTGAGATACGACTTTCCTCTAAAGAGCTATATTGACTCTTCCTCAAGTTATTGTATTTATCCATGAGTTCCCACAAATTCCATGTTTATTAAAATTTCTACCACTTCACAAGGTGCAGAAATGAGACCTCAAACTCTGGAGATACTTAAATGAGTGACTGAGCCTTTCAGAAACGGAGGCTGCCTGTGCCACCTCCATTCCCTTGGTAGACAAGTAACAGGTCACAGCCCTCTGTCAGCAGATCTGAAATGTCCTGGTGGAGTTTGGCAAGAGCTCCTGGGCAGTGGGCTCTGGTCCTGGAGGTCTGGGGCTATTCATCTGGTGGATGAGATCAGCAACTTCTTTGCGCTGACTTCTCAATTTTGACTCCTGACACCAGCCCCACAAGGGCACAGAGGTGGAAACCCTTGGCACCAATGCTCCTGTGGCACAGCAGCCTTGGCATGGCAAGCTCCCCACTGCCAGCACTGCCGCAAATTCGTGCAGTGCTCCTCCTCCCCTCCCTGCCCTCAGCATCCCTCATGCATCTTCTAGAGAGCCTACAGATGCTCTGGCAGGTTTTCCACTTCTGATAGCTGTGAACAAGGTTTAAATGTTAGGTTTTATCTTTTTCAGTTTGCTTGGTAAAATTAGTTTTGGTATGCTTTTTTCTGAAATTCATAATTTTTCTATTTTTCTTTGAAGGTGATTCCCACCTTCTGAATGGCATCCGATAGTCTACTCTGTTTGGAGTCCCTGCTGACTCTTCTGACCCTCTCAGTGTCTAGCTGTGATTAAATTGATTATATTTATTCCAAACTTTCACCATAGTGTCTGTAAACACCCTCCCTACACTTCACCCTTTTGCATGCTCCTTTTAACCTGCTTTTAACAAGCTCTCAGTTTCCAACTCTTTCTACCCTTACAGTTTCTCTGGTCTCCCTGAATATGACATATTCAGGCCACCAACTTTGCTGCTTGGTTGATCATAAAGTTTTCACAATATATTTCTCCTCTCTACCTTATTCCTGGTAGCAATTCTAGCAGTTTCAGTCCTAGTCTTTTTTTTAGGATTTTGAATTTCTAGGACTTCATAGGCTCCCCATCTTGATGGACTAAAATGGAACCTGTTTGTTCCTTTGCATCTGCTGAATATCCTCCAGGTCTGAGTCCAACCCATCCCCATCCATCACTGTTGTGACTGCACATCCTGGCTCTGGCTGAGTCACATGGACATCTCCACGCTTGGCACATTTTCAGACACCTTTGGGACATCCATCTTGCATTGCACTCAGAACCACAACTGCCTTGCCACACTCTCTGACACTGTGTTGCATCCATATGGCTGTACCTGGCCTTGCATGTTTCCAAATCCAAACAGCCAGGTACAAACCCCCTCAGCACTGCAGCCTGCCTGTTCATGTGTGGGAGCACTGCTCTGGTCCACTGTCTGCTGGGGAAGGTTCCTCTGCAGGATCCGTCACCCGCTTCCCCAGGCTGGGTGCCCTTTGCCCATGAGATTTCTCTCCTCTGCAGCGCAAGAGCTGCTAGACCAGGGATGAAGGAGTTACGATGTCCCTAAAAGCCTCAGTGATGTATTTCTCTCCTTCCCTCAGACATACATTGTCCCAGAGGACCTGAGCCTGCCTGCAGCCAGTGAACAGATGGCAAATGAACCTGGGCAAACACCTGGAAAGTCCCTTTTGTGCAGCATAGCCCTGCACAGAGGAGTGCTCCCAGAAAGCCTGCATATCTCTGATATCTTTGTTTCTCTTGTGACTTGCCTAATTCTTAGTTTCCCAGGACACCCACATGTCCACTATTGCCTTAAAATTTCTTCAGACAGCACTTCTAAAATTACTTCTCTTCAGCATCTTGACAGGCAGCTTGGGACAGACTGACACAGTCGTAACGAAACACAGATGGGGAAGAGAGCGCTACAGAGCAACACAAATCTGGCTGAAAAACTGAGAAATTGCTCCTTAGTGAAGTTTGCACCAACTAGTGGAAAAACTATTCAAAACAGCTATTTGTACGTATTCTTCTTCCAGCTCTGAAAAACACTCTGGACAGCTGCTCGCTCCTCTGGACCACCAGCAGGACCCACCTGTGTGGTATGAAGGGTGCTCTACTCCACCTGCAAGCTGGATTAAAATTCAGATGCCTGTGGCCATCGATGTTAGCTTCATGCCACCATCTATACCATGTTTTCATCAGAAGAGCCTAAAAGCTGTGCCTGGGTGCTCTCCAGGCATGTGTGCTTGTACCAGGTTGTGGAGCTGGGGAAGAAGTTGCAAGAAACTAGAGAGAAAAAATGTGATTAAAGCCTGAAATTATATCCACTCTGTCCCTCTGCAGCTCTGGTCAGCCAGGAGGTGCTCGTGACACAGGTCTGGCTACCCAGGCACATGCTAAGCCCTGGCAAGAGCTCTCAGTATTTATCAAAGATCAGCTGGCACAGAGCAGGGGAAGGGGACGGTGCATCAAGCCCTGCCTGCCTGCATCCCTCAGGACGCCTTGGAGGTGAAGGACTCTTAAAGACTGCATGACTAGGTGTGTAAATCCCACCAGAACGGAGTTCATCATTGTCCTCTCTTGCATTCAGCTCCTCGCATCCCCTCTCCAGCTGAGTCACACCTCGGAGCAGGGTTTTGCCTGGGCTGTTTCTCAGCTCGGCACACGGCTCAGTGACTCAGCGTGCTTTGTGCTGAGCTGGGTGCCCGTTGCTATAATTTTACCTGTTTGTGTCGCTTAATCTGTATTTGTTCCCTTGAAAGTGCAGGGAGATACATTAGGGCAGAGGCACTAGGTAAATACCACCCACTCCTCCCCGCCACAGCCAGCAGCAGCGATTAGCCCAGGTAAACAGAGCCAACTGCCAGCGTGCTGGTGGCCACTGGGCACGGGGGGACGGGGAACCCACAGCTGCTCCTCACCGGCTTAGCAGTGGGGAATAAAAGCCGAGCCCATCAGGCACCTTGCAAGAGCCAGAGAGTGCCACGGAGCTGGTGGCTGGTGGCCGGTGGCTGGTGGCCGGTGGCCGATGGCAGGGAGCTGATGGCTGGTGGCCGTGGCAGGGAGCTGGTGGCCGGTGGCTGATGGCAGGGTGTCGTGGCCGGGCTGACGTGCGCCATGGGCGGGATCAGCTGCCACCACTATAAATAAGGGCTGGCGGCCGCCTGGCAAACTGAGAGCTGAGCCACGAGGGAGGCGGCGTGGGCTGGCGGGGGGCGAGCGGCGTGAGGAGGGCGCGTGGTGCGGGTGTCCTGTGCCTGGGGAACCCAACGGCATGTGCTCGATGCCCAAGTGCTGCCTGTAGGGCTCCAGCACAACCGGGACGTGGACCCCAGCACTGGGGCAGGCTGACAGGGGCTGCCAACCCAGCACCAGGCAATGGCAGGAGCTCAGGTGGGGTTCCCGGGACCCTTCCCGGAGCCCTCAGTTGGGCCATGCCCCATCTCTGACTCCGACTCGGACTCTGAGGATGCAGCTGCGGGTGGCGCAGGACCTGGCACCGGGGCACAGAACCCACCCCAGGTCATCCACAGCGGCCACTTCATGGTGTCATCCCCGCACAGTGACTCGCTGCCCCGGCGGCGCCACCACCGTGCCGAGCCCGAACCGGCTGATCCCCGGAGCATTGACCCGACCCTCACCCGGCTGTTCGAGTGCATGAGCCTGGAGTACAGGTGAGTCCCATCGCCCTCTCACCAGCACGCGTCTCGTCCCCCCCAGCTTTTTGAAGGCTGCTGCCCTGCTGCCCATCCAGGAACTTGTGGCCAGCTGACACCACCTCCTTCTTCTCCATTGGGTCATGGTGTGCAGTTTGCTTAAAATCCACCATCCTGGGAGGTTTCAGGGAGAAAGAGCTGATGCTGGGTTGCTGGCCACGGAGCCAGATGAGAAGTTTATCTGCTCTTCATGTGTAGCTTAACCCTCCTTCACCTTTCCATGAGATCTGGAGTCACAGCACCCTGCTGTAGCACCCTCATGGCCAGACCCCGCACACTTTGTAGAGCAGCAATAACCCTGTGGGCAGCAAACACAGTCTTTGGCAATCCAGCCCAGAGCAGGAGTCCTGCCTTCCCGTCCTTGACTGCCCACATGTCCTGAGGTTATTCCAGGACATGCAGCAGCCCTTGGGGCTGGATGGCTGCACGGGGCTTTGCCCAGGGCCTCCTGAAAGCTTCCCTCCTTCACTCCTGTGAAATCAGATAGGTAGGTTCCGTCAACCACACAAATCACTGAAGCCCAGGATGGATGCTAAGGACCTGCTCATCCCGCAGTGCCTCAGTGACAACAGGTGAGCCTGCACGGTGTCGCTTAGTGCCTTGGTCCACATTCTCGGAGCCAGCTCCCCTCTTTTGCCAGGGCCCCAAGGTTTTGAGTTCTCTCAAGCAGAGGATCAGGGTGACTTGCTTTACTGGTGTCAGTGCAAAACTGCTTACATAGCTTTCCCAAAATGTCTAGGTGAAAACCTGGAATGACAATGGGCTACTGGTGCTGCATGAAAACAAAAATGTCAGCAAATAGCCTTGAAGAGTTGCCTGTTGCCTTGTCCCACACAGGGTCTCATTCAGTTGCTGACCTGTCAGGTATGCCTTGGAGTCCTTGAGCTCTCAACACGATGGAATACATGGTCACTGCCAGAGCAGCCTTGGTGACACCAGGCACTGGGACAGCACTCCAAGGGTACTAGTTGCTACATAGCTGTGTATGTTTGGCCCATTGCCACATCCCAGATTGCACAGTTTGCTCACAGGCGGCACGGCTCAGCTCTCCTCCAGGGTGCTGGTGAAGCTGGTGCTCTGTGGGAGCACGGTGAGCTTCAGCATGGGGTGACCCAGCTAAGGGTCATGCTTTCTGGTCAGGCAAGTCACCCCTGAGTGCCACACACAGGGGACACTGAGGCACTGGTGGCCTCGCTCTCTTTTGCTCTCCCAGTCCCATACTTGCCATACTCTGATCCTTGTAGCTTGGGGCTGGAGGAGCAGATGCTGCTTCACCCCAGGGTGCTCAAGCTCTTGACTCCTGGGATGCACCACAGCCTCCATATGCCCATGAGCTCTTCCCCCAGGCAGAGGGGAAAGGGACAGGGTGCAAGTGCTTTGGCAGGTGGAATGGACCACAGCAGCTGTATGCCACCCAGGGCTGGCCAATACACCACAGACAGAGCTCCATCTCTGCAGATCTCTCTACCCCTTGGACTCTGCCAGGGTCTTGTTTCCCTCCTGCACTGAGCCTGACAATGCACACACCAGCCCCAAGCCCAGCGCCATGGCAAACCGTAACTGAAGTTGAACAGGAGCCCCCAGTGAGGAGGATTCACATCAGCTACAAAGCATTAGTGCCACCACTGACGGCCACCCTGGATGTCTCCTGGCTGTCTTGGTGCAAGACTAGGTCTTGCTCAGCACCTGTGGGAGCAGTTGCTGATCTGCCATGGGGGCAGGGTAGCTGTAGGCCATGGGACCCAACCAGGGAAATGTTGACATTGGATGTTCTCCAAGCTTCATGCTCGGTTCTTCTCTCTCCCCCTCTACCTCTCAGCTGTCATGCTCTGAAGCTTGCCAGCACCCTAAAAACAGGATGAGAAGCACTGATCAGAGGCCAGGTTCAGGTCAACCTGGACCTGCAATACAGTGCTGGATATACCTCTCCACAAGTGGGATCACACTCTGGCTCTAGAGGTGACCACAGCTTCTGTTCAGGCATTTCTTTTCTCCCTTTGGAAACGCGTGGCAGTTTTGCTAATATGTTTTTGACAGACATGTAAGCAGTAGTCAGAGGAAGGTATCAGGGGGAGAAAATGGAGTTTAAAGATACTTGGCACACATCTACTTTTAGTCATATCTGACTTGATACGTCTCTCTATCATCCGCCATTTCCCACCTTGTCTCCCAGCCAGGTTTCCCAGAAGGGGTGCTGGTGCAGTGCAGCCTCAGCTGGAGCAGCCAGCCAAATGTCTTTCAGTCTCCAGGGATGCATCCACAGCTGTGTTGGAGACTAATTCTCTAACAAAGCAGAAACTACAGGAAGGTATCGGTTGGAAGGCACCTCTGGAGTTCATAGTCCAACCCCTGTTCAGGGCAGGGCTAACTCCAAAGCCAGGTCAGGTTGCTCAGGGCCATCACTCTGATGGACAGAGACCAAGGATGGTGAGCCCAGCCATGTCCATCCTGTCCCAGGACTGCACCACTCTCACGGGGAAGCGTGCTGTCCATGCCTTTAATTGGGGTTTCCCTTGTTCCAGCTTGTGCCCATTGCCTCTTGTCCTTTCTTGGTGCACGTCTGAGAATTGTCTGGCTGCATCTCCTCGATAATCTCCTTTGGGTAGTTGCAGGCAGTAAGTAGATCCTCTCTTCACCTTCTCTTCTTCAGGCTGAACAAACCCATCACTCACCCTCCTCTCCTGTCACGTACATGTAGTCCCCAGCCATCTTAACATCCCCCTCCAGGATCACTCCAGTTTGTGAACCTCCCTCTTTGGTCCCAGAGGGACCAATCTGGACATAATATCCAGACTTGGCCTTAGCAGTGCTGAGTAGAGGGGACCTTCTCCTGTCCTGCTGGCTGAGCTTTGACTGTTGCAGCCATCCATGCACTGCTGCCCCGGCTCACACCATTTCAAAGGCAATACGCTACATGCTCTCTGAACACTGTCATTTTTCAATGGCTGTAGCTGAACAGCCATCTGAGGAACTGCCGTTCCTCCCCTCTCCAGCATTTCTTCATGCCATTTTTGCAGTTTGTGGCAGTCCTGTCTCAGCTGGAGCAACCACCCCAAGGGTCTGACTGCGTTATCCCCCACGGGCTGGACTGTGCATCACCCCCTCGCTGGGAAAGGAATGCTCTCTCCGCATCAAGGATTGCTCCTAGCAGTACCTTTTTTCTTCAGATCCCTCAAAGAGAGGCAACTCCCCCCACCAAGGGCTTCCATAACATCCTGGTATGGGGGGCTGGGATGAAGCAGTTCCCAGGCCCTTTGTACTTATTTTCCAGGACACTTCCAGCAGCCCTCCTGCTAAAGACTTGATGATTCTCTTCCACTCCTCCTGCAACGTGCTGCATTTCTTGAATCCATTCCTTGGACTGTTGTTTCTCCTGTGGGTGGACCTCCCTGCAGCACACTTGCCCCCGTCATGTTCCCCCCAAAATCTGAGCATGTGGAGCTGAGCTTCTCAGGAACTGTTCACACCTTGGCCCTGGCATGCTCTCCCCAGCTGAGCAAGCCCTTTCTCTCCATCACCGCAGCGTGACTCCCCAGTGTCCTGCATGGCGGAGCTGGTCTCCTGGGCTCACACACCTTCCTGTGACTTGTTGCAGGGGGGCATTGGGTGACTGACCTGGGAACTGTCCTCCTGAAGGGAGAAAAACAGGGTGTAGACGGGAACTGCAAACTGCAGCAGCTCATGGTCTTATCTTGCACACGTCTGTTTTGTGCTTCAGAAGCAGCCTCCTGTGGCTGTTCCCAGAGCATCGCGTAGATCAACCTTCTCTTCTCCCCTGCAAATACTGAGAGGGGAGATTTAGCAGGTAGGGACACAGACTGGTAAGTAACATGGAGTATTAGCCCTGCCTCCTTTCTGGTTTAAAACAAGGCAGGCTTTGATTACACCTTTGCATACTGAATCCCTACTAATTCATCTTTCTGGCAAGCTGACAGCAGGCTCTGAGGCTCTGCTAGAAGTGGAATTGTAGCTTTGCTGTACTCTCTAACTGACTCTTTAATTCACAGTGCTGTAAACACCCATGCACAGGGGCAGAAAGCACCAGGCAGAGACCCCAGTGATGCACACTCTGAGCTGCCCTCTCCCATTTCCTTCTCTCAGGATTAACCTGCAGTTGCCTTTGCTCTCATGGCAAATCACTCACCTCAGCTCACTACAGTTCACCAGCATTCGCCCGCAGCCCTGTGCACTAGCTCAGACTGGCTGAAAGTGGCTTGCACTGATGTGGCCGCAGCCTGTGATTGCTGGGACCACCCCCACCATTTGATGAGGCTTTGGTCTCATCCAGACCTGACACATCTGGGCGCTGCCTGCGCTCCGGCTGGAAGGAAGCAGGGGAGCGGAGCAGAGCCTGGTGCCGATGGCAGCCTTGGCTCCACAGGTCCCTGTGGGACTTTGCAGTGGGCTGGGCAGCTTCTGCTATGAAATGTCCGCATGATGGGCAATAGTGGTCTGGCAAGGGGGAAGGGCTCGTGTTTGGGCTAAGACCATCCCCGCCGCAGTGTGGTTGTGCTGTCACTAGTGGCAGGGAGCTGCATGCCTTTTCTCTGTCATTTCCCAGGGGTATGGCGCTGATCCTGCCCCAGCAGCGTGCAGGGAAGCTGGGCAGGTGTGCAAGCCTGTTCCCACACTGGCACACAGTGGGGTCCTATCTCCAGAGATCACCAAAATGGTTGTGGAGATGCACCTGTCTTGGCTCATGGCTATCCAGTTTCCCTGACAATTTTTTGCAAGAAGATTTAAATGACTTCTCATTTGGGGCACTTCACTCTCTCTTCGCACAGAGGAAAACGGCTGCCTGAGAGGCAGAGCTGCAAGGGCAGAGGCACTCCTGTCTGGGGGTAAACACACAGAGCAGGTTCCTGTCTAATACCCAGCACCGTCTGTTAACACCTTTGTAGCACCACTGCCCTGGAATTGCCCCTGGTGCAGTGGTGTGGGCTGCAGTGCCCGCCGGGGCAGAGCTCACTCCCCCTGGAAGCAGCACCACGAGCAGCCAAGCAGGCGCAGCAGCCCTTGCATCAGTGCATCGGCGCAACACCGTCAAGAAAAACACTCATTTAGATAGCAGAGATTTGAAGGTGCATTTGAACATGGTTGGTTTTTGCTTGGGGGCACTTTTCAGCAAAACTGTGGTCAGATTTTTAACTTTTTTTTGCCAGGCTGGATTTTAAAACATAAAAATCAAAGAAAACACATTACTTTGATAGCAAAATTCATAAGAAATCAAACATGAGCTTTTAGGACTTGCAGAAAAGGCTGTCCTCTTTCAGCCAGCCCAAGACCAAGCTGTGCCCTGGCAGCCCAGGGAGCAGGGAGGGCTCTGCCAGGCCCATGACGGGGTCCTGCACCGGCCGCACTTGGCAGGGCCAGGCAGGTTTGTACCTGCCAGAGGACCCCCAGGTCAGCTGTTCCCCTCCTGTTGCCACCCACTTCTCTTTGTGCAGCCCTGCGTCTCACCAGATCATTCCTCCTGCCTTCTCTTGCTGTTGATGGAAAGTAAAATGCTCATTTTGACATGAAAGCGGGGCTGCAGCACCTTGGACTTCTGGATGGGCTAAATGAGTCATGGAGCAAACAAAGCGCTACTGGACAAAACAGAAGTCAGTGCTGACCCGTGCTGGCTTTGCTCCCAGGCTGAGCCCTGCTCCCACCTCACCCCACCCCACAGAGACCCCTTAGCTAGTGATGGGATCTGTGTCCCCATTCCTCTGGCAGCATGGGGCAGCAGGACCCCCAGGCTGTTTGGGGCATCCCACACCTTTCTCATGGCTCAGCATGTGGTTTGCAGAACTCCCTGAGAAGGTAATTTCAGGGAAAGGTGGGGCCATTTTGGAGGCAAACCATAGACCAAAGATCAGTCTGACAAGCCCCAAAAGTGAAAAAAACATTAGTGAGGAAAAAAGGCAATTATTGGCATAGCCCAAAGGCATCTCCCCTCTGTCTCCAGGTCCTAGGGTAGCTCTGTGGCCATGGCTCCACCAGCATCACACGTGGCTGAGGTGCCCATCTGCAGCTGCAAGTCTGTGGTCTGCAGGCTCAGGCTGCTCCTTTAAGCTGGCTGTCAGGGTGCGTGGCACCAGTGGGGACTGTGGCTGCATAGCCTTGACCGTCAGGATCTGGCCAAACGCCCGGGAAACCTGTCCCTTCCATTGGTTCCTCTGCTTGGCACCACCATGCTGTTTGCCTCGTGCCGCTGGGGAAAGTTCAAAATCCTGGTGATAGCAGAATGGCCTGTGCGTAGCCAAGTCCTTAACTCTCTGTGGGCTGGAGCCATGGGAGTATCAGTCCCCCCGCAGCCCCTGGGGCTGTGGGTCAGGCTGGGTCTCCCTGGGGAGACCGTCCCCGTCCACTGCTGCGGGTGGGAGCACCCACTGCCAGGCACGTCCCTGCATCAGGAGCCAGAGGGGTGCCCAGTCCTTGTCCACTGCAGTGAGATGGGACAGCAGCACTACCCTCTCCCGCTGCCCCAGCACAATCCCTCTGGCCTCAGAGCTATGCAAGACCAGCACAGGGTTCTCACTGCCTGCACTGCTGCCTGGCCAGGTTGCCTGGCCCTGACATGGAGAACAGCACCCCGTCTGCAGCAAGCCACCTGCCTGCGGGGCTGCACAGAGCTCTGAGCCGAGCTCCGAGCTGGCACAGCCACTGAGGGAAGAAGCCCCACTTGCTGTGCCATGCCACGCAGCGGGAGACACATTTCAAGGCAGGTTAATGCAGAATCAGCCAGAGTCTGTGCTCGAGGGTGTTCGAGAGGTTCACAAGCTTGAATGAACAAGTGTGCGGCTTTTAAAGCATTAGCCAGGCGCTGCTCCCATCCCCAGCACCTCCCGATGGCACCTTGGTGTATGCCCGAGAAGATACTGGCAATAGAGGGATGCAGCACCCCCACCCCCAGCCCAGCCTCTACCCTTCCTCCTCCCCGCATGTGCTGAGGATGTGGGACCCAAAGCAGCACTGAGATCTTTAAGGGAAAACCTCTGGGGCTGGGAAGGGATGTGGGCTTCCCAGGGAGGGATGTGGGCCTCCCAGGGGGGATGCGGGCTTCCCAGGGGGGATGCCATGCAGCCTCCAGCACGCTCTCAGAGGGCCCCTCCGTGCAGCTGGCATTGCCCCAAGGCCATGCCCTGGTGGCAGGGAGAGCTGGGGCGGCCACTGGGCTCACGGGGAGGGGTGAAAAGGACCCCAAAGTAAGGCAGAGGGACACCAGCCTCCCCTGCGGAGCTCCGGGCGCAGCAGGACCTGCAGGACCTCCCTGGTGGGTGCATGTAAAGGGATCGTGTCCCTCGGCTGAAGGAAACAAAATGATTAGTGACATGAGGCTGCCTGCACTGCAGACCCCATTAGGGCCATCGCTGCCACCGGTGAGCTGCAGAGCAAACACAGCTGCCTCTGGGAGCTGGGAAACAGCGAGGAGGAGCCCAGCTCGGGCTGGGGGCTGCAGCGGGGGTGCAGGTTTGCAGGGGTGGGTGCAGAGAGGAGCCCACCGCGGTGCTGGGCTAAGGCCAGGGCTGGTCCTGCTCTCTGCCTGTCCTGGGGCACAGGCTGGCATCCCTCAATGTCCTTAACGTCCTCCAGCTTGCCGTCCTGCCTTCCCAGCCCCGCACGGATGGCTGCCCTGCCCGCCCCGCTGCCTGCCCCTGCCCCCAGCTGAAGGCAGCATTTCCAAGCCCTGCCTGGTGTTAAATGAAGGATCAGAAATAGCTGCTCAAACGCTGTGACAAGGCAAGAGCCACAGCAGCACAACGTCCCTTGATGTCTTGCCCGTGCAGGAGCCTTCTCTTTCTCTCTCAGGGCAGGGATGCAGCTGTCCTGGTTGAGGGCAGTGGGGTCTCCTCAGAGCTGGGGTTCAAGCCTCAATGAGTCAACCCCTCCATGCACTGTGCTTTAAACCCTTGAGAAGCCCTGTGGGGGTCTGTGGAGCTCACGTTTCAGGTCTGTGTTGCTCTCAGGGTGAACAGGAGCTCAGGGCGCTCCCCTGGGTGCTCCCATAGGTGACTGGCGAGCAGCCTGCGGTGGAACCACATGGCTTCACCTGCTCCAGACTTGCCACCGGGCTGGTGGCCCCAGGCATCTCTCAATGCACAGGAAGGCACAGGCTCCCCAGGAGACCCTGAACTGGGAGGGCTCTGGGATGGTGCCCCATAGCCTTTCCTTTGCTTGGTGTTCTAGTGGGAAGCTAGTGTCCCCGAAGTGGAAGAATTTCAAGGGGCTGCGGCTGCTTTGCTGGGATAAAATTCGTCTAAACAACGCTATCTGGAGAGCGTGGTACATCCAATGTGAGTACCGGGCCAGACCCCACTCTGTCTCCCGAGTGCTGGGTGATGCTGGGTAGGATGGGGCTGGCACTGGGGCAGCGATGTATGGGTGTGCAGGCACCCTCCCCTGCCCAGGGATGGAGCCATGGGCAAAGCCACCTGTGTTTTCCCCTGTGCAGATGTGGAGCGGAGGAAGAGCCCCGTGTGTGGTTTCATCACCCCGCTGGAGGGGTCGGAGGCTGATGAGCACCGAAAACCAGAGGTAGGGCATGGTCCCTCACAGGTCTCTGGGTCAGCAGCAGGTCTGGGTGGCACAGGTGGGAGCTGGGGACGCAGAGGGGGCAGAACTCACTGTATTTCATAGATTTGCTTGGGAAGGTGTTTCTGATGCGGTAGAAGGAGGCCAGCTCTGGCTATGGGGGGCTGGGGCTGGAGGGCTCAGACATGACCCCCTGTCCTGTCCTGTCCCCACAGGCTGTCGTGCTGGAGGGCAACTACTGGAAACGCCGCATCGAGGTGGTGATGAGGGAGTACCACAAGTGGAGGATCTACTACAAGAAGCGGGTGAGTACCTCCGCCCATGCTGCTCCCGTGACAGTGCCAGCAGGGAGATGGGACAACAGCGTGCCCAATGGGGACCCATGGGTGACCAGGAGCAGAAGGTGGCAGGCTCTTGCCCACATGAGAAGGGGATGCTGGCTGCCCCCACGGTGCTGGTGCCAGGGAGCTAAGTGGGGACCCTATCCCCCGCTGCCCGCGGTGCTGCGGTGTGCTCCAGCAGCCCAGCCTGGGATGACTGTCCCTTGCCCGGTGCACGATGCGGAGCTGGGTTTGGCACTGCATCCGCAGCACACATGTTGGTGTGGGTCAAGCAGGGCCACAGCCCACCCATGGTGCTCTGACTGGGCTTGCATGGATCTGCTGGCATGCTGCTGGCAGCCACGTCTCACTGCGGCAGCACATGCTGCAGGCAGGCTGAGGGCTCCGTGTCACTCCGGGTGTCCACTCTTGGGCATGCTGGTACCACGACCTCAGGCACCCACCCCACGGTTCAGCCACTCACTCAGGACCAATAAAGGCGATGGGTGCCACAGGCACAGGGTGCTGGCAGCCTCACACCACCACACGCTGCCAGTCCCACCGCTGCAGAGGCTGCTCAGCCCAAACCCTGCAAAGGCAGATGTGAACTCATGGCAGCCATGCTGAGCGCCCCCAGGGACCCCCGCCTTCCTGAGCACTGTCCCTGCTCTGCCCTGCGCCTGGCTCTGCCCCACACCATGTCTGCCCTGGCTGGGGGTGACACAGGCTGTCTTCTCCTTCCAGCTCCGAAAGTCCACCCGGGAGGGAGAGCTCTCCAGTCCAAAACAGGTGAGCCCACTGGGGAAGGGTGGAGAAGGGGAAAAGGAGGACACAATGTGGACCCCTGTACTGGACAGCTTGGGAGAAGGTTGGATGAAAGCCCTAGAGCATGATGAGCTCAATGGGATGCATGCCAAGCACTTGGGATGTCAGATTCACTGTTTTGGAAGCACCAATGTGCCAAGTGTGAAGCTTTGGAGTGAAAAACACTGCGGGGAACATGGGAGCTGCAAGGGAGAGCAGCTGGGGAGCAAAGCATGGCCCCTATGCACAAGAGATCCCCAGCTGGCTCCTTTGCTTCATCTCATGCAGGATGAGGATGTCTGGAGGCCAACAGAGAAATGGTGCAACCAGCTCTTCTGCAACGTGGTACCCATGCTGCTTGGGGATGAGGAAGAGGAGCCTGGGAGTAGGCAGCACTTCGACTTGGACACCTTCCTCTCAGACATCTCCGACACCCTCTTCACCATGACACAGACGCCCAGTGCCCACCAGGCACCCCCTGAGGATGGTAGGTGCCCCAGACCATGCTCTAGCAGGATGTGGAGGAGGAGGTCCAGGTAGGAAGCATGCACTATAGCACCTTGCTGCCTCTTGCCTTAGTCCCTGAGAACTGCTGCCTGTGTCCTTGGGGCAGACAGGATCCCCTGGCAATCCACCCTGCTGGATGGGGATGCTCCTACCCTGCCCAAATGGAGTATCCTCTCCTGTGGTGGCTTCCTACAGACCATCCCAGGCTGTCCCAGGTGGGATGGACTGGGCTGCTCAGACAGCACAAGCCCCATGAAGGACGCTGCATCACACGCTAGAGCAGGGCTGCCAGCCCTGGGTAAGCAGCAGGCAGGTCCTGCTGTCCATGGCCACTTTTTGTTGTCCCTGCCTGGCCAGGTCCCTGGAGCTCTTGCAGCACCAGGCAGGTCCTGTGCCAAGGACCAGCCTTTCCCTGGGGTTCTTGCGTGCTGGATGAGGTCCCACAGGTGCTGCAGGACCATGGGCAGGGTGGTTAGGATGGGATGGCCCTGGGTCTCCACAGGGTGGGCACCCATCTCCCTGCCTGTGCACAGCTGTGGGGCAGGGTGCAGCGATGCAGGGTGAATCTGGGGTGCACAGAGGGGTGGCAGCCAGGCAGGTGGGAGGGCAGTGGTGGGAGGTGCCCTGAAGGGGGGCCTTAGGGGTGCAGTGGCTGGTCTCCAATGTTGCAGCTCTGCCCTCTTCCAGCATATGTTGGGAATGCTGACATGATACAGCCAGACCTGGCACCCCTGCAGCCCAGCCTGGATGACATGGAGATCTCAGGTAAGAGTCAGTCTGGATGTGGTACCTCATCCCACACACCCAGCATGCGCAGCACCCCATGGCAGCCCTAAAGTGGGGCATCAGAGGGTTGGGCAGGCAGCAGCGGGAGCTGCAAAGGCAGCCAGAAAGATGTCCACTGGCACGGAAAAAGCAGCATGCACGGGCCGGGGTGCCGCAGCAGGCTGTGGGGCAGGGTCTCAGCATGCCTGCCTGCACCGGGGGCAGAGCCGTGGTGGGTCAGGAAGGGCCTGGTCAGGAGCTGTGGAAGGGGATTTCTACAAACAGAGGGTCTTCCCAGGAGTGTCAAATCACCTTGTCTTGCCTGCAGACAGAGGAAGGGCAATTGTGCCCCACGAGAAAGAGGGAACCTCTAGAGAGCAGGTTCTGTGCTTCTGTGTCCCCCACCTCGCCCCACTCCCCAGCCAGCCCCAGGCTTAGCAGCCTGGAGGTCTGGCTCAGAGCTGGGACCCCATGCTGGGCTACATCCCCTGGAGACAAGTCACTGTTCCTGCCAGGATGGCCCAGAGACAAACCTGGCACTGGCTGCCAAGGGGATCACCAGGAAGCAGGCGATGGCAGTGTAATCTCGTGGGGCTGCCACCAGTGCTGCCATGCAGGCTCTGAGCCACCAGTGTCCGTGAGCACCATGAAGTCAGCTGGGACATGTCCTGGTCCCAGCCGTGCAGCACAGTGACCCCATATGCCAGGGCAAGGCCCTGCTGGCACATGCACTGGGGACCAGCTCTGCCCTCGAACGTGCCGGAGCTGGTGGCCTGGGCACACTTTGCAGCGTGGGAGCTGGGATGGGTTGGTGGCTGCAGCCCTCCCAGGTAGCTGGTGGCCTCAGGCAGCATGTCTAGACCCCTCTGTGCATCTGTGAGCACCCTGTGAAGTCCACGCCAGTCTCCACTTCCTTCAGCGGGAGGAAACAAGGGTGCTTGCAGCATGTGGCTGTGGGGTGATGCAAGACCAGATGCTGGTGGGGAGCAGGCTGGGGCATTGATGTGCCAGGGAAGGTGGTGGCTGCCCTGGGGGTGGGAAGGCTCTTGCCAGCCTTCCTCAGCTCATTCCTTTCAGATGTCCCATCAGGGTAAGCCGTGCTGGGAAGAGGGTCTGTTCCCACTGCTGGCCCTTTGCCTCCTGTCCCCAGGTGCCCCATGTGAGTAACAATCACTGGGAGGTGGGACAGGTCCAAACGGGTCAGACTGACACTTGACAAGTGTCCCTACCCCAGAGAGGTCCTGCATGGTGCTGGAAAGCTGCACTAACCCCTTTCAAGCAGCACCTGGCTGCAACAGTGTCACAGCAGCCACTCCAGCACCCCTCTTTGCAGGCCTAGCTGCTGCTCATGCCGCTGGCGTGCAAGGCCTCGTGCTCAGCAGGAGATGGCAAGGGGCACGACACTGCCCATCTGAACCAGTATATTTCTATGAGCAGCCAAGTTCTCTTTTTTTCCTGGGGAAAATGCCTGCCTTTTTCTCCAGGGTGCTGCCTGGGAATGGGATGGGTCTTACTGCAAGCCACTGCATCACGGGAAAGCATCCCTTCCTGTTCTGCCTATGCCTGGCAGCTCTGCATGGGGAGACTTCTGGGGCTGGGGGTGTCCCAGGTCCAGCTGGGTCAAGGGTGGCACTCCAGGAGTGGCTCATTGTCCTCCCAGGCGTGGGCTGCTGAGCATGGCTGCAGAGAGGCTTGTGTGCCCCAGGGTAGGGCAGCACCCTGTGGGTGCTCGGAGATTTGTGGGTGGGAGTTTTGTCCTGGACGTGGCATTTTCTGGGATGCTGCACAGAGCAGCTTACCCCTGTGATGGGAAGTTACGGTCCCACCACAGCTGAGCGCTGTGTGGGGGTGATTCGCATGCTGGTGGGACACGCGTGTGCGCTGCGTGGCTAGGGTGTGCGGGGCAGAGGTGCAGGAGCAGGGAGGTTATACACACCACGCGATGGGCAGCACCAGGGGTGTGTGCTCACGGGGGCTGTGGGAGGAGTGGGGAGAGGAGATGGGGTGTGAAGGCTGGGTGTTGGGTGCCAGAGCTGCAGGTGCCAGCCAACCCAATTATGTCCCCAAGGCCACTTTTCTAGCAGGACATGGCTTTTTGTGGCTCCGGAGCAGGGATGCCCACAGCAGCCTTGTGCAGAGTACTGCAGTGCAAGCGTGCAGGGTGGGCAGCCACAGCAGTCAGCGCAGGGCTCCTGCAGGGTCACAAGGCTGTCACCGTGTCTGGTGGCTGTGGCAGAGCTCAGTGCCTGTCAGTCAGTGCGTGCAAACCAATCCCCAAATGAGGAAGCACCTCGTGTCTGCAGTGGGTGCCAGAGTGCGGTGTGGGGCGGATGGAGAAGTCCTGATGGCAGAGGCGAGGGAGCAGCCCGGCCCCGCACCCTGCTGGCACTACGCTCCAGGTAGGACCCCCACCGGGCACCGGGGTGCTGGGGCTGGCCCAGCCATCCCATGGGGTGGTATCGCCCCACCACACTGCCGGGCTCTCCCAGAGCCTGAGGCCAGTGATGGAGGGTCCTTGGTTTGGGAATGGGGTCTGCAGCCCTGACCCCATGGGAGAGCAGCCCCAGGTTGGAATGGGATGCCAAAGGTGTGGTGTGCTGACCGCACGGACTCTTCTTTGAGCAGCAACATGCCCTGGCCACGCTGCACTGACTGGGAGAAGGTCAGGGCAATGCAATGGTGGAAAGGAGTGTAGGCAAGAGCTCTGGAGTGGGGAAAGAGCAGGAGAAAGGGAGGACAGGGCTCCCAGGGGCTGCCAGCTGCATTCCATCTCTGCAGCACAGTGAGAGGCACAAGAGGAATTGAATCTGCAGAGTTGGGCACCAGAAATGCCTATAAATACCCGCAGACGTTCAGTGCCAGTGGCGGGCACAGCCCAGCGTGGGGATGGCAGAGTGCTGGGGGCAACGCGGAGCTGGGGGATGCGCCCTGGGGAGACTGAAACCCTGCCTGGCAGCACCACTGCCCACGCTGAGTGTGGTGGAGGGGCAGGGGTGGCTCTGCCATGCTCCAGGGCATTCACCATGTTCTTGGTAGGGGGAAGGGGCAATCTGAGGGCTGAGTGGGGCAGCTCAGTGGTGGCACTGCCCCACCTTGCGCAGGTGTTACCCTTGGCTGGCAGCACACGGCACTGCTGGAATCAGCACCATGCTCAGCCCCATAGCATCCCACTCTTCTGGCACGTTTGCTCCGCTGATGTAGATTCAAAAGGATCTCAGGCCTTTGCAGGTCCCAGCAAGGGCACCCCAGCCACTGGAGCCTGTGCCACAGCCTGGGGGGAGAGCAGCGGCACCGCAGCCTTGCCGGTACCTGGGGCATGGCTGTGCGCGCTGGGCCGAGCCTGTCTGTGGTCTGGGCTGGGCTGGGCTGTGCTGGTCTGGGCCAGCAGCAGTGTGGGGCCTGGAAGCAGTGATGCTTGTGCCAGCTAAGGGGTTGGACACGTGGCCCAGTGCTCCCCAGAGGGGATGCAAGAGCCTGTGTCCCAGGGTGGCTGCTCAGGCACAGAGCCTGTGCCGGGGGCTATCAGGCAGCTGCTTGCAGACTCAACCAGCACTCATGCTCCATCCTACCAGAAAGGGTCCAGCAGCCCTATCCCTGCCCCACAGTCATCCTCTCCAGGCAAAACACTCCAAATGGTAATGTCCAAGCCAGTGCTGACACAGGCAGCAGCAGCACTGGCGCTGAGCCGAGGTGTGCGTGGGGCTGATGTGCCTGGGAGCTCATTTCACCAGGGAGGCAGCTGCCCAAAGCATCAGGCCAGCCCTTTGCACCACGGTGTCTGGGCCTGCGGAAGGAGCAGGGTTGTGGGAAGGGGAGAGGAAGGGAGAGGGAGTCGCAGCAGGGTCACGGGGCTTGGCTTCGGGAAGGCCATGGGATGTGGTTAGCCGCAGGCTGCACACACGGCAGCACTGGGGTGGGGAAGCAGGCACTCACCACAACTCCAGGGGACTGTCCCCCGTGGCTTGGGGACACTGTGACCTGCTCCTCCGAGCCCCCTGCCACTGTGGCTGTCCCACAGCCTGGGTGTCGTGGTCCCTGCCCCAGCCTGAGGGTCATGGTCCCTGCCGTATCCTGGGGCTGGCTCAGGAGAAGCAGTACAGCCACTCACCCCCTGGGAGTAGCCCTGGCGAACACGGTGCTCAGCTGGGTGCTGGGGATGGGTTCCCCACCCCTGGGTGGATTTTCCTGTCCCCACGCATGTGGCAAGGCTGTCCCTGGGTACCAAATCTGCTGGCGGAGCTGGGAGCCTCCCCAGTGCTCCATTCCCCCAAGGTGAAGCTGGGACTGGTAGGTCCCCAGCAGGCAGTGCTGTTAAGGTGAGGTACCAGGGTATGGCTCCAGCGGTATGTCTGGGGTTTGTCACCCCATCTCCGGGAGAGCACTCTCATGCCCACCACTCTGTCTCCACTTGGCCCCACAGATATCTTCACCAGCCATCGGCCACCACCGTCTCAGACACAACCAGGCTACCAGGAGCCACCCTGCTTCGTGCCTATGGCTGAGCCCCTGTTCAGCAGTGGGGGGTCTCTGATGGGTGCTCGGGCGCTGCCTGCAAGCCCTGAGGCCCCGCTCCCACCCAGCACCCTCCTCCAGGTGAGCAGGATCCTGGCACGCAGCCCACGGCTGCCAGTGCCCCAGCCACCCTGCTTGACTCCCTTGTGTCTTCTGCAGCCCAGCGGTGCCTCCCAGCTCAGCCTCCACAGTGCCTTCCTGGGCCCTGAGCTCCCCCCAGCCCCCCTGCCCCCCGAGCCCCCCGCCGCAGTGCCTGGCAGCCTCAGCCCCCAGCTGCAACACAAGCCCCTGCTGCAGTATGGCCTCCCCGGCAAGTACCTCAGCCTGGAGCTGCCAGGACCCCATTACACCCCTGACAGCTCATCCCCTGGCACGCCACTGCTGAGTCCGGACCCTCTGTTCTCCCCTGCCTCAGCCCCCCGCTCCAAGTTCCCCTGTGCCAGCTCGCCCAGCCAGTCACTCCTTGCCCACCCCGCCTCCCCCCTCTCAGCACCCTGCTTCGCCTCCCACCCCCCAGGGCTGGGCTACACCACAGGCATGGTACCCTCGGGGTACCCCAGCCCATCTGCACCCCATCTCCTGCCCCCCACCCTGCTGGGCGACCCCAGGTTTGCCCCCCCCAAGGGGCTGCCCCAGGGTGGGGGCGGGCGGCTGAAAGCGAAGCCTGGTGGCACCAAGGCAAAGAGGCTGCCAGGACCCCCTGCGCAGCCCCATCTGGCCGTGCCCTGCCTGAGCCAGCTGCTGACCACAGGTAATGGGGCTGGGGGGCAGCGGGGGCATGCAGGAGCCACTGGTGGTGGGGATGCTATGGGAGGGATCAGAGGGGGGACCCCTCTTTCTCTCCAGGTTTGGGATGCTGGGGATGCTTGGCTCTCCCCATAGTGGGGCAGCACCAAATCCAGGGGTAAAGCCGTGCCCGGGGAGCCCCCCTGGCTCCAGCAGCCTCGGGAGGGAGACAGGGCCCAGCTGGCTGGGCCACGGGCACCTCTGCAAAGTCCCTGTGCCCCCAGCCTGGTCTCCAGGGCCCTGTTGGCACAAATGCGCTAAGGGGTCACCCGCATCCTGCCCAACCCACTGCCCATGTGTGCCATGGGACAGGTCCCACGGAGGCTGTCATGTCCAGCCTGTGCTTGGCTGGGGAGGGGCTGGGGGTCCCTGCCTGCACCAAGGCTCCCAAGGGCGGGATGCAGCACGTGGATCACAGGATCACTGTGGAGAGCAAAGGCACCTCTCTCCAGGAGCTGCTTCGCCCTCCTCTGGGCCAGACAAGCAGGGAAGGGGCTGTAGCAGCACCAGTGCTGGGGGCTGGCTTTCCTGGGGGCAGAAAATCTCACTTGAGCCCCAAAACCCTCATGCCGCAGTGTCCTTCTTCTCCCTGCCCTCTTGCAGCCAAGCAGGAGCCAGCTCTGGATGCCCCACACCTGATGGGTGCAGGACTCATGCCTGCATCCCCTGTCTCCCCGGTAAGCACCTGCCGACCCTCCCCCCCCCCGAGTTGGGAATTGCCTGCCCCAGGTCAGAAGTTGTCCTCCCCTGGTTGCTGGGGCAAGGACAGAGATAGGGCAGGTGGGGAGATGGGGCTCCATGGGGTCATCCTTGCAATATGGGGCTGAACAGGCACAGGGTGAGGGAGGGGGCATGTGGCTGGGGTGCCAGGGAGGCAGGAGCCACCTGGGTGTTTTCTCCTGCAAAAGAAACAGGGCAGAGGTGAGAAACACCCCAGCTGCAGGGCTCCTTTCCTGACAGCGCTGTCCTGGGGCCCGGGGGCTGCCCCTGCAGATGGTGGGGGGTGCACGTCCTCCTTCCCAGCCCCCTCGTGGGTGTTTGGCTGTCAGTGCCTGGGCACCGGCCGGCCAGAGGGGAAGGTCTGGTCCCCAGCGTGCATGGGGCACTGGCTCCGCAACCTCCCGCTTCCCTCTGGCTTCTCCCCACAGCAGAGCACTGTCCCTGATGTCTCTGCCACCTTCCTCTCAAGAATGGCCCAGCTGAGCCCAGGACTGGGTCCCGACTCCAGCCATTCCCAAGTGGTACCAGCGCCGGTGCCGCTGGCGGGGACCCAGCCGGGCCCACCGCTAGTCCCCAAGGCGGAGCGGCTGTCCCCCACGTCGGCTTGCGGTGAGTCTGGGGCACCCCAAGGAGCTCCACAGGACACTACATTTCCTGCAGGGAGCTTGGACCAAATACTGTGGGAACGTTTCATTTCAGCTTCAGTCCCACCTATTTACATTGACTCAGCTGAGCACAGATGATTTCTTTCCACAGGGGAGGGCACAGCCCCTTCACCTGCCTCCTTCTACCTGAGCAAAAGCAGAAACAGGAAAATTTAAAAAAGAAGCAAAGTGTCGGACTGTGGTTTTTAAAACCCAGAGTCTGGTTTTTGAGTGGGAAGCACCCTGCTTTCACCCACAGAAACCAGAGCGGTGGCGGGAAACCAGGCTCTGATGTCATTCCCGGTTTCAGTTTGGTGCTGCAGACCGCAGCCTTGCTGCCCTTGGGCCTCTGTCCTGCCAATTTCCACCAAAGAAATGCTGGGAATTTAAAATGTTGCAATCCCAGATCTTCCCATTTCTGAGCAGTTGTAGAATAAGTGAGATTTGGGATAAGACAAAGAGATAAGACACAGTTGGATGCTGGACCAGAGCATCCTCATCAGCTGAGCAGGGTGGCTGCCCTGGGGCCGGGGTAGTGCTGCAGGCTGCTCTTTGCCTGTCACAACATAGAACCTTTGTGTCAGCCCATCATGGGGGGCTGCTGCCGCCCCTCTCCCCAGAGCAGAACCTTCCCTTTTCCAGGCAGTGACCGGCCCAAGCCCAGCCAGGCCTCCCCAGCACCTGCTGTACGGCTGGGCACTGGCATCTCCCTGCACCACCCCGTGTCCCGTCGGAGCAGACCTGAGTCCAGCAAGGTACGGCAGGAGCAAGCGCTGCCTTCACTACAGAGGCACCATCTCCATATGCACCCTCCTTTCCTGCTGCTCCCAAACTCCCCTCTGCCTCACTTTTTGAACTTTGGGCATGCCTGTCCCCAATGGGGCCGGTGGCCTAGGGCTGTCCCTGCTGCCAGGAGGTGCCTAATGGCACCTCCCTGCAGATGGAGAGCCGCCGCATCACACACATCTCTGCCGAGCAGAAGAGGCGCTTCAACATCAAGCTGGGCTTCAACACTCTGCACAGCCTGGTGAGCACGCTGAGTGCTCAGCCCAGCATCAAGGTGAGCGCCCAGGGCTGCATGGACCAGCCAGCCCTGGGCGTGCAGGGACACGGCGTGTCACCTGGAGATGCTGCATCCCTGCTCTGCCCCGGTGCATGGGGCTCCTGCCCTGCACCCAGCCTGTGGGGCAGGACGCTGAGTTCACACTGGGCACATGGAGACCTGTGTGGTGCAGCCGTGCCCGGATGATCTGGGCTCTGGAGCCGGAGGCAGAAGCTGCCAAGGCTCAGCAGCAGGGAACATGGCACCTCGCACTGCCAGCCCCGCTGCATGGAATGCCGGGTGCCCCATGTCATGCCCACCCCAGGGGCTCCCTTCACTGTCCCACCCTGTGGCTCCACAGGTCAGCAAGGCCACCACCTTGCAGAAGACAGCCGAGTACATCTGCAAGCTGCAGCAGGAGCGGGCAGCCCTGCAGGATGAGGCGCAGCGGCTGCGGGAGCAGATTGAGGAGCTCAATGGCTCCATCAAGTAAGGAGGTCATGGCTGGGGGACAGGGCAGGGAGCCAACGCCTGCACTGGGGTAGCCAGCCAGGCCAAGTGGCAGCAGTGGGGAGGCAGCAGGTCCCCTGGGAATCTCCCAGGACCTGCATTTGACTTTATTCCCCCTCAATAAACCCTGTTTGGGGGAGAGATGATGCTCAAGAGGCAGTGCTGTGTGGGACCATGCCCCACAGCTGCTTTGGGATGGGGACACTGCCTGTCCACCCCTGCTGAGAGCTGAGATGCTGCCAGAGCCTCTCACCATGGGGCAACCCCCATGGCTCCCAGCCTCCTGAACACAGACCCACAGCACTGCTTGTGTCCCACAGCCTGTGCCAGGAGCAGCTGCCAGCCACAGGGGTGCCCATCACGCGCCAGCGCTTTGACCAGATGCGCAGCATGTTCGACGAGTACGTCCGCTCCTCCACGCTGCAGAACTGGAAGTTCTGGATCGTATCCTTCGGGGCCAGTGCCTGCTGCTTGTTCCATTCCCTCCACTAAACACCAACTCCACTGGTTCACCCACTGCTCCCAGTTCTGTGGGGTCCCTCCAGCTCGAGAGGCTCTGGGGACCACGGGGAGATGTTCCCCAGTGAAGGGCACATAGTGGGAACACACCGAGGTGCTGTGGTTAGGAAGAAGCTTCTGTTACAAGGAAGCAAATGGAGTAGGAGTAAATGGTCAGTCCTGGGGAAGAGGAACATCACTGGCAGGGAATCTTCTACATGCAGGGAAAAGCTCCTGGTGACATGGAAATTGGTTCTGAGAGGCAGCAGCCAGCAACTAGGTATTGGGAAAGGTCCAGGTACAAAGCTGGGGACATGACAGCTTGGTCTTGGCGGCCGCAAGGCACACCCTGGAAACCCAGGTGTGCCCATGCCTGGGACACAAGTCTGGGTTCCACACAGTGGAAGGGATGGGGGGGACCAAGGGCCAGGGAACAGGTGTTCAAAAGACTGGACCTGCTCCTCCGTGAGTAGGGATTAGACACACCAGGACCATTAAACCTGCAGATACTGTGAGGTCTACAAAATCCCAAGTGGCAGACGGATGGGCAGGGCTTGCTTCCCACAGTTTGATCCAGTGTGGGCAGCCTGGGCAAGGCAGAGGTGGCTCCTGATGCAGAGCTGGGGAGCTCCTTCCACAGGACACTGGGTATATTGAAGGTAACATGGGCTCCAGGACATGCTCATGGTGGAATTATCTGCTGTGGATTATTACATGCAAAATATCACCAGTCCCCAGTGGTGGTCCCTGCAGGCTGGAAGCACCAGGGGAGCACACTGGACACACTGGTGTTGTGCCCTGCTCCTGGGCACTTCAGAGGATGCTGCATTAGCTGGTGCCTTGATCGGCTCTGGAAGAATTGTCTTGTGTCTAATCAACCATTTCTGTCAGCCCCAGTCATGACACCCCTGCGTCATGTGTGATAAGTGATGCTCAGGTCCCCACCACCCCAGCAGCACGGGCTGGTGCCCAGGCACCCAGCAGGTCTGCTCCACAGCCGGGCAGGGAGGTTTGTCCTGCTGCCTGTGGCAGGGTGGTGCCCACACCTGGCGGGTGGGAAGCCACAGTCTGGGCAAGACTGGTCCTTAACTCCTCTGCTGCCATCAGTTCAGTATCATCATCCGGCCGCTCTTCGAGTCCTTCAATGGCATGGTGTCCACAGCCAGCATGGAGAGCCTCACCCAGACATCTCTCGCCTGGCTGGACCAGCACTGCTCCCTCCCAGCGCTTCGGCCGAGTAGGTGGCCCCGTGCCTGCCCGTGGCACACCGGAGCAGCCGGGCCGGCCTGCTGGCGTGGACTGACAGAAAAGCAGAGGGGAAAGGGGTGGCGGTGTCCTGGGGGGTGGCGGGGCTGGCGCTGCGCCAGGCTTGTGCTGCACGGAGGGCAGCACCGGCCGGACGCCCTGGAGCTGCCTGCGGCGCCCCTGGCACAGCCGCGCTCCGGCTGGGCCGGCTGCTGCTGCCCTGACGCAGGAGCCCGCGTGCTGCTGGCCGGGTCAGCCCCCTGCCCCCAGGGTGGGCTTCCCTTCGCCATTTCAGCTGGGGCTTGTGGCGCGGGGCCGTCAGCCGTTCCAGGGGCTGATGCGGGGGGAAGAGCCGCCTCCCCGGGACAGGTTCACCCCTCCAGCCCCACGCGTCCCGTGTCTCCCCACAGCCGTCCTGAGCTCCCTCCGGCAGCTGAGCGTTTCCACCTCCATCCTGACCGACCCGACCCGCATCCCGGAGCAGGCGACGCAGGCGGTGGCGGGACTGGGCCGCGGCGGCTCCAGCTAGCGGCCCGCGGACGGGCCTTCCCCGCTCGGCCAGGGCCCTCCCGCGGCCGGCGAGGAGCCCAGGGGCCGCCGCAGCCAGGCGGCTCAGGCCAGGGCCGCCGGGGGTCTCTCTCCCATCCCGCAGGCGGGGGGCGGGGGCCGCTGCCCACCTGCTGGCCCGGCCCCCGGGGCGGCGTGCGGCCTGCCCGCCCTCGGCCCGGCACAGGGCTGCGGGGCAGGGCCGGGCCCTGCTGCCCCATAAACGCTGTGCGCGCAGCCCGGCCTGCTTCTTGCCGCGGGCCTGCTCCGGGCGGGGGCGGGCGAGGGGGGCGGGAGAGCTGGGGTGGGCAGGGGGCGGGCAGGGCAGTGAGTGACGGCAGGGGCGGGTGGGGCGGGAGGGGGAGGGCACGGAGAGGGTAGGGGTGGGCAGGAGTGGGCAGGGGGCGGCCAGGGCAGCGATGGCGGCGGCGGGCAGGAGGTGGGCAGGAGGCGTGCCGGGGGCGGGTGGGGCGGGCGGTGGCTGGCGGGGGCGGGCAGGGGAGGGCATGGAGCGGGTAGAGGTGGGCAGGAGTGGGCAGGGCAGGGGGCGGTGGGGGCGGGCGGGGGCGGTGGGGGCGGGCAGGGGAGGGCATGGAGCGGGTAGAGGTGGACAGGAGCGGGCAGGGCAGTGACGGCAGGGGGCGGTGGGGGCGGGCAGGCCCGGAGCGGGGCAGTACCACCCCTCCGCCGCCAGGGGTCGCCCTTCGTGGAGGTGCGCACGCGCACGCGGGGATTCACCCCCCTCCTTCCCACCCCCCTCGGCACCGCCACCACTCGGCGCACGCGCGCCGGGTCCCGCCGGGGGAGCGTGGCCCGCTGAGGTGGCGGTGGCGGGAAGATGGAGGCGGCGGCGCTCGGCGGGTCGGTGTTGCCGGGCGGCCTCGTCCTCCTCCTCGTCCTGCTGCTGCTGCTGCTGCTGGCGGCCGCGCTGTGCCGCGCCGCGCCGCCGGACGGTGAGTACCGCGGGCACGGCCGGGGGGCCGGGCCGGGCCGGGCCGGGCTGAGCCGCGCTCCGCTCCCCGCAGGCGCCGGGGCGAGCGGCGCCGCCAGGCCGGAGGAGCCCAGGAAGGCGAAGCCGGCGGCGCGGGCCCGGCGGGACAAGTCGCAGCAGCAGCACAGCTTCGCCCACCGGCTGCTGGTGGCCGCCCTCAAGGTACCGTGTGTGGCCGGGACCGGCCGGGCCGGCGCTGCCCCTCCCCGCGGGCCGCCCCCGCTGTGACCGCGCTCTCTTCGCAGGGCCACAGCGGCTCCGTCTCCTGCCTGGACTTCAGCAGCAACGGCAAGTACCTGGCGTCGTGCTCCGACGACCGCACGGTCCGTCTGTGGAGCACCCGGGACTTCGCGGCGCGGGAGCACCGCTGCCTGCGTGCCAACGTGGGGCTGGACCACGCCGAGCTCGTCCGCCTCAGCCCCGACTCACGGTAGGGCCGGGCCTCCCCACGCCGCCTCCACCCACGGACCGCTTGGGCGTATCAGCACCGGGATGTCCCGCAGACAGAGCTGCTGGTCGCACAGCCCGAGGATCAGCGATGTGTCTTCTGGGCTGCGTGGAAGCAACATCCCTCACCGGGCCTTAACGGCACCACTGGTTCATGGTCTCACGTGAAAGCAGCTGGCATCGCAGTGTGGCTCTTGGGACAAATATCCCCGTGCCCACCTTGCTGCACCCATGGAATATCCTTGTTAAGGTCTTCGTCAGCAGGCCCTGCAGCTGGGTTGAGTGCCTGAGCCTCTCTGAGAGGCTGGGGAGAGAGCTCTTGCTGGCAGGGAAGGCTGGTGGAAAAGCATGCCTTGGCACTTTGTGAAGCAGCCTCCTCTTAGAGAGAGGGAGGAGTCTTGTTTCCAGATGTGAAGTAATAAATTCTGTTCTTTTCCATTCAGTGTTGCATTTGAGCTAACACAGGGAAAGAACTTGGTGCCCTGGTGAAGCCTGCAGCTTTTTATCTGCCAGTGCATCCCTTTTCCCAGGTGCCACTGAATGACCTGTTAGCTTACCTGTTGTAGCTAGGCTGAGCTGAGGTAGCCCGTTTCTTAATGGTTCAGTGTTCATCTTTCCCCAGGGCATTCATTGTTTGGCTGGCAAATGGCGAGACTATTCGTGTCTATAAAATGACCAAGAAGGATGATGGAAGCTTCACCTTCACTGCAACTTCTGGGGACTTCCCAAAGAAGCACAAGGCTCCCATCATTAACATAGGAATTGCAGAGACAGGTATGGAAATGACTTATTGAGTCTCAAGATTAGCTTTGATTTGCTTGTAAAGCAAGAGCTGGGTTGAAAGTGTTGGAGTTTCTCGCATTTTCAAGGCCCGTTTTCGCACCAGCACTTGAGTCTCTGTAGTCTCTTAGGCGTTACTCTAAAGACTTTGTTTACTACTTAGTAAATTGAAAGATGTCATTTTCAGACAGGTTATATTCCTGCAAGCACAGAGCTAGCTCTGTGGTGTGCACAGTCTCTTAATTTACATTTTCAGGGATGCTGTTGCAAAGAGGTCTGGTCACAGTATTGAGAGGATCGCTGTTCTCTGGCCCACCAGTCTCTCTTTAACCAGTCAAAAGTATCTCTAGCAAGTTCGTACAGTCTATCTTGGACTTCCGGGATCCTCTAGAACAGAGGCTGGGAGTGTGGTGGGTATGAGTTAGCGGCTGGGGCTCAATGGATTAATGCTTCAGCTGTATGACAGCAGGCAGTTGGAAGTGGGTGTATGTGAGTTCACCTCTGTAATAGGAGAGCAGAGAAGATGGTAACAGAGACCCTTGTTCAGCTGTGAAAGTGAAAATTTAAACCTGCAACAAGTAGCTGAAAGGTAAATGGGCAGCTCCGTGTTCAGGCTGAGATGGAAAAAGGGAAAGTGTCCAGAATGTTGATACCGCCAGGAATTGCAGATAATAGTAGTGTGACTTGTAGTCAGCTACCTACTCACAGTCCATGACTTGAAAGCTACGGATGCCTCGGGTATCTGTGGGAGATTGTCTGCTGTGTTACTCCTGTGGTACTGGCTTAGTGCTGAGCTCTGCAAGTGGGATCTGAGTGGTGCTGGGGCGGGAAGCATGTGTGGTTTCTGAGTGCCCACTGCCAGCTGATGACTGCCAAAGCCGGGGTGCACTAAGGCATAACCAGGAACTGTGTCTTCTTGTTCTGTCCTGGGGGGTTGACAGTCCTTGAATTTTGGTGCTGCTTTTGGTTTTCTTGACTGTCTGGGCACAGGGAGAGTTTTTAAGCGTGCTTAGGGACTGTCCTAGGCCTTTGATAGGTCTGTGGCAGGGTTAGGCCTGGGAGCTATCCTGATCTTTGCCTTTTTTTCCCCCCAGGAAAGTTTATCATGACAGCTTCCAGTGACACTACCATCCTGATATGGAGCCCGAAGGGTGAAGTCCTAGCCAGCATTAACACTAACCAGATGAACAATGCCTACGCCATGGTGTCACCCTGTGGGAGGTGAGGGGCAGGAGGTGTTCCAGGCTGCTGCCATTGCAGAGCAGGAGGTGCAGGAGACAGAACATCCTCTTGCCTTGCCAGAGGACGTCATCAGTTCAGACCATTGGCAGATAGGAGTTACTTTAATGCAATTTTCTGAGGGTTCCACATTTTAAAAAGGGATTCTGGCCCCTGCAAGCTGAGAGCAGCCCCTACAGGAGCTCTGACTCTCATCTCGATGGTCTTAAGACACTTGGTGTGTTGCCGTTGTGCCTCAGCATTGCTGTTCCTGTTAACTGTCTCCTGAAGAGCTGAGAACAGCACTGGCCTCAAATAGCAGAGGTAGGACAACGCAAATGGTGTATGTAAAGCAAACAGAAATTCCAACTTATTTGTAACCTTTTAAAGGTTAATTATAAAATTAAAATATTTGTTACTGGGAGATTTGTTTATCAAGAAAATCATGTTTTCCGCTCTCTTAACTTGCTGCAGGAAGACTTGCCATGCTCCAAGCTCAGTGAGTTTGGGGATTAAAAGCATTTAGGATTTTTACTTTGGTTTAAGAGTTTTGCATTCCTAAGTTGTTCTGGTCCCTGGTTGCCTACCTTAGTGTTCCCTTTACCAGCTTGGTTTCAGTGAAAACTTTTTCAGTGGACCAAAGCAAAGATTTGAACATAGGAGTCTGGACAGGTTTGCCTTCACAGAGCCCTGTCTTACGCACCCGTCGGTGCCAGGGGGCTGCCCCTGGGCTCTTGTCTTGCTTAGGGGGCCAGAGGGGAGCTCTGTAGGGCTGGCCCCACAGCCTGGCAGAAGTGGGTGCTCAGTAGCAGATACCCTGTGTCTCTGCTTGTTCATTCACACAGGTTTGTGGCATCCTGTGGCTTCACCCCCGATGTGAAGGTGTGGGAGGTGTGTTTCAACAAGAACGGAGACTTCCAGGAGGTGGCCAGGGCTTTCGAGCTGAAAGGCCACACTGCTGGCATACATTCCTTCTCCTTCTCTAATGACTCGAGGAGGTGAGTGTGTATTATCCACTGCCTGAAACTGTATGCTCTGGCTCACCCTCAGGACACGTGAGCTCGCCTCTTCCAGTATATGCCAGCAGCCTGTGCAGGGGGGCTGCACTCCTCCTGCATGGTGGGGGGAACACTGCCCTGAGTGCTCGCCTGGGAGCCCAGGGCAGCAAACCCCTGACTGGCTCATGCTGCCTGCATATTCCCCATGGATGTCATCCTTGGGGTGACTGCTGTCCATGCTCTGGAAAGAGAACAAGGACTGTGTGCGTGTACAGACTCACACCTTCCAAAAGAGCTCTCTGTCCCCAAAGCATTGCTGGTTTGCAGGTCTGGTGGGCGAAGAGGTGCTGCCTCATTTCCTCGTGCTCACCTGTGCTGTTTCCTGGCTGCAGGATGGCGACCGTTTCGAAGGATGGGACATGGAAGTTCTGGGACACAGATGTGGAATATAAGAAGCAACAGGACCCATACCTGCTTCTGACTGGGAAATGTGAGGTGACGGAGCCTTGTCGCATCGCCCTGTCCCCCGATGCTCGTGTTGTTGCTATCTCTAGTGGCACAGACATTGTCGTGTACAACACGAGGAGAGGGGAGGAGGAGGAACGCTTCCTTGGCGTGCATGGACAATGCATAACAGACTTGGCTTTTGACACCAACAGCCGCTACCTGGTGTCGTGCGGGGACCGAGCCATCCGTGTCTTCCACAACACCGCTGGTCACCGGGCAGTGGTGGAGGAGATGGAGACCATGCTGAAAAAAACTGGGAATAAAGCCACCCAAGAGAGGCTGGAGCAGCAGATCTCCAGCGCCCGCAAAGCGCTGGCGGCGATCTATGGCAGGAAGCACTAATCTCCCCGCATGGCGGCATGTCCCGGCTTAGCCGTTGCGTTCTGCCTTTGGGGATTTTTGGGGGTTTGTTTTTTTTTTGTTTTTTTTTTTAATAACTGAACAACTTGTAATAAAAGAGTGCACAGACCGCGTGCCCGGGTCCTGGCTCGGGCGCTGGGTGGCCGTACCGGGGGGCGCTGGGCGGCGGGGTGCCAGGGGCAGGCAGGGGCCAGGGTGGGTGCCGGGCTGACGCTGCGCCGCCCTGCCGGGGGCTCGCCCCCCACCTGCGTCTGTCCCGTGCCCCGTGGGAGCGCTCGCAGGGGCGGGGCGGGCGGGTTTGCCAGGCCTTGGGGACGGGGTTCGGGGCGGGTCCCTTGCGCGGGGGCCGCCCGAGCTCGGCCTTCGGTACGGTGCGCGTGGGCGGGGCGCCCTGGCGGGGCGGGGTTTGCCCGGAAGGAAGATGGCGCCGCAGCGGCCTTGGTAACGCCTGCCCGCAGGAGGGCGGGGCTATCTGCGCAGGCGCACTGCGCACGCCTTCCCCAGGGCGGGGCGAGCGCTGTGACGCAGCGGGGCGGGGCGCGCGCATGCGCGGAGCGAGGCGGCGGGTGCTGCGGAGCCGGGGCTGCCGGGGCTGCGGGCGCCATGTCGGGCCGCTCGGTGCGCGCCGAGACCCGCAGCCGCGCTAAGGATGACATCAAAAAAGTGATGGCGGCCATCGAGCGCGTCCGCAGATGGTGAGAGGCGGGGCCGTGTGGGGTGGGGCCTTCCCGGCGTGCAGCCAATCACCGCACCACACGGGTGCCAGTGGAGGGGCTCCGGTAATGACTATCCAATCAGTGTTCGGCGTGGGGTAGCGGGCGGGGATAGCGAGACAGCGGCCAATTAGCTCGCCCTGTCTGCTCGGGAGTGTGGGGGGAGCCGGAAGCGCTGGTGATCGGCGGGTGGCACGACCAATCACGACGAGACATTCGGGGTGAGGGGGCGGGGCGTAGTGGAATGGCGTTCCTCTGGGCCAATCGGAGCCCGGCGGGAGGGCGGAGCTTGTTGCCAGGGTACCCGCGGGCCCGGCTCCCCCGGCGCCATTAACGGCCGCGTCCGTGTCGCGCAGGGAGAAGAAGTGGGTGACGGTGGGCGACACCTCGCTGCGGATATTCAAGTGGGTGCCGGTGGCGGACAGCAAAGAGGTGGGTACCGCGCGGGCCGACCCCCGGCTCCGCCCGAGCCGCCGCAGTCGCTTCCCGCCCCCCCCCCGGGGCGGCCCTCGCCGCGCCTCAGGCCCCTCCCGCGGGGCCGGTCCTTGGCCCGTGGAGCCGCGCTGCCGTGTCGCCCGCCGCTGAGGGGCCTGGGCCGCTTCGCTGCCTTGCGCCGGGCGACCGCCCCTCGCTGCCTGGGACCCTTTTTGCATGAATCCCCAGAGAACTTGTTTTCGTCGGGGGGCGCTCCTAGATAGGTGCTAGCTCTTCCTTTCGCCCCTCTCGGCGGGGGGGTCGCCTCAGTCAGAAAAGCACCCAGAAAGGGGAGGGAGAAGGGCTGCCCGAGCACAGTCCCTGGGTTGCTGGAGGGAGAAAGGGGAGTCATTCCTCTGGAGGAGGCTGGGCAGCTCTGAGCTCTCTGCCCAGCGGTAGGCTCCTCTCACCTGGAGTTTCTGCTTTTCTTTCTCTCCTCAAGAAAGAGAAATCCAAATCAAGTAGCAGCACTGCCCGAGAACCCAATGGCTTCCCAGCTGACACCTCTGCCAACTCCTCTCTCCTCCTGGAGTTCCAAGGTAAGTCTGGCTGAGCCCCCTTCAAGCTGGAGGAAGACTTTTAAGGCCTTATAGAAGCCGGAATGGTGCTGGTTTACGTATCCCTCGTGTATTGGGAGGAGCAGTGCATGTCTTCAGCGTGGAGTTATGCAGAGCCACTTCAGGAGTATTCCTGCTGAAATTATTCATTTCTGCTGTCAGAAAGAGCCTTAACTGTCTGTTTCTGGGATCTTCCTGTAGGAAGCTTCATGGGGAACTGGAGGAGTAGGCGTTCTTGTTCCCTTTTTGCAGTCCCTGCTGGGGAGAGGCCGGCAGCTCTCTGCAGCTGAGTCCGCTGCTTCCAGCAGTGACTTGCATGGACCTTAAGATGAAAGGGCAGAGGATCTCCTTGACCTTGCTCTTGGTCTTGGAGCGCTGTGGCCGGCTACAGGCAGGCTGGGCTCTGTGATTGAGCCAAGCGAGGCTTAGGCAGTGCATGGTCTTGCTGCTGGAGCAGAGTGTATGCCTGTCCCCAGCCTCTCCACTTGGCTCTGTGTGGCCAAGGAAAATCGGGGGATGTATTGGGACTTCTAGTAGGTGCACTGAGAATGTTAGCATTGCTGGTCTGCAGTTTAGGACTTGGAAAAGATGTGCACCAGGATTGCCTCCCCATCCAGAAGCAGATGCTGAGTATTGCTCTTAGTGTTAGCTTGCTGCCTTGCAAGAAGAGTTACAAAACCCTGGTACACAGGCAAGAGGTCTCTTGCCCTTGAATGCCTTGAGCCCTTGCGAGCCACAGACGTGAGATTTGGCAGTGCAGTGCGTTGTATCAACCCCGTGCTTTCTGCTTGTTCTTTCTGAATAGCTGGGGGTTGCTCCCTGTCTGCTCAGACTCATTCCCCAAACAGAAGCACCCCGTCTCCCATGGGCCAGTTGTGTACCTGACGCCAGTTGTGTCCTAGCAGGGAGTCCTTTCCTTTGCCTGGCAGCCCTTGTGGTGATGGGTGGCGGTGAATCCCCCTGTACTCTAACTGCATCTGACTGTGCTCTTCGTTCTCCCTAAGAGCCCAGTTGCCAGTGCTGCCCTTGGCTGCCTGTGCCCCTGGGTCAAGGTGCTCTTCTTCACTAGGTGCTGTCTCTGCAGATGAGAACAGCAACCAGAGCTCCCTGTCAGACGTCTACCAGCTCAAGGTTGACAGCAGCCCCAACTCCAGCCCCAGTCCGCAGCAGAGCGAGTCTATGAGTCCTGCCCACACGTCCGACTTCCGCACGGATGACTCGCAGCCACCCACACTGGGGCAGGAGACGCTGGAAGGTGAGTGCTGGGCTGGGAAGGGAGGAGGTGGGTGGCTGGGCCTGGGGAAGGCCCTGCTGGAGCTGTTGCTTGTCTGGTAGGTGACTGTCAGGCACTGCTGGAAGCAGACAGGGTAGCGGGGACTCGTGCCTTCTGCTGGAGGTCTCCTCCCCTGGCTCAGGACTGAGCTGGGTGCTGCCATGCTCCGGGGTCAGCAGTTCCGTTAACGCTTCTGTTCTCCCCAGAGCCTTCCCTGCCTTCCTCGGAAGTTGCAGATGAGCCTCCCACTCTAACAAAGGAAGAGCCAGTCCCCCTTGAGACTCAGGTAAGGGAAGGGGGATTGAAACCATGTCTGAATGCACACAGACCCAGCTTTGCCCTTTCACCCTGTTGCTGGCCCTTGTAGCAGAAGCATCTGGATGGATGGACTTGCTCTGCAGTCCCAAAGTGCCCTCCAGGAGCTCCCTAAGCCTCCCAGCTTCCTGACCTGTCCCCTGGTTTGGTTCAGATTTTAAAAGTGTGAAGAAAGGAAGTGGCGGTGGAGTACAATGATGACTCTAGCCAACTCGGGGGCTGAAGTGGGTTCCCATTCCTGGTGTCCTGAGGCTTCCTCAGAGATGAGTCTGGGGTGTCCCCACAGCATGACACAGCTATGTCTAGGCCCACATGGCTTGGTGGACACACTGAGCTCCCGTTGCTGCTCGTGACCACTGCTTCTGGCTCTTGCAGGTTACTGAAGAGGAGGACGACTCCGGTGCACCGCCTCTGAAGAGATTTTGTGCCGATCAGAACTCTGTGTGCCACACGGCCTCGGAGAGCTAGCTTGCCTGTCCCCAGGGAGAGCGCCTTCGCCAGCCCCTCGCAGAGCTGCCCGCCCTCCCCTGGGGGACGGGGTGCTTCCTTTCAGTCTGCCCCTTCCCCAGGGACAGGCGCTCCTGCCACTCGCCATCCAGCCTGCCCTTCCCTGCCCAGGGGCCTCCTGCCAGCCCCTCGGAGGCAGCCTGCACTCCCCGGGGCTGATGGGGCTGCCACCAGTACCTGCAAACTTGCCTCTATTTATTGGCTCCCTCTCTCCCTGCTGACCTGTCCTGTAGCGTGGGGGTCTCCGGTGGGTGGTCTGCATGCACGGGGTGGGCAGTTGTCCACGGGGCTCTTGGTGGCCCCCAGGGCACTGGCGGGTGCTGTTTGCCTGCTGCTGGCTCCCCTGCCCGCCCTCCCCTGGGTGCTGGGAGCCAGAGGGCTGCCCTCCCCCCACGTGAAGCGTCTGTCTGCCCCTCTGTGGGTGGTGAGACGTGTGGGGGTGGCTGCGGGTGAGGCTGAGCCCCCTGCCCTGCCACGGCAGGACCCCGCTGGGACGCTGTGCAATAAGCTGCTAGTTTAAGCCATTAGTGTTGGGAGAGAGGGGAGCGCTCCCACCCTCAGGGGGGTCACCTCTGCTCTGCCGCGGGCGCCAGCATAAGGACCCCCACCCTGTCAGGGCCGGCTGCATTGGGCCCCCCCGGCCGAGAGCAGGGGGAGTTGCTCCCCCGTGCCCAGCAGAGCCCTGCACCGGCCTAGGTACCATCCCGGTACGAGGGAGGATGCGGCAGGGTGCCCTCCCCCCCCTCCCTGCAGGAAGCCCCCCCACCCCTGGCCCCCAGCTCCCGCCGCCAGCCCCCAGCCTCCCCTGCCGCCACTGCATGTCCCGCCGAGTCTGTGATCGAGCCTGGCGAAGCCGAAGGCGCGGCCGCGCGTGGAAGTGGAAAGTTATTTTAGCACTGAATAGAATATTTTTAAAATTAAACTATTTGAAATACAGTGCCCGGTGTCTGCAGGGGGAGGGGGGGTTGTGCTGGGGTGGGAGGCCAGGGCCCGCAGTGGGGGGGGGAAGCCCGGGGCAGCCCCCAGCCATCTGCAGCAGCGAGCACCCAGCGAGCACCCCCAGGGCCCAGGGGGACCAAGGGCTGCGGTCCCTGGCGGGGGCAGGGGAGGGTATCTTGGTGCGCAGTGTCAAGTTAACTGCAAGACCTCAATATGCAAAAGAGCCCAAATAAGCAGCTTCGTTAGTACGAGGCCTGCAGGTACGCCAGCAATAGTCTGCCTGTGGTTTGTTGCAAATAATTATTTTTATTTTCCAGTTTATTAAATCCAGTGTGTAAACTGAAGCTGAAGGCACACAGTTTTCTGTTGTACTGCTGTGTATAATTGTGGTTTTAATATCTCATTTTGAGAGCAAAATGGCCAGACAAGGGCAGCTGCTGATGAATTTAGAAAGAAACTACCCCGATGCAGTAGTAGATATTGGGAAAATAGCTGTAGGAGAGAGCTCCAGCAAGGAGATCTTGCAATAAGAAAGGGCAATGAAGAGCTTTCTGCAGTAGTGTGTGCATTGCTGAATTCAGGAGGAGGAGTGATGATGGAGATCAGAATTCCAGGTCTCAGGAGCTCGGCTTTGGCCTGGACATAGAGCAGACCCTCGGGGTGCATTGACTGCACCGGCCAGCGAATACCTCATGGATGCAGCCGTGGAGTCACTTGCTGCTTTTTGTTAAAACATGGAACTGTGGAGATCCAGCCTCTATAGCTTGAGCGCTGGTTTGTCCCATAGGCCTTTCACTTCAGTTGCCCCGTGACTTGAAGTGACGCTGCTGCACTTCGGAGGGGGAAGGAAAGCTGTGCCAATGTGCCAAGCACCGTGCTGAGAGTGAGCCAAGCGCTAGGAGAGCTCTGCTGAAATTTGATGGGGGTGCAAAGGACACTCCTCTGAACACAGAACCACAGCATCCAAGGTGCCGCAGCCTGGCTTTTAAAGAGCAACAAACTGGTGGTTGAGGAGGTCCTGGATTTCACAGAGACAACACATACTGAATTTAAGAACTTCTCTACAGAGAGTTATCTTGGAATACATTAGAAAAACCATCCCAAAGTATGTCTCTCCCTTTGCAAATACTCCGGGTATTTCTTTTTTAGAGTGGATGACAGCAGAAAAGTCATTGGAAGCCATAGTTCGGTGGAGAAAGAAGCTTTAGACAAAAGAGTAGCTGACCCCATGGGCTCGATGCCCACTCATCGCTTCCTCAGCTCTCAGGCCAGCGTGCAGTTTGAGGCTGACACCCTGAGCATTTATGCCAAAGCAGAATGGCATACCACTGGCAGGGCTACGCACACGCTGTGCGAGTTGAACAGCCTTGTTGCAGTTTTCCAGGATAACGCTGAATCCTGGGTGGTGACAGGTGACACAGACAAAAGCCTGAGCATCAGGAAACAGACGGAGCTCATGACAGCTGTAGACCCAGGTAAAATCTGCATTTACATTAGTGCTAACTCCATTTCTGCCTTGGTTTGTAAACTTTCAGGAGGAAAGACCACCTCCTCCTGTTCTGTGTTCTCACCAGCCCTAGAAAAGGGCCTTTGGGCATGGCACGACCACGGGCACTGGGGGTGACCGTGTGGTAACTGGCCTTCAGTGGCAAAAACCCTCCTGTGAAGCATTACCCTCTGAACTGCTTCAACAGGACTTTTTGAAGCACTTCCAGCTGGAATAAGCCTTCCTAGGGTTTTCATATGCCCCTAAATGAAGCGGTAAGACTCAAAATCACCCAGGAGCTTCCAGTGCTCTTAATGACAATTGCAGAAAACTTTTGAAGCTGGCTTTGCCCGTTAAGATGCTTAGGAGGGAGTCAAGTCTTGGTGGAAATCTGGACCCTTTAGGTTCCTAAGAGGGGTTTATTTTGAAAAACAAAAAAGTCCTTACTGGTGCTGATCCCCATGGATTGAAATCCCCAGTGCCTGATGCACTAGCAAGGATTAATCTCCATGCCCTGGTTTGATCCATGTAGATTGAGCATCGTGGCACAAGTTGTGTGCCAGCACTAAAGTAAAATAATCTTTTTAGCTGTAATGGCGGCGTCAAACTGACCTGCAACTTTTCTTCTCCTTCCCCTTATCAAGTACTAATTACATCTGTGATGAAGTCAGGGACACTAGGGTAGCTATTAAAACCTGGCCAGTCATCAGAGCTTGAAGCTGAGAAAAGCCCTTCCAAGTGGTGGCTCTGCGAGCGATGCTCACCACGCAGCAGGCTGCACACTGCTCCCCTTCCTGAGGCTCACGTGTATTTCTTATGCCTACCGAAACATCACTTTGCACACCCAGTGTGGCTCCGTGGGTGTAAAGGCTGTTTTGAAGGAGCAGGAGTGCAAGGCTTTCCTTGGTTTAAAGCATGCTGTCCCACTTCATTGTGAAATCCTTCCTGTTTAAAAGCTGTGTCCCGCATTTGGTTCCACCACCCCACACCAAGACCTGTACAGCAGGTCCCAGAGAGCTTTTCTGACCACTGATTTGAGTAAGAGTTTTTCAGTCGTAAGATGAAACTTACCCTTCTTTCCTGCAGGCTCCCTGTAACACAAATTTCCCTCAAGTGTGTGCCCATTGCAGTGACTGCATGAGCAAGGAACACGCCAGCTGGAGGGGACCCCCCCGTCCCAGCAGCACCCAGCACACCAGGCAGCTCCAGCCTGCTGTGAAACCTCCCCTGTGGCTCTGGTCTGTGCTCAGAGCTGGGACAGCTGGTCTCTTCAAAGGACACAGTCACAGAAAAGACAGAAAGGATGATGTTGATAGGAGGGGAGCAAAGTGGCAAGGTCTTCTGGAGATGTGCACCTGCTGAGGAGACCTACGGCACGCAGGTGGTTCCCGCAGGGTGCTGGTGTGCTGAACTGTCAGGCCAGGTGTCTCTTACCTGTGCCCTGGGATCTCAACAAACTCATCCCATGTAGGGTCTAGGTCCTGCTGCTGAACTGCAAAGCCGCCTGTCCTGTGAGCCCTCGCTCTTCTGCAGCAAATCAAGATCCTATTGTTTGTCGGATACTGTCATCTTAACTGTGGAGGCAGCACTTCCTTGGGTGGAATCGCGAAGGGAGGCTTTAAATGAATCATTTTAGCCACTCTTTAGTGCTGGGCTTTAAAAGTTCATATGGAATGATTCTAATGCACATAACATACTTCTTTCTTCCCCCAAGATCTTTCAAATCTGGCTGATAAATTTGAGAATGAGCCTCAACTTGGCAAATGGCCCTCCTCTTATCAACCCAGTTTACTCAAAAGCTGGTCTCCAGTGTATGTCTGAATTCCGAAAATGCCTCTACTCAGGTAAGACATTTATTCTGGATATTTTTTTTTAATTTAACATTGTATTTGACAAAACTTCTAGGAAGATAGCATGAGATAAGATTTTAGGCAAACAACTGTTAGGGTATTTAAAAGATGCAAGTGCTCCAAAAATGTTGATTTCCCTGATTTTTCAGGTGTTTCTATCTCTTCTGCCGTTTTTGGCACTGAATATAATCCCTAACGCACATAATTGCTGGGAATATACCCAGTGTCCCAGAGGTTTGAGTACTGTCTGCCCTGTTATGCTCAAAAGCCTTCTTATGAACAAAAAAAGAGAATAATTAATTTCTACTGCAATTGAAATCTAAGTAGTCTAATAGAAGAATTATTATTAGTCAAGATCTAGGTATTACAGATAATGAAAGAAAAAGACAATAAATGAACACCACTGTGAAAAAAGTAGTAGTAGTAATTAATGATAATAATAATGATAATAATAATAATAATAATAATAATAATAATAACAACCTGCACAGCATCCACCCCAGTTTGTGGCATTAGGCTCAGCCTTCCACTGCCACTCAGGTTCCTGCTGTGACGGCTCCAGTCTGCTGGGGGTTGTTGGGGCAGGTTGTCAGCATCCCCAGTTCTGCCAGGAGTACACAGTTGATGCTGATGGTTTCTTTTTCCTACCTCAGGCTCTGCATGGGGTCACGTCCTGTAGGTTTGCTAACACTAACACACTTTTACACCTTGTTTTTTCTTCACTGGTCTGCAAGTTCACTGCTCCATTGGGGTTGAGTGAGCACAGCATGTTCACTAAACTGAGAACAAGTATCTCAGTACCCTTAAACCCAGTTTTGCTCAGCTCTGGGGCTGCATTTCTTTATCTGACCATCTGACAGCTGTTCCTGGCCTTGGGGTCGCTTGTGCTCTGTCTCTCACCACCCCACACCCGAATTCAGCCCTGCACCCTGTATCCCATATCTGGAGACCCCTGCTGTCCTACCACACCTGTATTTCTGCACTCTGCATCACCACGTTACAGGCAGGAAGGTCTTATCCTGTGCAGAAGACCTGCTTGTTCCTACTGTCTGTATAAATGGATGGTTGTTATCCACAGCCACCTGGTTATTAGCAAAAAATGCTGTTACAGGCAAACCAAGTAAAAACAAAGCTCCAAACAGGTCAACAAAAATTCAAACAAAGCAGCCAGACAAGGCTCTGAGCTGAGGCCTCACAAACTCAGCGCACTCCCCACAGCTGGGTACCGGCACTGCTGTGTCGCTGACCTGCAGGGCCAAGTGCCAGGGGTTTGGGTGAGGGATGCCTGGCCAGCGTAGGTGTTTATCTCACCCGGTAAGTTAGTTCTGCTGCCTGGCTCACTGCTACAGGGGAACTGCAGGCTGGGACGCACAAGGGAAGGTAAATCTCAGCCCTTACCATGCAGGGCTAGAAAACCTTGCCTTGGTTTTATTTTCTAGGTGAAGACTTCCGTTATTTCAGAAACACTTCAGCCATAAAAGCACCGACGGTTGCTGAGCAACAGATACTCCCCCATACCAAGCCCCCAAAGACAAGGGAATAGAAGTAGCCAAGGGCAATGTCAATCCTGTCGTGCTCCTGCAGAGCAGGGCTGTGGATTTTAGGTCAAGCTCTGAGACACACGGGAGAGACACATTCCAGATGCTAGTGCAGTATCAGAACCACTCCAATCAGCAGCAGATGGATACAGCCTCATTAAACATAGTCCATGGATTATTTTTTCTGAATTCTGACCTATGGATGTATGTATTAGTTGCTATTAGTTTTGTCATTTTGCTGTCCTTTCACATCTCTTTTCAGGAGCACTGTCAGCTGACCGATTTACTGATCAGTTAACTGTTTTGGTACAGGATATGTAATTGCTGTTTCTTGATGAGAAGAATGTGGTTTTTAAATGGAAAGCTGTGAGACAGTCAGCGTAAACGTACGCTTGCATTGAGATTTTTCTGTGTGTTACGTATACGCATACCTGTACTTTTAACCTCTAAATTTAAGATAGACAATTTGTGTTAGTATTTTTTTTACATTACTGTTACTTGTTATTTTGGAGGAGGACCAAGTTTAGTACTGGGATGGCAGGTATCTTTATGTATTCCCCTGTATTTAATAGGAATGTGTATCTATACATCAAGAGACTCATGATGCTCCTAAGTGCCTTTTCCCTTGCTACATGCATTGTGCTTTACCAGTCAGGAGTGTAGGAGATGCTGCAAGTGGGCTGCTCCATCTGGTTCAGCCCCTGGTCTCTCACTGTGGCAGCAACATATCTGTCAAAGGAATACAGAAATAATGAGAAAGCAGATAGAAAGGAGGCAGATCCCTCCAAAGAGACTTTTTCTTATTCCGTTTAGAAGTCAGGCAAGCCTGGAGTATGGAGTTTATCTCATTTTTATTCATATAAAAAGTCCTTACAGATTTATCATGGGAAGGTTGGATTTTTTACTCGTACTAAATAATTTATTTTGATGACACCATTGTATAATATATTACTCCGGTAATTGGTGTGTTGAGTAAAATATTTGCTGTGTTTTGTTTTTCTAATTTTTTTTTCTAGTGGGTTCTGAAATCAAACAGAAGCCAGAAACCATCTGCATCAACCTGTTCTTAGAGTATCTTGGATTAGAGGATTTAATAAAAAAAATAATCCATCCATTTAACAAGGGGGTACTGATATTGTCAAGGAGTTGGGCTATTGACATTGGATTGTGGAAAACCCAGGATTTTGTGTGTGATGTTCTCTTAGTAGCTGAAAATGCGCATCCAGAGTTGTGTGCTGTAGGCAAGGATGCCTCTTCTGCTGAGTTCAAAAACTCGAGGGAAACTGCTTATGCATTAAAGCAGAAACTAGTCAGTGATGGGGGTTATGCTTCAACAGTGTATATGATTCCCCAAATACTGCACCTGAATGGTACAAAGAGCTAAATGGAAGTTGCAGAGATGATGCTCCAGCAAGAAAACCAAGAAAACCTGTGCCATTACACCAGCTTGTACCCAGAGAATGACACTCACCTCCAGGGGCATCCCAATGTTCTTGCCTGCGCTTGTGATTATTGTGCTGTTCCTGAACTCCTACTTAAGTGACCATCTTGGCTGTGAGATTTTCAACTTTCTCACTCTCAAACAGCACGAGCTGCTCTCCAAGAACCCACACAAAGCAAGGAGCAGTTTGTCCTTGGTCTTCCTGGAACAGGGAAAACTATCATGGCTTTGAAGATCATTGAGAGAACAAGAAACATTTTTCACCATTCTGTGAAAGAGATACTCTAAATTTGTGAAAATTAACCCTTGAAGAAGATTGTGGGGTAAGCAATAATGTGTATTTCCTCTTTTTTTCTTTTTTTTTTTCATTGTACCCTCTGTACATGCAGCACAAGCCCTGCTGATTTTACATCTGTTTGCCAAATGCATAACTTCAGCTGACACAAGCACACAATAATCACCTCAAGAAAGGTGTTAATGTTGACAGTATTAGTGAGCTGAGCCCTGGCCCAGATTGAGCATTTGCTGACTGCATGTTCAGTGATCGCTGGCTGTGTTAGACCTTGGACAGATAACGGCCTTAGTTTAACAGTCTATTATGGCTGGTGCTGACACCAAAACTACCCACCTGCCTTTCTCTGTTGCTGCCTCAACACTGCCTGCGCTGGACCTGATGCAAGCTCCTGTGCAGCTGTACTAGGAACTGAGCCTTGGACCTGGGCCATCTAGACAAGGAGAACAGAAACTAATGCCCTTTTGGTTGAGGATTCCGGGTAGCGCAGTTCCCCAGTCCTGTTCTCACTGTGTTTCCACTGGCGTCAGCAGCAGGCACCACGGTGGACCAAGGCACTGCATCAGGGAGTCACAGCTGAGCTCAGGCATGGCAGTGCCCAGCAGCAGGTACTGGCCCCAGCAGGCAGATGGACTGGCAGAAGCGCTGCCAGTCCCTGCTCACTTTGGGGAGAAAAGGGAACCTGTCCTTCGCACAGGAGCTCAGGCACTGCCTGCTTTCCCTGGGCAGGGGAGAGCAGGGCAGAGGGACACCCCAGGGAGCCTTGCCGTGGGGTCCCCATGTAGGAAGGGTGGGCTCATGTCTCCTTGCTAGGGTAGATCCAAAGCCAACTGGCAGGGACCAGGCAGGCTGTGCAGCGATGCCTGCGCACAGCCGATCCGCTGGAATAAATGTTTCTACCAGGAAGATAGAGCATGCTGCAGCTGAGGTAGGAAGTTTTGTGGTTTTAGACAGTAAGCAGCAACAGCCCTCCAAGCAGGAACCCACTGTGAGATGGAAGCAGTCAATACAGACTTGTCTGGTCACATCTTCTTTTAATTTACCGTAAGTTTTTTTCAAGTTTCAGTTTGGTTTTTTTTTTAGAAATGAGATCTTCTGGTCTGTGACACAAGTTGTCTTCTTAAGTAGGATCTTCCCAAAAGTGAAACACATTGTGGTTGACGAAGCTCAGAATTTTCAGTCTGAGGGAAACTGGCACCAATGTGCCTGGGAGCTAGTCAAGAAAAAAAGTGGCATTTTCTGGGTCTTCCTGGATTTCGTACAGTTCACTCACACATATGGTTGTGGTCTTAAGTTTTCAGAACTATATTCTCAGGAATGGTTGACCAAAGTGATCCATAATGCCAAGCAAATATACAATGTCATGTTTAATCTAATGGAGGAAATCCTATGAGAATGTAACACAGGTATGCCCTACGAGGTGCTGGAAAAGTTGTTCAAACAGGCTGGATGTGTCCATTCGTTGTCAGGTGACTGCATAATAATAATAAAAAAAAATGACACACACACACACATTTGAAATAGCAGAGTCTGTGACCAGGCAGTGCAGCACCTCCATCCAGCAAGGCTATTCTGTCAGATACTGCAGCTCTGTGCAGCACACAGCATGCAGCCCAGGTGCTCAGCCAGGTATTGGAACCTGAGCTAAAAAGGCAAGTAAGGAACTGCAGGGTGAGGTTGGTCTTGGGGTCAGCAGAGAATTTTTTTAGAAAAACATCATTGTTCTTGACAGCATCCGATGCTTCTCAGGACTAGGAAGGAGGATTGTGTTTGGCATCCACCCTGTCCCTGCAGGAGAGGAGATATCTCTGTCTTTTGCTCTGCGTGGCATCCAGAGCCAGCACCAAACCCTGTTTGCTGGCTCTGTTTCATGAGAAAAAGATGTTCTTAAGAGACAAGTCTTTAGCCTACAGTTTACTCTTACCTAGTACTAGGGACACTAGAATGCTACAATCGTTTTTTGTTCAGTGATATTACAGGGCAGCCTTGAGATTTTTTTAATGCCCTTTCTGTAATCTATGAAAAAAAATAAATTATGCATTTTTATATATATGTTTAATCATGTGTAGGCTTGTAGGATGTCATAAAATTGATTTTAATTGAAGGACATTGCCACCTGGAGAGAAAAAATTGCTGAAAATGGCAATTGCAGAAGGAAGTCAACAATTACAAACTACTTGGATAAATCATAGAACAGTTTGGAGACTTGTACTTTCAATTCCTCTGCTTTTTAAGCTGATTCCATATTCTGAGTTGTTTCAGCATTACTGGGGTGGAACCACTGGCTGGAAATGCAGCAGGGGCCATCCTTGTTTACATCCCTGCTGATACTGGTGCAAATGGTCAAACCCCTGCTTTTTTCAGTGTTGGGGAGATTTTGTGTATTTTTCAGCCAAATTGTCTCTTTTCTCATCCAAAAAAATAGAGCCACATCTTGCTTTTGGGAGTGGTGGTGGCTGCCTTCACCTCTGCTGGGAATGGGGCTGTGTGGGTTTGTGGTCACGCCGAATCGTCTTACATGCAGGTTTCTGCCCATGGAGGCAGTTCTGCCCCCAGCAGTGCAGTCCCAAACCTCTCATGAGCAGGCTTGAGTGTGCAACAGCTGGGAACTTGGGGGTATTTGTGTGTTGTGTTGGCAAATTAGTCTTTAGGTAAGCTCCACCTTGTCACGCAGCTGCCCAAGTGCTTGTGCTGGCATGAGGGGCAGCAGGAATGTGCTTCCTGGAGAGGGAAGCAGTGCAGGTTGACAGAATGTTTGAGGTGGGAAGGGACCTCTGGAGGTCACCTCATCCAACCCCCTGCTCAAGCAGGGACACCTAGGCTGCCCAGGATCACGGCCAGGTGGCTTTTGGATATCATGGATGGAGACTCCACAACCTCCTGGGGCAACCTGTGCCAGTGCTCGGTCACCCTCACAGTAAAAAACTGCTTCCTAATGCTCAGAGGGAGCCTCTTGTGTTTCAGATTGTGCCTGTTGCCTTTGGTCCTGTCACTGGGGACCACTGGAAAGAGCTTGGCTCCATCCTCTTGGCACCTTCCCTTTGGATATTGATACACATTGATGAGATCCCCCTTGAGCCTTCTCCAGGCTGAGCAGTCCCAGTTCTCTCAGCCTTTCCTCACAGGACAGATGCTGCAGTCCCTTAATCACCTTCCGGGTCCTTTGTTGTACTCTCTCCACGTCTGTCATACTGGGGAGCCCAGGACTAGACATAGTGCTCCAGGTGCCACCTCACCAGTACTGAGTAGAGGGGAAGGATCACGTCCCTCAACCTGCTGGCAACACTCCTCATGCAGCACAGGACAGTGGTAGCCTTTCTTGCTGCAAGGGTATGCTGCTAGCTCAGGTTCAACTTGGTGTCCACCAGGGTCTTCAGCAGCCTTCTCTGCAGAGCTGCTTCCCAGTCGGCCGGCCCCCTGCATATACTGGTGCCTGGGACTGTTCCTTCCCAGGGGCAGGACTTCACAATTTTCCATGTTGAACTTCATGACATTCCTGGCAGCCCATTTCTCCAGCCTGCCGAGGTCACTCATTTGATGCTTCTCTCCTGGGATCCTCTCTTTTGACAGCTGCTACATTTGTACCCACTCAAGGTGTTAAGAAGCTGCAGTGGGTCACCAAGATTTCCTTATTCTAACCAGGACCACTGAAGTCAACAAGCTGTTGCACTATAGGATGTATATTGACAGCCCAATTCTTACTGTCATGTCAAATTTGATATGAGCAGTATGGCTTTTCAAACTCTGATTGTGAAAAACTTATTGAGAACCTACCACATAATTACATCCTTTCTTTCTGTCTCAGATGCCAACTGTTGCCAGAGCTTTGCCAATGTTTGTCAATTAACATAGTTCCTGTTATTGCCTACTCTGCTATTAGGTTTTAAAAAGCTGAATAAAGTGACACAAAAATGCTATATTTGCCCAGAAAAAAAAAAAAAAAAAAGATATTTCACTGTGACTTTTGTACAATTGTATCAGCTTTCTGCTTTTCTGTAATAAATGGCTTTTTCTGATTTTGCGGCAGCTAGTGTTCCAGATCTGAAAATGTGAAGGCCTTGCAATACCTGAAGGGACCACCAAGGAGTTTCCGCCACAGCTAATGGTCTGGGGAGGAAGATCTAAATCCCACCAGGCTTTTATACCTCAGGCTGTTAGTGTGACAGTTGAACGTGGGACATAGCGCATCAGCACCACAGCGCACTTATGTGAATATGGCTTTCTGCAATATTTAACCTTGTCTTGACCAAAACATTCCTGGAGCTGCAGCGGTGCAGCCAGACCAGCATCCCAGGAGAGGTACCAGAGGGGAGCCCCCTGAGCAGGAGGGCCCTTTGGAGAGGGATCCCAGCTGGCAGAGCTGGGTGGCGGAGTCTTCAGGCACACCAACCTCATGGGCAGTGACTCCACAGGGGACCATGGGGCAAACAGGTTACTGGGAGGAAAGGAGTCCACCTCAGGGCTGGTTCCAGGGAAGGGACCTGATACGGTAAAGCTGGTCACAGAGAAAAACCCTCTAAGACTAGATCTGAAGTTTGAGAAGGCAGGCATTCTTTATCACGGCGCTGAGGGGGAAGGTTTGCTCTGGGTGTGCTCACCAGGTTACTCAAGGGTGCATGTTCTATACAGCAGAGCACTTGCACGCTCATAGTGTATTATATGTTCATTTTCACTCACACACAGGGTTGGTTACAAGTTTCTCACTTCTAATGCAAACTAGTGCACACCCTCAGACAACACTGCTGAAGTTCTTTACTAACTCTGCAAGCTCCCTCAGCAGGGGTTTGCCCTGTCCTGGGGAGGCTATTTGAATTGGAGGTTGCGATCTCCCACTGCCACAATTACTTTTGTCCTGTTTTCAACCAACTTCCCGTGGTTGCAGCACTTTTTTGGCTTGTCTCCTCTTGTGGCCAGAACTTCCTCACTTGGAGGCTTCTTTCTGCATAACTTAACAGTGTTCTTTTCCCCATCCATTCTTTGTTTCCCGTCCTTCCCAAGGCTGACTCTCTGGACTAGCAGTCCCTTCATTTGTCACTTTTAACAGCTTTAGAGAGTCAGCTTGGCTGAAACTTTGTGCGTAGATTTGTTTAAGACATAGCTAAGCATTAAATCAGAGTTTGGCAGTTTGGGAGTTTAGACATCTTGTCCCTTATAGAGCAAAAGTATTTCAACGTAATCCTGAACAGATCAAAAGACTGAGGCCTTTTGGTAAGCCAGCAGCCTTCCCTTGACAGCTGACATAAATGTATATATAATTGGTGTCTATACCATGGCACCCGACCAGAGAAGCCAAGGTGCTGGTGGGGGAGGTGGTGCACAAGCAGGAAGAACGCAGGCTCCCAGGACACCTCTCCTCTTCCAGCAGAGAGGTTGCCTCACACAGTGCATGTGGATCTCCAGAACATCTTCCCAAGGCCTCTCACCGGTGGAAGCACAGCAGGGAAGAGCCGGAGGACGGGTGGCACCAGGCGGTTGTCAGCAAAATGGCTGCTGAGGTGCCGTGGTGGTGGCTGCCACCATGGCCCACCGGTGAAGGGGCAGGCCCGCTGCTGCCCCAGAGCGGGGCCTTAGTGTGAGGGTGGCGGTGGTGGGGCCTTGGCATGAGGGTGGCGGGGCCTTGATGTGAGGGTGGCGGGGCCTTGGCATGAGGGTGGCGGGGCCTTGGCGTGAGGGTGGCGGGGCCTTGGCGTGAGGGTGGCGGTGGCCTCTGTGAGGGTGTCCCCTCCCTGGCAGCCCCACAGGCAAATGTCGGGGGAGATGAGCAACGGGGCAGGGAACAAACCAGAGGAAGGGGCAAGCTCGCCCTCAGCTCCCGGTAGGTTTTGGCCGCGGACCCTGCCCTCAGCATCGCCACGGGGCGGGCAGGATGGGGGCGTTCCACAGGGGGTCCCTCGGGGGGAGGTGGAGGCCTCCCCTCACACCGGAGCATCGGGCTCTGGCACGGAGGGACGGGGGAGCCGCCTCCCGTGGAGCCCAGGGGCCTCCGCGCCGCGGAAGCTGCCCGGCCGGTGCTGCCGCAGCAGGGACCGGAGGCAAACGGGCACCGCGCCCCGAGCCGGGCCCGCCATGGCCCGGGAGCCGGGAGGGGCCGCGCCGGCCGCGGGGGGGCGCTGTGACTTGCGCCTCGTCTCCACGGTGACGAGCCCCGCCGCGGCCATGGCGGAGCCTCTGCGTAGCGCGGATGCCGGCGCCGCCATCTACCGCTCCCGCGACCCCGTACGCAACCTGCGCCTCCGGTGAGCGGCCCTCCGGCTCTCTCGGCCCCGGCCCCCCGGCCCCGGCCCGCCGTGACGCTGCCTCTCTCCTCCCCTGCAGGGTCCGTATCCAGCGGGTGACGGCGGCCGGGCCGCTCCTGCCGCAGGCCCCGCCGCCGCTGTCCGGCCCCGAGCTCCTGCGGCCGGCCGAGCGCGCCGGTACCGGTACGTGCGGCACCCGGGGCGGGCGGGCGGCGCTGCGCCACCGGCCGTGACCGGGCGGTCTCTCCCGCAGGTGCCCGGCGGCCCCCGGAGGAGGAGGAGGAGGAGGCCGAGGTGGGGTGGCAGGAGAAGCTCTTCAGCCAGGTGGGCGGGCGGCGGCCGCCTGCGGCTCGGGGGTCTCCCCGCTGTGGGGCCCGGCGGCCTCCCCCTGCCGTCCTTCCCTGCAGGGCCTCCTGCCTCGGGGGGGGGCCTCGGGGTGAGCCCCCTTGGGGTGGGTGCCCTCGGTGTGCGCCCTCGGGGTGGGGGCCCTTAGGGTGCGGGCCCTTGGGGTGCACCCCAGGTGGCTGCTGGTGGGTGCTGGTGGCCGCCTGCCTGAGCAGCGTCGGAGCCGCTGTGGAGCTCGCGTTGTTTGCTGGGATCCCTAAAGGATCTTGTCTCTTGCTGAGGTGGCTTTGGCAATCTCAGCTGCAAAGTGTTTGTGGCTCTGAGGACGCGGGTGAAGGGCAGACTTTTTGCTTTCCCTGGGGTGCTCTCAGTTTGAGGTGGATCTGTACCGAAACGAGTCAGCCTGCCAGACTCCCCTGGACCGGCAGTACCACCAGGAGATCCTGAAACTGGAGAAGGCTGGCGGTCGCAAGAACTACCGGATCTTCACCTACACGGATCATGATCGATTCACTAACCTAGAGGAGGTACCAGCTCTTAGTTACAGAAAATCTGTACAGCAGTGTCTGTCAAAACCACCAGGCAGGCCTGCCGCGGAGGGAACCTTTATCAGTTCTTGGCCATGCAGAAGCAGGGCAGATATCCTGTATACAGGAGAACATACTGCATCTGCAAAGCAGCTTTACCTGGTGCCCCAGACCTGGGATGAGGTCTCCCTGTTTTAGAATGATGGTCAGGGGCAGCTTGGAGGGAGTTGGCTTTGTAGCATTGCTGGGTAGGTAACCTGCCGTGTGGAGGTTAACTGTACTTTGCCACAAGAACAGTGAATGAAATCTACACTACAGTCTTTTAGCAGTTTGTCTTTGTATGTGGCTGTGTACTTATCTGTTCTGTCCTTCAAGAGGGGAGCTGTGTTTGGGAAAGATGTCCTGTTATAATTAAACTAGTTCCTGTGTGTTTCTGTCTTCCAGCACTGCCAGAAAGTAACTGACTCGGATCGTGAGGTCCCATCATATCTGGCAGAGCGGATGGCCAATGTGAGGAAGAGAAGACAAGACCGCAGGCCAATGTGAGTGCAAACTGGGACTTGGGGCTTGCTAGTGGAGGTTTCCTGGTGCTGGTGCCCCAGCTGCAGAGCAGCCTCGTCTGTGGAATTTGGTGGCTTGAGCTGTGTCGCACTTGGAATCCAGCAGTTTGACTCTTCCTCATGGGGAATTTTGTGCTGCATGTGCTGGGCTGTGACTTGTGCTGTTCTGTTGTTGACAGAGAAGCAAGTTCTCTGAAGCCGAAAATCATCATCTGGGAACCCTCAGAAGAATTTATAAAGAACAATCATGTGATTAACACTCCTGTCCAGACTATGTACATCATGGGGGACTTGGGACCTTATGGGAAGTAAGTAAAATCCTGAAGTGATCTTAATTTCCCAGAAGGAAACCCATCTTCCCTCCTTACTCAAATCTCCTGTTTCTTTCATGAGTTAAGGGGAGAGAATTTCAAAGGCTCAGTAACTTGGGCTGCCATTTCTCTCTGCCTTTTTTTCTCAGCTGGGAGGTAACTGAGTGTATCTCTCCAGAAGACTTCTTAAACTAATGTAGGAGAGTATGAGTGTGTTTGTTCCCTTCTGTACCCCGATGTGCCTTTACCAGCTCAGCTGGTAAAGAGAGTGTCCGTATTCTCTATTTAAACTGTGCTTCTTGATGTCTTCCATTAGGCTTGGTCGCAAGGAGTATGAACATGTTCTTTGCACAATCAAGGTAGATGGCAACGGGGTGATCACAGTGAAGCCTGACTTTAGTGGCACCAAAGGGCCCTACCGGTGAGTGGAACAGGGCTGGTAGCTCTCATGGGACTGATACAGAGGGCTGAAATGGCTGTCTCCTGGTCACCCTTTAGGCGTGTGGATCAGTACTTTAAATTGAGGGTTGTTTTTCACTTTTATTCCGGAGATTTCTAAGGCAAGATCATTTTGTGCTTGTGCTTGGTGTCACTCTGTGTGTGATGTGTGGGGTGTTGGTGCAAGTCCCTAGGGCAGCGGTCCTCAAACTATGGCCCACGGGCCGGATATGGCCCCCCAGGGTCCTCAATCCGGACCCCGGTATTTACAGAACCCCCCGCCCCCCGCCCCGCCCCGGGGGTTGAGGGGGAAACCAAGCAGCCGCAGATGACTCCCTGCCCCTTCATTCGCGCACCGGCCCCCTGTTTAAAAAGTTTGAGGACCCCTGCCCTAGGGATACAGGTTATGCATATGCTGGACACGAGTCTCCCTTTTTGAGTCATTGATGCTGGCAGGCACTTGGGAGCGAGGAGAGGGCCATTGGTGGCCTTATATTTACTGCATGGGCCTGGTGGAGGGGGGACTGCTGTTGCTGCCTGTGCCTATTCTCTGTGTAATGGGGGAGTTTTTCCCATGTGTTTTGGGGCTTTACAGGATTGAGCTGGATGGAGAGAAGCGAGAGGTGTGGAAATACACCATTGAGAATGCGTCTGTCCAGGTGCAACCAGAGGAAGAAGAACGTGAGCAGCGTGTGTTCAGAGATGTAAGGACCAGCCTCCACTGCTCATACTGACTAGTTCTGAATTGGCAGAAGGAGCTCAGACTGTCATGCAGATGTAGTTGGTAGTGCTGTAGACACCTAAAGTTGGCAAAATGGATGTTGCTGGCAGTCAGTCTCATCATGCCCAGCAATTTGGGATCTTCAACAAATAATGCCTGACTGCTTCATTCCTTACTCCAGGTAGAGGCTTTGTCCAGTATTAGTTGTGTTGGTCTTTGACTGCAGCGATCTATGTAGTGAAAACTGATGCAAGAAACCACCTACATTCATGCCTTACTAGTGTCACCAGCCAATGGTTCTCCTTCCCTTTTGAGCAGTGGGCAAACGCCCTTCCTTGGTCTTCCTGATGCTGGCTATATACTTCCTGAATGATTTTTTGTTACCTGTAATGACCCAGGATATTTGGATCTCATTTTATGTCTTGATCTTTCTGAATTGCCTTTTTGGCTGTGGCAGCTTATAAAGCTACTTTAATGTTTTAGTTTTTCATTTATATGTTTTCTTATTGATTTAACGGTCAATAAGGAAATAATGATTCACTACACTGATCTCCCATCTGTTGATTTCATTGGAGTAATTTATGCCTGTGTTTTTAACATGTCATTTAAGATCTGACTCCTCAGAGTTTCTTTTTCCCTTAAATTGATCTTTGATGAGGTCATCTTTGAAGATGAAGTTCCATGCAGTGTTAGCAGTTATACATCTTTGTTCTATTAGATTCTTATATTCGCTATATCTGCTATAGCACTGAAAAAAATCTGTGTGCTAAGCCTGTCAACAGTTTAAATGGATTTAAAGTTACATCCATTACAATTTTTTCAATAAATCAAAACATATATTATCAAAAATGCACTTTTTCTAATCTGCTTGTTCTGTGTTTTCAGCTGTACAGTCGGCACAAGGAATACCTCAGTGGTCTCGTAGGCTCAGAATTTGAAACGGTGAGTGCAGCAGCACTCAGCAGGAACTGGAGCCCTGCTGCCTTTGGAGGCTGTTGACCTGGTTAGCACGGCTGCCGTTTGTACCACAGTCTCCAAAGACTGTTTCATTCTGGGGTTATGTTGGCACCTTTTACCTTGTGGCTTTCAGCAGAAAATTGTGTCAAAAAGGACAGGCTGCAATGGATGTGGGGCTTGCAGAGATCCATCCTGTGTCTGTCAGACCAGCAGCAGAGGGTGCTGAACACTGCAGCCTCTGTGAGACTTTATGCATTGTCTGAAGGCCTTTGTATATAATACTTTAAGAAGAAAGGTGGGTTTATATCTTTTGGGATAGCTGTTAACTTCTTGAATGTCAAACACATCTATGTGCCACTTTGTTCAAGTAAACAGACCCTCCCAGCCCCAAACTCATGTACAGATTCCCCTCTCACTGAATTACCCAGAGTGCAATCTTCTTTGCTCAAATCTTGTTTGCCAAAGTGTGAAAGTTGTTGTACTTTCTTGTACTTTGATATAGTGTCTCAGCTTGTCCTGTGCTTCCTCCCACCTTGGGCAAGTGCAGGAATACTACAGGAGGAACAGGACTATGGCTTCTGCAAGTGACTTCTCACTACATTTTATATCCATCTTGAAGTCTGTAAGAGACCGATTTACAGAAGAGTAAAGTTCTGCAGTCTGGGAATTTGGTTTTTGTAGAGAATCTCTGTCCAGAGGGACTGTTCACTTCTGGAAAGTGATGTGAGATGTCATGACTCCTACCTGGATAGTAGAGTGAATCGTTCAAGTACAAGTGTCTGTGAAATACCTGTGTGAGACCCTGTTGGGAGGGGATTGCATTAGGTTCCACCAGTGGTCATTGAGCTATTTATCTTGTTTATGTGCTCATTCTTACAGACTCTTCCTGGTACACTGCGGCTTTTTGTGAATGGAGAAATAGGTGAGTTCTTACTATAAACACTAACTATAGGGGCAGATCTGGGTCTGCTGGGATGGCTGAGGCTGTGAAGGGGCCAAGGATTCTTGGATTGCAGGCAGGCCCACAGTAGGTGATTCTCTCACTAGAATCCTTTACTTCCTACTGCTCCCCTGTTTTTGTGGACTGACTCCTTGAGTAGCATTTACAGGTTGGACGTTACAAATGCTGCAGCTGTTCTGGGACGACATACATATCCAAAAAAAGGAGAGCAGACTGGGAAGTTAATAATTGCTTTCTTTGCTATAATCTTTAAATGTGTGACCTCCCTAATCTGGTTAGTGATGTGGGGACAGGGCTGGTCTAGAGGAGGAATCTTTGAAGGTTGTGTTCTGTTACTTTGAAGACTCTGGCTTTTCCCAGCTTTCATCAGTAGCTGGTTGTTCCTGAGGTTATTGGTACTGTCTCTTCCAAAAGTCTACAGTGAGTACTGGAGGAGTTTTGTAGAAGCAAGGAGCTGAAGTTCATTCTCTCTTCTCAGTTTCAGCTCAAGGCTATGAGTATGACAACCTCTATGTTCATTTCTTCGTGGAGCTGCCTAACCGTAAGTATTCAGTTTCCAGCCATATCACAGCAGTTTAAGGAGTGAAGCTTACTTTGGCTGGTCCAGCATATCAGCTCTGTTGAGTCAGAAAAAGTGAATGCTGGGGCTGGTATCTAGACAGAGGTCTTCAGAGCAAAAATTGCAGAACTCAGTTGTGTGAACTAAACTTAAGTCTGGGGGAAAGTGGCATCTTCCCCTCTTCTCTCTCCAAATCAGGTCAGGACATAGAGGTCCATTGGTTTCTCAACCAGTGGTGATCGTGTTCAGCGGTCTACCCAAAGTTCATTCCTTATACTGTGGACAATAGCCTTCCTGTCTTCTCCATCTCAGTAGTGACCTTGTCTGATTTCAGTGCTCGCCACCATGTTCTCACATTTTGTGCTGACACTAACATGTTAAGTATCAACTGATAAATAAGGTTCCCAGCACTAACATACACATCCTACTTCGTATTTAGGTTCCTTGAAGCTATGGCTTTGGCTCCCCTCTCTGGTTATACACTGGTATTTGTCCAAAGAGCTACCACATTTGCTACTCGGTACATTTAGATAAGGTTCTGCTTTTCTCTTCAGGTGGATTTGGTGCTTTTCATTGACAGTTTGGGGTGTTCTGGGGAGCAGCCATTGCCTGGAACAAGATAGGGTGGGACACACCTAGGGAAATTCAGAGTGGGTGATGTTATGTGTTTTCCCAGTCACCTGGGACTGATGTTCTTCTTTGAGCTGCTTTGGTTTGTGAGTCCTCAAAGCCTCTCACCCAGAGCATTCACTACTGTGCTCACGTTCTCCTCTTCTCCCAGGGTGGTCGAGCCCCATGGTCCAGCAGCTATCAGGAGTCACTCAGACCTGTACCACCAAGACAGTGGGCTGGGTAAGGATGCTTTCAGACCTGCAGAACAGTTTGAACAGACATTTTCTGAAGTGGAACATATGTTACAAGCTATACATCTATTCAGCAAAGGTCCTGACTTGAGAGCTCCTTTCAAGGGTGGAGCATGTTTGGGATTCTTCTCATTCCAGGGTGCCACTGTATCCAAACAAAACTAGACCAAATGAAACTATTTCAAAGCAGTTTCTGGAACCTTACTTTTTTTCTTCTTTCTGGCTGATTGATTGTCTTTGGAGCTTTGATTTTTGTGTTCTCAAATGCTCAGAGTTAATGAAGCATTGTTCTGGCTTGCCTGGGGCAGGAATGCACACAGTCTCTAAATTTATTTCTGAAAATGAACCCCTCCTCCTATCTGGGAAGTTAGTTCCATTGCTGTCTCCAGCTCTTCTCATACAAAATTTGAATTTTATCAGCTTTTTAATGTGTTTTATGTGAGATAGTTTGCATATTACAGAAATAATTATCATACAACATTTCAGTAATACCATTGCTTGAAGTATTTTGCTTGGCTCCTGTAAAGATGGTGGCAGAGTAGTAGTTATGCAGCTGGCTGAATTGTCATTAGAGTTGTGTTACTCTTTCCCCTTTTTCATTGTTTTTAACAGCCTGTTCCATCAGCATGGCACTTGAGAATGTGTGCAGGTCCATCCTGCAGTCAGATGTTTGTTAATGTGATGTAATTGGTCTTGCTTAGGCATCATTAGCTCTTTTCCACCATTAGTTCTTTTCTCCCTGCTCTCTGTGCCCCCTGCAGTGCTAGTGATGAATTGTCTTGTCCAGGAATCTGATCTCTATCCTGTTCCTTTTCTAGGATAATGTGGCATACTTCTGCTACCCCTTCACTTTGGAGATGTTTTTCACCCAAGAAGACGAATTGGAAGGTGCATTTCCTTGTTGCTCTGAAATGTGAAACTCTCAAGTCTTTTGATTGTGGTGTCAGCAGGCATCATGCTGTCTGGCATGTTGTTGGCCCCTCACTAAGATGAAAGGACAGATTTAAACAAAGGGAAATGTTCTTGTTCAGCAAACGATCACCCTGTCACCACACAGCCTCTGGACACATACTATATTTGCCCTGCCTGGCAGCGTGTTAGCATTTGTATGGATTCATTGATCTTACCTTGCTTCCAGACTGTAGTCAGCTTTATCCGGTTGCAAAACTGCTTGGATCTTAGCTTGGCTGTCTCAAAATGCATGGCATGCTGGTCTGTGTTGCCATGCCTAGCATATTGCACAGAGCCCTGGGATGCTGCAGCAGCAATGCGCATCTTTTTTGTACACAACTAAAGCTCTCTGCTAAGTCTTATGTTTGTAGATACACTCAGTGACCTGCATAATCTTTTTATAGTTTATGTCACTTTGAAACTTCCAGCTCTGTTATAAGCTGAGCTTCTCTGCTGCCTATTCCTGCTGCTTCACTACACTACTGCTGCTTCCTCACCAGCCCTGTTGCTCTTTGGATTGCAATTGCTAGGGACAGCTCTGCAGCATGCCTTGCCTCTTGAATCCAATGTACGCATTGGATTTGAGTATTCAACCAACACTAATGAATTTTCAGCCTGGAATAAATGCAGTGAGTTTGTTTCACCATGGAAAAAAGAAATGCTTGGAGATCTGTAGGAGAATCCAAGTTAATTATCCCCCAATAAGGGTGGGAAAGGTCAGAGATAAAAAAGAGATTGCCTTGTTTGGCATTAGAACATTCACAAAAGATTGTCTTGTCTGCTCAGAGATAATCGAGGAACCAGTTTGGACTTGATCTCAAAGCAATGAATTTTTCCAAATTTTAAACATCTTATCAGTAATTCTGTTTTTATCCTCAAATCTGAGGGTTCAGCTTTTACAGGTGAAAACAATCACCTGTACATCTAGGTTAGTCTTTGTAGAAAAAATACAGAAAGGACTTCCTACTAGTGGAGTTGGGCATTTAGCATTTTTTTCCCTCTACGATAGCCTCCCTCACAAAGCTGTGATCTGCTCCCCTTCCTTGCAGACAGTCTCCCTCAGTGGCCTGTTCTCTACTTTGAGGTCCTGTCCCTGGATTTCTGGCAGAGGTACCGCGTTGAAGGATATGGTTCTTTGGTGCTACCACCATCCCCAGGTAAAACATACTTGGGGCATTATGTTGATTGTCTGGGAGAATGAGTTGAGTGGTTCTCTTGGCAATGGATTCAGCTGGTCCTGGGAAGGCTTTGCCTTTGCGTGCTGGAGGGCATGGTTAGCTGTTGGGGGGCAGCAAAGAAGGATTTGATGCGTCCTGCACCATTCTGCCTTCTTGTTGAGATGCATCACATGTTGCTGTCCTTGTTCCTTAGGTGCTTCTGTCACAAAATCTTGTGTGATAATGCTCTGAGGTGATGCTGCATATCTATCTTTATAATAGAAGTAGCCCTCTCTGTCCTACATGGAATCTGGGGGCCACAAATATTCTGACACCCACGTGTAGTAAGGAGATGGCCTTCATGGGCAGGGGGTGCTCTCAGCACTGGCTGTGTGACTGTGTGGTGCTGACTTATTGGGAAAACATTACAGAGGTACCGTGCAGTGTTTCCATTTCCAGCCTGCTGTGGTTTGGGTCAGCAGGTATCCATCTACCATGCTGTCCACTGTGGCTTGGAACAGATTGTTGGTTATAGCTGCTAAGCTCTCCCGTTGTCCTGGGTCAGGTCTCCACATGCTCACCATCCCTACCTGGCGCCCTGTGGAGCTGGGGATAGTTGCTGAGATGAGGAGATTTTTCATTGGTGGATCTCCTGAGCTGGAGGACATCACCTATGTCAGGATACCATCAACCTTCAAGGTGGGCTTGGCTGCAGGGCATTGCTTTTGATGGGAGATTCTAGATTATGCTCTCGGCTTCAGATGTCTGTGGACAGCCTGGACCAGATTTGACTAAGGATGAGCCGGTTGTCCCGTCAGGCTAAAGAAATGTTTCCTTTGTGAGACTTGTGTTCATGAGCAGAGGAACAGGCAAATGCTGAGACAGAGCTCTCTACCTTCTGGGGTGTGTGCAGCTTAGAGAATTGAGGGAACATGGACCAAAGCCTTGTTTGGACTTACCACTGCCTGTGCTGGCCCTGTCCGTAAAGTGTCTGTCAGGTCAGCATTTGTTACTAGCGATAGACTTTTTCCTATGTTTTTGTAAGGTATCTGGGCTGTACTGTGTCTGGAACAGCTTCCCAAAGAAGGAAGTTGATGGGTGTGAGACAGGCAGAAATTTTACATTCTTAAGAAAGCTGCAGAGGTGCTTGCTGGGGTAATAAGCAAGTTGATCTTAGCACCAGCTTTCTGTGGGAGCGAGCTGTGATGCAGTTGTTGAAACCTTCCTCCAGCACTGCACTGTCAGCTTGCTGGTGTTTAGGTCTTACCCTCAGCACAGCCAGGAACTGTCTGCCTCTTTCTAAGCCCACTTTTTGTGTGCTGTGGGGAAGGGAGAGATTGTGTCTGCAGGAGCACATACTCCTGGTGGGGCATGCTCATTTTCATAGGGTCAGCCTGCTGCAGCGGGCTGTGTGTACTCTGTCTTGTGCTGTCTTTGCAGGGAGAGCATCTGAGCCGCTTTGGTTTTCGCACAGAGACAACTGGGAGCGTCACATTCCGGCTTTACTGCCTGCAGCAGTCTAAGTAAGTGCATCAAAGCAAGTACGAGCTCCATCTTGTGTGCTGTGTTTTGGCAGCCCTGACCTCTTGCTGTACTTCTGTGCAGAGCGTTTCTGGAAAACAGTGCCCTGAGGCAGCGCATGCAGAGTGTATTGGACCGGCTTGGAGGCTTCAGCCAGCAGAGTTCTGTCTACAATGTTTTGGGTAGGGCTTTCAGTGTTGTTCTCCCTTGCAAGTCTTTGGCTCGCTTTTGCCCCCTTTTTACAGAGTGGGCAGGATATTTCAGGAGAATCCATTACTGTGGGGATAATTGCCTCCCCCCACCTCGAGCTCTGTGAGGCTATAGCAGAGGTTAAATGTTCTGATCTGAGCTGGAAGCTTCAGGAGACATCAGCTGTCAGCAGGCAGGAGGGATAACCACTCCGTGAGGACAAAGCCTAGGCCGGGCTGCCCAGTCTTGCCTGGCACTGAGCATAGCTTGTGGTACTGATGCACAGGCTCTGTGTGATTCTGTTACACAGAGAGTAAAGACAGTGCCAGAAATAAGTGAAGAGGGCAGCAAGGGCCAGGTGCTGCTTTGGTGGAACTTAGTAACAGGAAGTGAGGCTCCTGTGCCAGGAGAGACCATGTTCCCTGGAAAGACTCATCCTTCCCTGTCCCTGAGGCTGTCTGATGCTTTCTGACTTGCTGACACCTGCTGTGTTGTAGAGGCTTTCCAGAGGGCACGGCGCCGGATGCGGGAAGCCCGCGAGAGCCTTCCTCAAGACCTCATCAGCACCTCTGCCTCCACTGTGCGCCAGCTGCAGGAACCATGATCAACCACTGCCTGTGGTTAGCATCTTCTCTCCAACACAAGCTCCCGTTGTTCAGCAGGAGTCACAGTGCTGGTGCCTGGAAGCTTTTGAAGCCTGCCCTTTGCTGTTTTCCCTGGATGGGGGAAGGAGTCTGTAACCATCCAAACCCAGAATCTTTGCATTTCCACAGGTATCTGTGGAAGGAACTCTCTTTTTTCAAGGCATTTTTTTAACTAGGCCCTAAGAATGCAGCCAATTGTTCACATTTCTGTTGAGTAGACTAAAGTACTGACATGGGACCTGTGAACCCTTTTAACACCTTTTCAGGAATTGAATAGTACACAATTAGAAAAATTTCAAGTCTACATGACTTAGATTTAGTTTTCTTCTTAAAGAAGACAGTAATGTTGAAGGTCAAGGCATGAATGCTGTCTGAGATTTAATGAAATGAGCAGTTAACTTCTCAAGAACTACTGATAAAGTGTTGTCCGCGTTTGTAGCTATAGGTCAGTCAATAGCAAAATGAATCTGTCCACCTGTGCCTTAAGATTGATTAGTTTCTAGAGAGGGAGCTCTCGGCCAGGTGTAATAGATGAAATCAAAGCAAAGGAGTGACATCTGACAGGTTGAGAACTGAAGAAAAGGGTTATATTCTGTATTTCCTTGTATGTGCCCATAACATTTCTGGCTCTGCAGTGATGAGCAGGAGCATTCTTTGTTCAAGAATACAACTGAAAACACGCATTCCTCTTAGTTCATAACAGAACTTTGGCTGAGGCCAGACAGTTTGCAGGCAGTGAGAGCAGATTTGCACAGCAGCTGAACTTTGAACTGTTCAAGCTGTTCATTCAAGTTATGGTTCATTGTTCCGCCTCTGATTGCAGTATGCTGCTGCATGGCTTCCTGGGGAAGCGTGTATGTACCCAGTTTTTACCCAGTTTCTTCTCCTGATGTTCTCTCAGACTTTTTTTTTTTTTGGGGGGGGGGGGGCTGGTTTTCTTCTTGTCTCAGGTTCACAGGAGTGAGGCTACCTGCAGACTGGCAGTGCTGTGTTGATTTGTGCATGAGTCACACTTGTATGTGGTGTTCTCCCCTGTTCCCAACACAGGGGATAGGAAGAAAAATCTCAGGCTGAGATCATGCAGGTGTGAATGTGTCCGTAAAGTTTGAATTCACAGGCAGAACATGAACTAGGAATTAGTCTTCTTTCTTTAGTTCTGCATGTTCCTGCTCTGCAGGGAACGTGAGACTCATGGTTGCAGCCATGTGTGTGATTGTTAGAACACCCCCTCTTCCCTGGTGCTCCATTGTCTTCCCCACTCCCTTCTTGCCATTTTGATCTTGTCCCCGTCTTCACTGAGAAACCCAAACTCCCGTGTTTGTTCCTCCTTGACCTTTGTCGTAATTCCTACATCTGTCTGGTGGCTTGAATGTGTTTGGCAATTTCAATTATAAAAGGATTTTTGCTCACCTTCCTCGCCTGCTACCTAGCCTTTTTGATGGAAGAGGCTGCCAGCACGTCTTAGCTAGTGTGGCCTGTTAAGCAGAGCACAGTGTCTCAGAGTCTGGGGTCTGGAGCTGGCTGATATGTCCTGTGCGTGAGTGAGGTCTCCACTGTGGCGTTTGACGTGATGGCTGTGAAGGCACGCGCCCAGTTCTGGAGTAGCAGAATCGAGGTGTGTGCGCTACCATGGTCTGTAATGATACAGCCACGTTTCAGAGATTAACCCACTCGGTGCCCAGGATGAAAAGCGTTCAGTGAGTATGGAGTGCTCGCTACCTCTTTTTTGTTTAATCGTAATTCACGTCACAGCCCAGTGTGTTTATTGCGTGCTATCTAAGCAATACTTAGTTTCTGGCTGGGTGTTTCTGTTATTCTTATCGCTAATACCTGAATTGCGTGTCTCTGGAACCCTTCTCAGGACTGAGTTACGAGGTTAAGAGAATATTCTTTTTATAATAACAAAACACCTTTCTGATTGAGGTGATGCCAAAGGCAGATCCTGTTAAAGAGTGGACTCTTCTGATTAGAAGATCAGGTTCCCAACTTGTGCTTGTTGCTCAGCACATTTATATGGCAGGATGTCGTGCATTGAGTGTTAAGGTTACACAGAGATGCAGTAAGGTTTAGATAATGATACTATTTTTCTAGTTATAACTCTGAATAGCGTAAAATCTGACAGAAACTTAACAGAGCAAAATCTAAAAAAAAAAAAAAAAAAAAATTATTATAACCAAATAAGCAATTCTTCCAAAGACAGACATTGCTAGCAGTTTTTCACCTTTCTACTTGCAGCCTCCTTGGCCCAACAAAAGAAAATGGTGCTTGTACAAGATGTTTTGGAGAAAGCCTGCAGCAAATTTTCTTTGAGTATGCTCTTTTATAAATTAAACCAGCAAATTTCATATACATGTATGAAAATGTCACTGATCTTTTAATAAAAAATGGCATTTGGTGCAAGGCTTGTGCCCTGCGTTTGCCAAGGAGCCTGGGCAGCTGGAATGGAGGTCGTGCATCCACCAGGTATGTGTGCAGAAGACATGGCAGGTGGCCCATGGGGGCAGGCAGAAGGGCAGGCTGGCGACCTCACTGGATCCATGGGGACTTCCACTGTGCAGAAGTGTCCCTGCAGTTTGCGCTGGAGGGTGCCTCTGCAGTGAAACACAACAGGAGAAGGTGGAGGAAGAGACAGGTGTGGGTACACAAGAGCTGGGCATGGGAGGGCACCAGCTGATAGCACAAGGGAGCCTGGCAGGCTGTGGGATGCCTTGACCCAAAGATGGAGGGAACCTGGAGGGCAGAGGAGTGTGCAGCAGCTGCAGGCTAGGTAGTGCTGCAGAGTCTCGTGGGGATCAGTGGGGCTAGCAGTGATGAGTCTGGGAGGTCCATGCTGTTCCTGGTGCACAGCCAGCAGCCCCCCCAGCTCTGGCTATATCAGCTGCAGCAGCGTAGCTGGTTTCTCTTGAGCTTTGTCTGCTGCTTCCTTCAGGGCAGACTGGAGCTGTAATGTTTTTTTGATTGCCAGCTGGACTTCCAGCCCAGCGAGCATCTGTCTGAGGCTGAATCCTGCAACCTTACCAGTGATATGGTCTGCAGGGGGGCAGGAGGCAGCTGAGAGTCCCTAGGGGCTTTCCAGACATCTCATTAAATAAACTATGCAAACAAAGGGTAATTGCAGAAATGTTGGCTTGGTGGATTAAAAGGCTGTGGGCAGTTGGCAGGGCTTGCATGATGCTGATCGGCAGCCGTTAGAAATTCCAGTGTAAATGTAACAGAAAAAGAAAACCTAGAAATGAGTCATTAACGTTTCTGGGGGAGCAGCTTTCCCCCGAAGAAGCTGGAGCGCAGGAATGGGGTTTGCTCTCAGCTGAGGAAGATTCGGGCTGTGATAACTTCCAACTGGAGCCTTGCCAGCAAGCCTCAAACACCCCTTTGCCTTGGTCCCACCTCAGTGCTTGTGATGGGCCAGGGACACAGGGCTTTCTGGCTGAGGTGGGTGGGCCGTGGTGGGCTGCGGTGGGCCACGGTGGGCTGTGGTGGGCTGCGGTGGGCCGTGCCGCCGTGCTGTGGCTGGGCAGCTGCAGGTGCTGGGGACGCGCAGGGCGGCCGGCTCGGGGAGCAGGAGCTGCAGCAGGTGCATGTCCTGCAGAGATTTGCCTCGCTGCTGCATGCAGCGTGGGGAAGGAGAGGCATATTTTATCTGCACCACAGGGTTTAAGTGGTCATGATTAAACAGCTACTAGAGGCTGCTTGTTGGCTCGATATATTTTGTTTTAGCCTCTGGGCTGGAGTATCTCCCTGCAGGCCCTGTCCTGGCGGCGAAGGAGCGGGCTGCTTTGTCTTTTGCCCCCATCTGCCTTTTTATTATGCTTATTGTGCTTTCAGGTGCAGCCTGTCTTCTCTAAAGCTAATGTCAATATTTCGATGCAAGGCAGAGTACAGCTGACCTGAGAAAAACTGCAATTCATTGGATCAGTCAAAGAATAAGTATCTGTGTGCCCCTTTTCCTGCGTGGAAATGATTGCTTTGGCTTGATTTAATTTCTCTCACTGCTTTGGTTCGAGCAGGTTTTAAAGTGAACCCTGGTGCCATGCAGGCCAGAGGTACTTCCCTCAGCTGTCAAGATCCTTTTCTAGAGTAACACAAGAAATCAGAAAGGACTGATAGAATCAGACTTCTCTAGAATTTATTCTCAAGTTCTTATATTTGAAAAAAAAAAAAAAAATCTCGCTTTCAAAACAGCTGTGAGGATTTCTGTAATGTGTGAAAGATAAACTTGTCTTGGAGGTGTGCGATTTTGGGTTGTTTCAAGATTGGCAGATCTGAGAATGAGAGAATCGGCCCTGTGGGTGGGTGGGAAAGGTGGATCTCCTGTGACTTCATCTTAGAAAACCAGAAAGGTCAGGCTGGATACCAAGACCTAGTCCACTGCTTTCCTTCAGACATCACCTTGATGTAATCAAAGCCTGAGACATGTTTTTTCACCTGTTCTTTACATGAAGATGGAGTTGACCGATTGTCCCTTCTAGATGTTGGTGTGGGGGGTTTTTTCAGGATATTTTTTTTTTTTCTGCAGCCAATTTTCTTGTACAGAGCAATCAATGGTGGCAGCTTGTGCATGAGCTGAGCAAAGCCTGTTGTCAGGCTGCTGTTGGAGGCGTGAGGAGGAGGGAGCGTGTGATTCCTGCCAGGTGGTTATTGTTTCTTTGGGGGGTTCCCGTCCCACGCTGCCAGTGCCTGTGACATCTTTTTTTCTGCTGCTGATCTCCTCGTGAGTGCTGTGTTGCTCTCCTACAGCTCTGGAGATGCCATCAGGAGCCTGAGAGATCAGATGAGCTGTAAGCCCAAGTGAATGGCCATTCTTGCTGCTGGAAACACCGAGCCCAGCTTACTTCTCAACGCTCTGCTTGCAATGTCCAACACTTTCCAATGCAGTTGTGCTGGCAAGGTCACCTGTCGGTCACCTCCCTTTCTCATCTTTTCCCCTCCCTTTCCCAGTTTGACTTTTTCTTCTCTCTGTGCATGTCACACACAGACCTCTGTATGCGTATAGATCTGTGTGTTTCTTCCTTTCTGTAGTTTAAACACTGGGTGTAGTTTTGACCCTGCTCCCTCTTTGCACCCAGCCATGCCCCTTGCCCCTCCCGAGTAGCCCACAGCCTCTCTGTTCCCTTGCACCCCCCGGTGCCATCCCCACCCCCCTGGGGCTAGCTGGGCACCCTGCCCTGGGCAGAAGCACCCTGAGGACAGTGCCAGGTGTGCAGAACAGCTGGGTGGCGTGGACGCAGCATGCCCTACCAACCTGGGCTGGCCGGAGCAGCAGCCTGGGGAGAAACCCCTCGTCCACAGAGCACAGCTCTTCCCTTCCTTGCATAACAGCCTTTCTGGGTGCCCTGCCTCAGCCTCTACAGATCACAGCAGTTTCCCTTCCCTCCGAATGTAATCTCCCTTGTCTGCTGGCGTCACCCACTCCTGCAGGGCTCAGCTGGGCTCTGGCCCCACAGGCAGCATGGAGGCAGGAGTCGTGTCCTCAGAAAAGCGATGGCAAAGCATCCTCCTGTCACTTGGGCACGTGAGAATGCAGGCAATGTCAGCTTTTCAAAAGCAACTTTTAATGACTGTTGGCATGGAGACAAGTGTTTGGAGTAATTGCTTTTGGCATCATCTCTGCTCCCCTAGCACAGGGAGAGGGAACCTACAGCTTGTCAGCTGGATCCGCTTGTGACTATGGTCATATGTGCCTTTCCCTGCACTGCTCCTCCTCTCCCCAGCATCTCCGCATCGGCACAGGCACACCAGCAGCAGGGTGCGGGGGTGAGGTTCCCTGTGCAGGGAGGGGGTTAGAGCGGCCCCATCTTAATTAGCTCATCCCTGCCATGCCTCTGAGATCCCATCTCTCTGTGCCATGAGACTTGGCCTCTGTTCTTGGCACTGAGGAAGACTCCCTGGCTCCCTCAGCACTGCTGTGCTTAGTGGCTCCAGTCTTTGCACCCCCTGAACAGCTTTCCAGTCTACTCCTTGACATATTACTTCTGCAGCTGCTCCAGGATCTCTGTCCCATGCCTCCAAAGAGAACAGTGTCCCTGAAGTGGCAGCGGTGGCTGCAAAATGCACAAATGGCTTCAGGTGGTCTCTGAGCCACAGCCAAGCTGAGCCTCGCAGCCCCTGCTCCCGTGTCGTGTGGCGCCTGGCTGAGCTCTTCTGCTGTCAGCCTCACTCAGGGACAAGGGGCTGCTTTTCCCTGCATTTCTGGTGAGGATTAATTCTGCACCCCTTTGTTGTGCATGTCTCAGCGCTTCCTTCCATCAGCAGTCACAGTTCCCTCTCTCCCAATGGAGGCGAGTCCTCAGGAACAGCAGGATCAATCTTAGATCAGCCACAGACTTCACCAGCCATCCTCCTGCAGCCTCCACTCAAAATACCTTTGTAGTTTTTCATGCGCAAGTGGAGCATGTGTGACTCCTCTGGTTTCTGTGCTGCATTTTCAGTTACTGTCAGCTGCCTGACTCACCTGAAAGCTCATAGATACATCAATGGCTGCAGACGCAGGTGCTGTTAAAGTGAAGTGTGTCTCTGACTTTTTTTTTTTTTTTTTTTTTTTGGCAGTTCCTGTTGCTTGCAGCACATATGCAGAGCTCTCTGAGCCTCCTCCACTTAGTCCCTGCATCTCCAGGGCTCTTGAGGAGCTGGTCTCCCCACTGCCACATCTCAGTCCTTGGGGTTGGAGGCTGCTGTGTCTGCTGTCTCATTTCTTGCCACACACCAGCGCTTCTGCAGCCCCCCCAGTGCCCTGTACAAGACCAGTGGGTGGCACCTGGCACTGGAGGGAGGGTGTGTGGGTGGTGGTGGGCTGGAAGGGAGAGGGGACCTGCAGTCCTCATTGGAGGTGGGATTCTGTTGGGACCGGGAATGGGAAGGGCTGTCATGTAACAGACAAGGAAGTTTGAGAAGTGGGAATGCTGGCTTCCATGGTAGTCTGTGGAGCTTGGGAGAGGAGGAAAATGTTTATGTGGGAGCCGTTTGATGGGACCTAGCTAAAAAGGGTACTTCAGATGAGGGTGGTCCTGCTTGATGGCTGGCACGGAGGAAGGTGCTGACCTGTCTTGCTAGCAGGGGTCCCGGCTCTGGCAGCCTGATGTTCATGCTGGAGATCTGCCCAGCACGCTGAGCAACGGCAACGTGGAGGGAGCTGAGCCATGGGGCCGCAAGGACACAGGCGGGACGGCCTGTTCAGCATTAGCTCTAGCAGGGGAAAGGGTGCTCCCGTGTGACAAACGGACAAAAGCACTGCCAGACCTATCCACAGTCTCAGCTGGGACAGCCAGAGCGTGGTGTCCTGGCTCTGGTGAGAAGCAAGGACGGAGAGCTGGGTCTGGAAGGCTTCATCCTCACCTGCCTTGGGGAAGGGTGAGTGTGGAGAGTGTGGGGCACGTGGGGCCTCCAAGGAACAGCCTTTTCCCTGGCAGGAGACAAAGAGGTTTTTGGGGACATGGAGGCAGAAACAGGGAGGTGAAACCTCATGGTGGGCAGTGGAGAGCTGAGCTGCCACGATGTGGGAGGACAACAAATATGGGCTTTTCCTTGCTGTATTTTGGTGGCTTTGCCTGTCCTTCCACAGGTGAGACCATCCCTGGAATTAGGGTGATTTGCAGCAACAAGGTCTTCTGTGCCCCCTGCGTGGGGCTGTGGGTGAAGTGAGCCCCTGCCCTAACAAGCCGCAGTAAGTGCAGCACAAACAGGACGAACGCTGCAGCAGCTGGCTGGTGCCAGGTAGCCAGTATAGCTGTGCCCAGCACAAGCTCCACCAGCGAGACCCCTCCATGCTGTGAGACCCTGTGCCTGCACTCCCAGCTGAGGTGTCCATGGTTGTCCCTTGATATCAGACCTCTTGAAAGGCACCTAGATGGAGGTGGCCCAAAGGTGGACCCAGATGCTGTTTCCCTTCTTAGTGTGGGAGGAGCTGGTTTTCAAGCTAATGTGTCTCTGTGATGGGAGCAGGAGCTTCAAACCCTCTGGGAGGAAAACTGGCCCCTTCCCCTGCAGGAACAATTGACCCAGATGGTCCCAGCTCTCCACAGAAGCCAGCGGGCAGCAGCACACTGAAGAACACCGGTCTTGTCTCAGAGTGATCGGGGCCCATGTCTGCGTGGGGCAGGTGAGCAGAGCTGCCTGGGGAGGGTAGGAGGTGGCTCCTGGATGTGTCGGGCTCGGTGGGCCAGTGAGAAACCACCAGCAGCATGTGGCAGGGGCATGGCAGCATGTGCCGTGCCAAGAGCTGCCCCTGGGGATCCTGAGAGTGGCTGGAGAAGGTGCCGAGGCCAAAACACCAAGGTGCTGGCACCAGCCATGATTTCAGCTGGTCTGCACCCACTGCTGCGGCTCCTGGATGGGAGGGTGGCTTGTGTGTGCAAGTGTGGGCTCGGGGGCTGAGTTAGCGGTGCTGTTCAGGGGGAGCTGGTGGCAGGAGAGACAACTCCTTGTGTCTGCCCAGCCTTCCCTGGAGGAGGAGACAGCGAAGACAATAGAGCAGGGAGAAGGTGGGCTCCCAGCCTGGGCTTGGAGGGGGCTTATAGGAGCGATGGCAGGGGGAGTGACATTGCTTTTGGAAATGCAGAGCGTTCTTGTCACCTGAGTAAATTAAGTCCCGTTCCTGGCAATGGGAACTCTTCCCTTGTGTGGGATGTGGTGGGAATGGTGGGATGTGTATTAAAGCTCCTCTGCCCACCTGCAAAGGAGCTCGGAGAGACACTGGTGGGAGGGGGAGCCCAAATAACACCTGGCCAGGGCCCTGCCAGGAGCCACCAACCCATGTGAGGCCCCTGGGCAGCACAGAGGGACAAGGGGGGTGGAAACCTAAATTAGGGACCTGGGAAGGGATGCCCTGTCTGTGCCTCTCCCGGCACAGCCTCGGCCCCAGGGCCCCGGTGTGCAGGCACTGGCTGGGCTTGGGGGGGTTACACTGGGGGCAGATGGTAGGTCTGCCTGGGGGCACGGGGGACATTTCAGGTTGCAGGAAAAGAGCACTTGGGGTTTGCACAGGACTTGTTATGGGATGTTTAAGATAGGAAGTGAAGGTGGGGAAAGTGGGGGGATCTGGGTGATTCAAGAACACGCATGGGAAAGCAGACAGGCAAGGGGACAGGGCTGCATGTGACCATGTGCCGGTCAGTACACTCATGGGGCCGTGCCCAGTGCCTGGAGATCAGCGCAGGCTGACTTGCTTATTGAACTCCATCTCTCATCCTGCCCTGGGCGAGGGCTCTGCATCCCATGTGCATGTGTGTGTGCGGGGTGCACCAACTAGAGTCAGACCATGGCTCGGAGGGGTGTGTGTCAGCCCAGCTGCTGGAGGGATCCACACTGCGCCTATGCATATGTATGTGTATATATATATATATATATGTATATGTTCCCCAGGGAAGGGAATAGGACAAGGCTGTTGGTGCTTTCTGTGCGTCTGTCAGTGCTGATCAGTGTGGCCAGCGCTGTGTGTGTGTCTGTGTGTTGCGTGTGTGTCTCCCGTCCCCTGGGATGGAGGGACAGAGGGGATGAAGCTGTGTGTGGGACTGGGAGCTCCTCCAGGCAGGCTGAGCTGGCTGTCCTGACGCAGACCCCCGCTGGTACAATGGACACCTGCCGTGTTCCCTTCCTGGACATAAATGCCAACTTCCTGAAGCTGTAATCACCGTCCCTCTGGCATCAAGTCCTGCCTAGCGCCTGTCTGGCTCTCTCCTGACCGTGGTACTTGTGTCACGCCTCTGCTGGGCTGCCAAAGAGGCAATGAATCCGAATTCGCAGTGCCAGGCTGGGCAAAGCCCTCCTGCCTACACCTCAGTGTAGCAGCAGGCAGGACACAGCCAGAGCATCCCTTGAAACGTGGCCAGCGTCATGCACCATGCAAGATCCCCCATGGCCCTCGCTGTGGGGGGCTGGCCAGGCTCCTGCTTTGCCCGAGGGGTCCCCATCTCTCCTGTTTGGCCTTGTGTCTGCTCCCAGGAGCCACCAGTCCATGTGGATCCCACTGGTGCAAGGCTGGGGGAGCACAGAGGGACAAGGGAGGTGGGGACTGAAACTGGGGGCTCAGAGGAAAGGACCCTGTCGGGGCCACTCCTGGCACAGCCTCAGCCCCAGGGCCCTGGTGCGGAGGCGCCTGCGGGGGGTGGGTGGGGGGTGGGATTTCTGCTTGGGGGCACGGGACACGGTTTAGGATGTGGGAGTCGCACAGGACTTGTTATGGGCCGTTGAAGAGAGGAAGTGAAGGGGGGGTGTGAAAGGGTGGGGGCTGGGTGATTCGGGGGAGCCTGGCACAACCCGGGTGCTGTCCCCGCGGGGCTCCGCAGTGCTGGTTGCGCTCCCGAAGGAGTGGGAAAAGTGTCGGTACCCGCACGGTGCCGGGCTGTCCCGCCCGGGGGGGCGGTGGGTCCGACCCCCGCAGGTCCCGCCGCGGCCGCCAGGGGGCGCCACTCCCCGCGCCGAGCGGGTGCGGGGGCACCGTCGGGGCCAGCCCGGCGGTGCGGGGCCGCGGCCCCCGGTCAACGCTTCCCCGGCGCGGGGCCGGGGCGCACCCGGTCGTGCTGCCCGGGGGGCTGCGCACCCGGCTGGCGCTGGGCACCGCGGGCCATGCCGTGCCGTGCCGCGCTGGGCTGGGCTGCCCGGGCTGCAGCAGCAGGAACAAGCGGCGCCGTGTGCCCTGAGGCGCTGCCAGCCGCAGCCAGGGCCCCCGCCCGCCCATGTCCGTGGGGCTCAGGGGGACACGTCCCCTGCGAAGGGAGGGCGGAGGATGCAGCTTGAGCGCAGCATCTCCCAGCCTGGGCATCCTCCCTGCCACAGCTGGCTGCTCCCCAGGGAGACTTGCGCACCCCCGCAGCCAGCCCCAGCGCCCGCACGTGGGGCCGGGGCACACGGAGGGCTCATGGCGCTGGGGGGCACTGGGGACACCGCATGCCCGTTCCGGAGCTGAGGGCAGCAGAGCGGAAGGCGGGGGGGAGGTCTGCTGGGAAGAGCTGCTAGAACTCACCAACCCCACGTTTATCCGTGGTGGAGGTGGTGCAGCACCATGAGGGGAGCCCCACTGTGCCCCCAAAGCCTGGACTCATCCTGCATCTGTGTCGCTGCCCCGCACATCGGAAGCCCCGGGTCAGCCCGTGTCTGACAGGCTCCCAAGAAATCTCTGAGCATCTCCTCCAGCATGTGGCATCTCCCAGTTCACTGGTGCTCCTTGATTTCATAGCCCACAGCAATCTACTTGGCAAACGGCCTCTTGCCGTTTTCATCCTCTGAAATCAGTCAAGGTCCCATGGATATTTAATCCAGGCATCTTATTTTTTCTATAGAAACATATAAAGCTGAGCAGGGTTTGCTCAGGCCATTTGTCCCTGATGTGCTGGTCTGGTTCTGGGGATTACCTGCTCAGTGCATGAACCTGGAAGACCATGGGGTCTTTGGCAAGACACTGAGTTTTGATGGCTGGATGTTTTGCAGGGAACAGGAGCAGGGTTTTGCTGGGACATTCGTCCTTGACTCCCACCTGGCTGGTTTAGGACACCGAAGTCTGTTCCTAGGCTGAGCCACCCCCTGCACTGGTGCCTCTGGAGCTTCTCCCTGGCACAGGAGCACTGGGAGGACACCTGAGCCTCTGCATGGGCGCACCCCAGGGATGCTGGACACATCCAGAGCTGCTGAAGCTGTGGCCAGTGGCCCTGAGGCTGGCCCAGCTGGCCCCAGGGCAGCCCCAGAATGTGCAGGAACCCGTGGACACAGGCTGTGGGGAATCGCCTTTCTGCTCTGTTCCTGGGAAAGGTGGGGAGGGCATAGGGGTGTCTCCCAACACCGCCAGTTCCCCCGAGAGCAGCAAGCTGGCCCTGTCTGTTTGAGCCCCGTTGGCACCTTGCTGCTCCCTGCAAGCCCAGGGTTGGGGTCCCCAAGGGTGAACCCTCCCACCACCACCCCGCCTGTCCCTGGGCTGGGGGTCAGTGTGAGCCCCTCCCGCTAGTGCCCCCAGACCTGCCGGCTCCCCAGCCCCGGTGCTGCTGCTGCCCCCCAGGGTGTCCCTGCGGCTGAGGCTGCTGCCATGTCCCGCGGGTGTGACGCCCTAGGTGAGCCCCCAGCCGACCCCCTAGGCGAGCCCCAGGTGTGACCTCCCCTCCATGTCATTCCCAGGTGTGACCTCCTCCTGTAGCCCCCCCAGATGTGATTCCCCCTAGGTGTGACCCCCACGTGTGAGACCTCACGGATCCCCCAGCGTGCTCCCCCCGGTGACACCCACCACTTTGACCTCCCCCTCAGCTGTGCCTTCCCCCCCTTCGGTGCCCCCCCCGGTGGTAAGACCCCATGTGCCCCCCCCGCCAGTGTCACCCCAAGATGCGCCCCCTCCGGTACCCCCTCGGGCAATGCCCTCCCCTAGCTCACCCCTCGGGCCCCGGCCCGGCGGGACCCCCCGAGCCCCCCCGCCTCCAACCGCTCCGCCCGGCTGCGCGCATGTGCCGCGCTCGCCCCTCCCCGCGGCGGCCAGAGACAGCGGCGGCGGCCGGGCAGGATGAAGGACCGGACCGGGGAGCTGCGCGCCGTGAGTGGGGGGCGCCGGCGGCGGGGGGGGGAGGCGGGGGGCGGGCAGCGGCTCTGCCCGTGCTCGGGGCCCGGCCTGCACCTTCGTGGACCCGCCTGGGCCGGGGGCCTCCGTGCCAGGCTGAGCGGGGGGTGCAGCACTCGCGGGGGCGTCGGGGCGGGATGGGGGTCCCCCGGGCTGTGACCACCCCCCGCCCCCGCCCTCGCAGCGGGCCGCTTCGGTTCCCCCCCGCCCCGGCGCCGGGCGGGCGCTGCCTTGGGGGACTCCATTTTCCCCGGTACCGGGCGACCGGCTGCCCGGGGGGGCCGAACCGGCTGAAAGCGATCGCAGCTGGGGCGGGGGGGGGGGGGCGTAATAAATGTTTGTTTTTATCCGGAGCAGCGAGGGCAGCGCCCGGCAGGGATGCTGCGGGCGGGGGACGAGCGGCGGGCCCAGGCCGTGCCGTGCCGTGCCGCCTCCCGCCCCGCTCTGCACCCGTTTTGCTTTTTCATCCTCCTGGCTCTGCTGATGTCATCTGGCCTGGGGACAGCCCGGGGCCGCGCAGCCCTTCGGGTGCCGCCTGCCCGCGGGGCCGCTGCCCCCCCCGCCGCCCCGGCCCGGTGCTGCCGCTGCGACCGGCCGCCTGGGGCCAGGGGGTCCGAGCGGGGCGGGGGGTCCGAGAGGGGCGGGGGGCATCATCTGTAGCAGCAGCCAGTCCCAGGGAGCCCGCCGGGCCCGGTACCCCCGGGCCGCTGCCTCGCCGGTGGGGCTGCGGCAGCCCCTCGGGGACCGCCGCGGGTCGCGGGGCCCTGGCTGGCGGAGAGCAGCGCCGTGCCGTGCCGTGCCGTGCCGGATCCCCGCGCTGCCCCTGGGCCCCCCTCCCGCCGTGGGGTGGGGGCGTTTCGGCTCGCGCTGAGGGTCCGGGCTCCGCAGCGTGCGCTGCGGGGGGTGCCCGGCGGGGGAGAGCCTGAAATGCCGGGGTGCTGCTCTTCGTGCCATCACACCAGCGACTGCTTTGCTGCTTTTCCTTATTATTATTATTTTAATTCCTTTGCGATTGGGTCTGCCGAGCCGCCCGGGGGGCGAGCAGGGGTCCAGCCGTGCTGCCTGTGCTGCCTCTCGGGGGAGGGGTGACCTGCAGAAAGTGGAGGGGGCGACCCAGGCGTGGAGCAGGGCTAGCGGGGGCGGGTGTGAGCTGGCCGGACCCCGCAGGGACCGCACCGGGATCCACCAGTTTGGCTCGGTCTGGAAAACGCCAGGCCGGAGCTGGGGGGATGCCAGCAAGGGGCCGAGGGGTGGCTGTCGATGCTGGAGGAGGAAGGGACTATATAAAGAACAACGGCACCCACCCCCCACCCAGCCGGAGCGCCTGGAAAGCACCCAAACAGGGGGCTCTTTCACCACCAACAGTGCTGTGAAATGGGATTGGAAAATAGGCTTTTTAATAATAATAGTAAAAACCAGCCCCATGAATGTCCTCTTGGCAGCCGGTGCTGGCTGAGAAGCGATGCCGTAGAGTGTTTGAAAATGTCTCCGTTCCTTGAAATATGTCTTAAGAAAAAAAATGTGTTTTCGTCTCGTTCCTGCTGATGATCCTTATTCATCAGCCTAATGCCGAAGGGTGCAGCATCCTCCCCGGGGCTCCCTGCTGCATCTGGGAAGCCCTGGGGATAGAGGTCTGGTTTGGAGCATCCGGATGCCGTGGAGCTGAGCAGGTGCCCACACTGGCAGTGCTGCGGGGAGTGGGGCAGCGCGTGTGGGAAACGTGGATTTACAGCCTCGGTGGTGGCAGTCACCCGGGAGGAGTGAGATGCTGCAGTGGATGGGGTATAGGGAGTGTTTGGGCTTGTTTCTGTGCTGCCAGTAGCCAGCCTTATTAACAGCCTGGGCCAGTTTCTTCCCATTTTAATACGGTGTGGAAATTCTGCCAGGGGTGATAAAAAAGAAGAATTAAAAAAACCCAAAAAACCCCAAACCCTGGCATTATTGGAGCTGAGGCAGGGATGCAGGGCTTTCACTGCTGTGCAGAACAGGAGCTTCATGTCTTAATGGGGTTTTTAAGATGGTACTTGAAATTCAAAATGCTAATCCTGTCTCTTTTCTGAACCTTCCTGCTCTGGTCATGTTCAAACTCACTTGAGCTTATCTAGTGCCCCGGGGGTGGCACTGCCCCCCCAGCCTGCTCTGAACCAGGGGCAGGAAATTTTGCTTACAGCTGAAAAATGTCCTCTTGTGGAGGCAGAGCAGCCGAGAGCTGGCTGTGAAGAATGCCCAGAACAAGACCTGCAGAGCTTTGTCCTCAGCTGCTCATGGGTAGGTGCCATAGGTAGCGCTTCCTGCCCATCTGAAGCAGGTCCCCTTCCCCAAAACCCCCAAAAGCAGCCCCTCCTGCTGTGGTTGTCCCTCTGCAGTGTTGGTGACGGAGCAGCAATGGGAAAAAATGTACCTGAAAAATAATTTATTTTGCTTTTGGGACGGTCTCTAAGCTGTTTCTCCCTGTGCTCTAGGCACCCAAAATGTCTTTATTTAGGCTCTGCTTGTGTTTTGTCATCCAGAGCTTGAGGAGAGCTGGTGCTGAGGGTGCTGCATTATGAAGAGCCGTCAGCTGCTGGAGGAAGAGCCTGAAAGTCTAGTCAGTGGGCAAGGGCTCTGCTGTCCCGGCTGAGCGGGGTGCCATGGCTGGGGTGCTGCGGGGCCAGGACGAGATGGTGTATATGTGCAGGACTGCGAGGGTCCCACGCTGCACCATCCAGCCTGGGAGATGACACCTCAGTTTGGGTGAGATGTTAGGATTTCCAGGGTGTGAGACAGGTCCAAATGGTAAAACAATTATGAATGTGAATGATGTTTTGAGAGATATGGGGAGGAGGTGAGGGAGAAGTGCAAGTGTCACAGCATCACAGAGTGGTTTGGGTTGGAAGGGACCTTCAGAGACCACCCGGTCCAACCCCCCTGCCATGGCAGGGCCCCCTCCCCCCAGCCCAGGCTGCTCCCAGCCCCGTCCCACCTGGCCCTGAGCCCTGCCAGGGATGGGGCACCCACAGCCGCCCTGGGCAGCCTGTGCCCGTGTCACCACCCTCGTGGTGCAACATTCCTTCCCTCTGTCCAACCTAACCCCACCGTCATTCAGTTCAAAGCCATTGCCTTGTGCTGGGGACCCCAGAGCTGGAGCAGCGCTGCGGGGGGCTGTGAGGAGAGCGGAGCAGAGGGGGAGCATCCCCTCCCTTGAGCTGCTGGTGATGCAGCCCAGGAGGTGCTTGGCTTTCTGGGCTGCAAGTGCACGTTACTGGCTGATGTCCCACTCGTCAGTCGTTGGTATCGCCCCCAGCCCTTCTTCTCAGGGCTGCTTTTCGTCCCTCCCTCCCTCCATGCCTCCTCCAGTCTGTGCAGATACTGGGGATTGCCCTGACCCAGGTGCAGGACGTTGCACTTGGCCTGGTTGAACTTCATGATGTTTGTGGACCCACTGCTCCAGCCTGTCCAGGACCCCCTGGATGCTGTCCCTTCCCTCCAGCACGTTGAATGCACCAGTCACCTTGGTGTCACCTGCAAACTTGCTGAGGGTGCACTTTTGTTCCCACAGTCTGCTGTTGAGCATGCCATGAAGGGACATCTGGCAGCCCCTGGTCCCAGATGTTTCCAGCAAGACTCAATTCCCTGCACTTGCTCCCCGTTGCCGAAGCAATGAGAGGATGCTGAGGCACTGCAGGCTGCTGTGAATTACCTGCCCGGGCCAGGAGAGAGGAGTTTGAGCGGGTACAGGGGCTGGAGGTGTGCAGTGGGCTGGTGTCTGGGTGGACACAGATGGTTCAGGTCAGGGTTGCTGTTGCTGGTGTAATGGTGTTACCGGCCATTAGGAAGCATGTGGCTGGGTGATTTTGGGAGGATCGGACTCTGCTGTCAACATTTCTGCCAGTTAGCAGAATTTCCAATAGTTACCCGTTTCTGGTAACTGCAGCAGTCGCTGGGCTCTAATTGGGCTGGGAAGGACCATTTATTGGTTGACACATCCTCTCCCTGTTCCCTACTAGACAGCTCTTGCCTGATGTTTTAGCTTGGAATTATGCAATGGAAATGTTCCTTGAGATGCTAGGGTGGACACTGCCCAAATCGTGGATTCAGGCTCTGTGGGGAGAGGTTTGGCAAGGCCACCACACTTGTGGGACAGTGTCCAAGCCTGGCAGGTTTCAGTGCTGGCAGAAGCTCCCCCGGTGTGAGAAAGACCTTCTCCAGATGGGTGACAGGAGAAGGACAGTTTGGTCTGGAGGTCCCCATTTGCCCCCCCCAGCACAGGTCTTATGTGGTGGGACCGATCATCTGTCTAAGACTGGGTGGCTGCAGAGGTGCTTGTAAGACTGAAGCCTCAACGGTTGCTTGCAACAAAGCAAGTGTACAGAGTGATGGTCACATTTCTGGTGACCTTCCCAGGGGTCTAAAGGCTTGCCTCACTCAAATGCGTGTTAACTGAGAATAATCCCACCAGGGTTTGAAGAGTTGCTGTCTAGCCAGAACTCTTTGAAGAGTTCATATCTAGCTTTTGTTTCTCATCAAACCAGGTTCTTGGGTAAGGAGCTGTTTCCCAATGCACACAAATGGGAGAGGCATGGGTGCAAAACCAGACCCGCTTCTGCACGTCTCCAGTTTGCAGAAATGGTCAGAATGGTTTTGCGGGGCCCTTTCCCCTTGTGCCTGTCGCTGCTCTCCAACAGCCATTTCCAGGCGCTTTCTCCAGCCGCGTCCCTGTGTTTGTGCCGTGCCATCGGCTTCCCCAGCCGGCTGAAATCCCCCGCTCCTGCCTGTCTGCCACGTCCCTGCTGCCAGCGCTGCCTCCTGCCCGTGGGAGTTGTGGGGAGGTGTCAGTTAAAAATAAAAGGAGAGAGAAAGTGAGGTCAGCTCCAGGTCCAGCTCGTGGATCCACCCTCCTGTGTCCTGCGGCAGCTGCATCTGCAACGCAGCTCCCCAGGACTTGCAGCCAGACCTTGCTCCATCCCTTCTCGTTAATAATCCCGTGCAGCTCCCACTGATGATTTCTCTCTCAAGGACACAAATGTGAAGTTGACCAAAGTTGATGTTTACAGCAGGACTTGGGTCTCGTTGGTCTCCATCTGGGTAGTGGGGCTTTTCCGGAGCCACCCCCAATGCAAAAGTCCCCGCTGACCCCAGAGATAGCTACGTTAATGCTGTCTTCCTTTCCTTTTTTAACCCTCTTGGTTTCCGGGCGTGCTTTCGAGCTCTTCTATTCAACCAAAAGGGTCATGTAAATAATTCAGCTTCACTTCTTCCCTTGCCTGTCAGAGAGCCGGGGCTGTCACGTGGCAGGTGACAGCTGGTGGCTCTGTATTGCGTGTCCGCAGCCTGCACAGCTGCTGGGTCTGGCTGCAGTCAGTGGGGTGGGCAGTGATGCCAAAAAGCTGATTTTCTGGGGGCTGGAAGGAGCAAAGCTGCTGGGAAGGCTGTGCAGCAGGGCCGCCCTTGGGCTCTGCCTGGCCCCACTGCCTCGCTGCCCTGTGGGTGCATCTCGGCCCGGAGGCTGCTTCGCCTCCTCCCTCCCGTCACGGACAGTAGGAGGGGGTGAGACGTGGCTCATTCGTTGCTCCTTGGGGTCTGCTGGGCCTGTCAGCCAGGCAGAAGGTAATGGAGGTGGTGAGGGTGAGCCTGCAGTGCCCGCCTTGCACGCTCCCTGTCTCAACGCTTTGCCCCCCGGCAGCTGCGGTCCCTCTGTGGCAGGTCCCGGCACACAGCGCACACCCACCCAAGCAGGGCAAGCCAAAGGAAGCTGAAAATTGGGAAGGCTCTCTGATGTGCTTTGAACGCAGTGGGATGCAAAGCCCAGCCTCTGGCTTGGCCCTGGATGGTGTTTCATGTCCTCGCTCTGGGAGAAGACTGGGGTCTGCACCCTGCGGGGGGATGGCCTGTTGGATGGGCGGCTCAGCCCCCTCGGCACCAGCCTCAGAGCGGGTCGCTGAGCACTGGGGTCCCTTGGTGTCTGCTGGAGATGTCAAGGTCTGGTGTGGTGGGGGCTTGGTGGTGCCACTGAAGTCAACCTGAATGCAGAAGTACCGTTTGCCTCCTGACACCCAGCGCGGTGCCGTGGACACCGAGGAGCAATGAGACGTTGCATTTGGAAGCCGTGAATGCTGGCTGCGCAGTGGGTATCTAAAAGGGCTCCAGCCAAAGGGGTTTAGACTAGTGCCTGTTGTTTTAATTGCAAGTGTCTGTGTCTTTGTGCAAGCTGCTCAGAAGCTATACAAATGTTTGTTTTGCTATGTATCTCCCTGTTAACAAGATTTCTCAGGAAATATGCAAAATTATCACTACAGGCAGAACATGTACAGTAAGGCTCATTAAGCTAAGTACTGTGATAAATTGCTACTTCCAGAAAATTATGTATATTAGCAGAAAGGAGGAGAGTGAGCCCAAGTGGAAGATGTGGGAAGACAGAGTGTGCAGTCACATCCTGGCTGCGGGTGGCTGGCGGGTGACCTGAGCAAACCCACGGCAGGGGACAGCTGAATGTCCTTGGACCATGGCATCCGCAGGATTAGCTTAGAGGAGATGCATGGGGAGGGGAAGGCAAGCAGAGGAGAATGATGTGGGAAACAGAAACAGAGCGATGCTGTGTCAGGACCAGGCAAGGTATAAAGCCAAGGGGACAGTCTTTACTTAGAAAAAACATAAAACGAGGCAACTCTGGAAGCACAAGGATTACAGAGTTTTGCTGAGCTGGAGGAGGGGAGAGAGGGCAGGGGTGATGTGCCACAGGCTGTCTGCGTCTCAGCCTTCCGCGGACAGCAGCAGGACTGGTGTCTGAAATGTGGGTGCTGCCTTGCCCCCCAAACGGAGGAGCAGACCGACAGCTGTGAGCAGAGGACAGGTTGTGGTGTGTCGTGGACTCAGAGTGGTTTGGGTTGGAAGGGACCTTCAGAGACCACCCAGTCCAACCCCCCTGCCATGGCAGGGCCCCCTCCCCCCAGCCCAGGCTGCTCCCAGCCCCGTCCCACCTGGCCCTGACCCCTGCCAGGGATGGGGCACCCACAGCTGCTCTGGGCAGCCTGTGCCCGTGTCACCACCCGCGTGGTGCAACGTTCCTTCCCTCTGTCCAACCTAACCCCACCGTCATTCAGTTCAAAGCCATTGCCTTGTGCTGGGGACCCCAGAGCTGGAGCAGCGCTGCGGGGGGCTGTGAGGAGAGCGGAGCAGAGGGGGAGCATCCCCTCCCTTGAACTGCTGGTGATGCTGCTGGGGACGCAGCCTGTATGTCTTTTAGCCTGTTGTAGCGAAGTTGCTTGTCGCTGCTGCCATTGGAGAGCTGTTGCAGGACCACAGTCATGGAATCGTTGAATGGTTTGCATTGGAAAGGACCTTCAAAGATCATCTAGCCCAACCCCACTGCCGTGGGCAGGCACATTTTCCACTAGATCAGCTCCTGACTGGGTAGAAAAATTCCAGATCTCCTGCCCAAAATTATCTGTGTGTGTTTGTTCTTAGACCAGTGTTCTCCTGCTGATGGATGAGGTTCCTCCTCCCTGCTGCTGCTCCTCTGGTGTCCGCTGGCAGCTTAGCACTCACCGTCGGGTGCAGGGGACAAGCCTGGGCTGCACTTTGCCAACATCTGCTGCAAGATGGGGCTGAGCTTTCTGTTATTAGTGTGGTATTTCATTTTCTAGTGGATACTTACGGACCTGGGTTTCTTTTCATGGGAGCTAACTAAAAAATAATTAAAAGTAAAATCTTCTGCCCGTGTTGTCGCACGAGTTCTCAGCAGCTCGCTGCCAGCCGTGGCCGCTTCCTGCCACACAGCACTTCTGCTGTGGTGTCTGCTGCAGGTTTTCTGGTGGTGTCTTCCTTTCTCTGTCATTGCATTCAGATCTTCCATCAAGTCCTGTCAGTCTTTGGGTTTGTGGTTTATGAAACGACCGTTTGTTTTGGTTTTGCAGGAGACATTTGCCTTCTGGTGGGGCTGGTGTCTCACCTCGGTGGTGAGGTTCCTTTATATGACCTAGGCAAGAACACCAAAGAAACGTCATCCCCGTGTTTGAGCAGTCATGACTATTTGAGCAACCTGGTCTAGTGGGAGATGTCCCTGCCTGTGGCAGGGGGCTTGGACTGGAGGATCTTTGAAGGTCCCTTCCAAACCGACATGTTCCGTGAGTGTCTGTCTGTAGGCAGTGCAGTCTGACATGAAGGATAACCATTTTACTGACTGCCTTGATTTTCATGTACTTGTAACACGGGCCAGTGGGAGCTGCAGTGCCACCTGCGTCACCTCCTCTGCCTGAGGCTTTCCTTCTCTTTTCACTAGCAGCTTCCCAGTACAGACCTCATGGTCACTGGTGAGCATCACCAGGGTTTGTTGTTGATCACAGAGCACTCGGACACCCAAAGCATGGTGGTGATCCTGGCAGAAACCTCTCCACTTGCTGACCCTGGTGAATATGCAGCGGGATGGAGAGGAGAGATGAGTGCTGTGGCTGCATGTGCTTCTGCTGCGCGTGTGAAGCTCTGGTCCACACAATAAGCATAACGAGGATGATGCCACTCTCAGAAGGATGTTAAGAAATTTATTTCAGATAAATTAAGTTTGTCTGCTGTTTTTCACCCAAATTATTCTTTAGCCACGATTGCAAATTTGTAAAGTATTGACTGTAAAGTATTGATGCCTTTCGGGTAGATCATAGTACTGTCCTTGTTCTAGAGCCGCAGGATGAGGTCCGTGAGCTCAGCTTTTTGCCCACTGCAGTATGGTGGCACCTCTGCCACCTCTGACATTTGTTCTTAGTCGTTAAGTGGATTTTTACATGCTTGCCTCTAAAACAGAGCTTGAGAGTTGACCATGGCTCTGATAAAAAGGTTGGGCTTTGTGCCAAAGGCCAGTATCGTAATTCTGCAGTGATGGAAACCAACACCTAAGGACGAAACTCTCGGAAATCTTGCTCTCCCTTGCACTGCTACTGTTGGAAATTAGAAACGCTTACTGACTCATGTGGATTTCATGCTAAAGTCATTGTGCCTTGAACCTTTGTTCATCAAAAAGTTGTTAGTGGGAAGTATGGGCTGGTTTTGGTGAATATTGGAATTGGACATAGCTGAGTTGAGGCCTGTGTGCTATAAAATACCCAGTTTATTCTGCTGCATAGCTGTACTATATATATAGTCTACAAAAAATGCTAGGACTGAGGCTGTAGGTAATTCAAGCCGTGGTCTCAGGTGGTTCAGCTCCCCAGGGTTCTCACAGGGGCAGATCCTCTGGCTGTCCTCATCCTCAGCCTTGACACCACCTTCCTGAAAACCCTCTGGAGCAGGACTTTGGCCTCTGGGCTCCTGAGGAAAGACTTGGTTTGGTTGCTGCAAAATGCTCACGCAAGCCCAGAGGTGTGAAGGATCAAAGGAGACTCCCAGGATGAGGGTGGTGATAGTTGGCTGGGTAGGAGACCCATGGGTGCTTTGGACCTTGCTCGTGTGAAGCTTCAGCAGCAGAGCCACAGCGAGCTGCTCTTCTGCTGCCGAGCATCGCAGTGCTGGGCTGGGGTGTTTCCAAGGATCTGGGCATCTGTGTGCTTTAATACGTGTCCTGTAGGCTTTTTAAGATGGCAGAGAAGAGATCACAGCGCAGTGTGCTGCTGAGTTATTCTGACCTCGTCCTTCTCGGTAGTGTGTGCAGCTGCCTGCCAGAGCCGTGGGAAGGACCTGCCGCAGGAGCCCTGATGTGCTGATGGCAATACCCTGGCTCGTGGATTTGGACAGGGGAAACAGGGCGACTGGTGTTGGACCCCCATGTGCCACTCCACGTGGGGACGAAGTCCTGGCCATGACACGCTGCTACTCAGAGAGCGTCCCCCCACAGAGCAGCCTTGTGTTGTGCGTCCCATGAGGTGCTTTGGTTTTGGGGCAGAAAGGTGGGTCATTTTGTAAGGAGAGCCAAGCCCAGATGGCTGAAATTTCTCAGGCTGGGTAGGTCGGTGTGTGTGTGGTCCAGTAAATAAAAAACCCAACAGATTCAGCCTGGAAGAGAGGTCCGCAAGCGGCATCCTGCACCAATTAGAGCTGAAGCCTTTTTTTTGCTTAACTTAATGGTCCCTGAAAGGGGGGGTAGCAGCTGTCGTGGCTTTTTCCTTTTGTTGTGCTTTTGTGAAGCTTTCCTTATCTCTGGTGGGGATGGGAGGCAGCAGGACGGCTCAGCCCTGAGTGGAGGCAGGGCTGGGGCTCTGCCTGCTGCCTGTTCGTGCACACGGGCCGGGGATGGCCACCGGCAGGGCTCGGTGGAGGGATGTCAGGGGGTCAGCACAGTCCCCTGGGATGCAGAAGTGCTCAGTGGCAGCGGGGCACGTTGCTCCTCTGCTCTGGTATGGCTCTGCTGCCTGTACCAGCGCCGCAGATGCATCTGAACATGGTCAAATTCATCTGCAACGCTAACAGAGGAGGGCAGGAGCTAAAGCCTGCGTGTAGCTACTGCTGAGATAATAGCGACCTCATTGTGCCTGGCTGCAGCTTGCCCTGCCTGCTGCCTCTTGCTTTTCAGGGGAGAACAGGCTTCCAGTCCTTTTGGTTAGTTTGTGCTCTTCTGCCATCTTGCAGCAAGTGCCTGCGGAGGGAATGGGGCTGGTTTAAACCAAAGGGATGTAATCTGTTTTGTGATGAGTTTATTAGTGGTGTCCTTGTTGCAAAACTCGCAGAGCTAGGATGCTCTGGGGTTCTGGACCATCTTCCCATCCACTGCGCTGCCTTGCAGCTCGGCTCTGCCTCAGCCTCCTCTTGGCATTTTGGCCCTTGTGGAGGGGCACCTTTAACCCTGTGAGGTGAACACTGAATCCTTTAACACTGAAGGAGCTCTGGCAGACCTGCCCTCCCCATCCCGCTCCCTGCACTCAGCAGCACTGGGAGGCATCGGTGAGGCAGCGGCTCCCAGAGCCATCCCCGCTGCTGGCACGCTGCCTGCGGTGCTGCCTGCTGCTTGGCCTCTGGTGGGCTGGAGAAATAAAAAATGCTGCGAAAGAAGGGTTATCTTCACCTACCCTATGTGGGAGGCAGAAGCCCAGAGACCCCGGGTCCCCAGTGCTGCCTGAAAGTGCCCAAGACAGGAGCAGGTGTTGAGGGAAGCTGATCAAAACCCTCCTGCCCTTCTGCTCCAGATGTGCCAGTGGCACAGGACCCACATGTCAGTGATGCAGGCAGCGATCAGCACTGCTACGGTACCTATACACATAAAGGGGGCAATGCCCCAGACCCACCAAGGCTTCAGAGCAGTGGAGCTGCTTGCTGGCTGCTTGTGCTAATTAACTTGGGCTCATTGCCTGCTGTAAGCCGTTTTCAGAGCTAGTCTCACCTGAGGCACGTAGACTTGCAGTGCTTTGCTGTGGCTCTGTTTCCTCTTGCCCCGTGAGGAGTCTTGGGGCAGCTTTTGCTGCCTGAGGTTGCAGCATGTCGATTGCGCCCAGTGGGTGCAGAGATACTGGGTGCAGAGATAGCTGGGTGCCTGTTTCGGCAGCTGAGAAGCACCAGGAGGATGGCGTGCCCGTCGTTCTTGCATGGTGTCGGGAGTGCATGCTCCTCGCCTGTTGCTGGCAGGCAAGCCTGGGCTTTTGGGAGCTGTGAATTCTTTGCTGCTTGTGTTGAACAGCACCAGCAGGTAGCTCTGACCTAGACCTGAGGTTTCCATGTGGCTTTGAAAGCCTGGGATGCTCACGACTGGGATGTGTGAAGCCAAAACGCTGTTGGGTGGGTGGACACTTTAGGTTTTCTTAGGAAAGGTATTTTGGTTTCATTTCTACTTCGGCAGCAGTGTATGGGGAGACACTTCAAGCCTGGGGGGAGAGTGCCTGTGAGGGCTGGCAGTGTGCCTGGTCCAAGCCTCAGCATGGAGGGAGATGCTGGAAGGAGGTGACCCTTCAGTGCCTTGCATCCCAGGGGGCTGTGCCTGCCTGTGGGCATCTTCTCCCCCTGGAGTCCTGGTTAGCCCCTTAGCTAATGCTGCTGCTGCCTCCCTTGCGCAGGGGTGTCAGGTCAGGGGTGGTAGGGCCAGGTGATCCGCCTGACGCTGTGTGTTGGGACACGCTGTGTGTTGGGACACGCTGTGTGTTGGGACACGCTGTGTGTTGGGAAGCGGTGTGGCAGGGAGGGTATTTCCAGTGACGTGGGTTGGACAGATGGTGCCCTTCTCCAACCCAGAGTGACATGTGCCCTCCTGACCAGCAGGCTCCATCCTTCTCATTTCCTCTTTGCTGGGCTTCCAGCTGGGTTTTTGTGCTGCTCTCCCCGCACACAGCAGGGCAGTGCCGCGTTCAGTGCCTGCCCTAAATAACCATTGCCCTGGCTGTGCATCAGCGCTCTGTTGTGCCTGGGGGGCAAGCTGCCCTGAAAATAGAAGTGCCTCCAACAAGGCTGTGTGTGGCTTTGGCAGAAACCCTCTCCCTGGGTGTTGGGTTGCCTTCCTCCAGGATTTCTGGGTCCAACAAACGGCAGGGTCTGATGGGCAGCAGGGGTGGGACCAAGCAGTGGTGTGGCATCCTGCATGCAATGAGCCAGGACCATTTTGCATGTGGAAGGGACAGACAAGAGGTGACAAGGAGATGGGCATCTTCGTGGGTGGCATGCTAACCTGCTGCCTTTCCTCTGCTGCCAGTACTCTCTGGCCTGCCTGGTCATGGGACAAACCTGCATTTAAAATTAATGACAAGGAATGCTTTCCTCACAGGCTTGAAAAAGATGCTCGGAATTCCTGAATATTAAGATCCTGCCAGAATGAAGGCAAGAAAAGCTGCTGTAGGCTTGGGGGAAGTTGTGATGGAGGTGCCTTTTTCCTGTGCAGGGCTGCAGAGGCTCCCTGGTGCTTACCATAGTTGATCTCCCTGGGAGGGGGCTTTCATAGCATCACAGAATGGTTTGGGTTGGAAGGGGCCTTCAAAGATCATCCAGTCCAACTGTTACCGAAATCTCGGAATGAAGAATTTATCAACACCAATGTGATGTAGATAAGCAGACACTTCTTTATTGACAGCCAGGTGCGTGAGCGAGTCCTCTCACGATCAACGCACACCAAGTCTCAAAATCGGACACCATATATAGAACTTATTCATACATATTCATTAAGTATTTATGCATAATCATAATATTTCCCGTAAATCATTTACATATTCTCCTCCTATATCCGATTCTGCGCAGTAATGCTTAGAAAGGTCTAGAAATGGGTCTGGGGTACAATTTGGGTAGGTGGTATATGAGTCAGTGGTCACGATCTCCCCCTGCCCGAATTACCTTTTACTAAAGTTCACGGTTTCTTGGCAGATAACCACAAGCTGTTCCAGTCGACTCTCCCCAGTTTCCATTAATCCTATATTCTGACATTTCAATACACTTCTACATACAGAAGACTGGTCAAATACAAAGAAACCTTTCAAACCCTAAATTTATTACCTAAGTTTTAACAATGATTCTAGCCCATTCTTCTAGCCTTGGTACGGGATGTACAGAGGATCTCATAGCAGCTTTTACTGTGCAACTATAAGTTTCATTAAAATATATTTCTTATCCTTCTATATTTCTATTTTATAAAATAATTTTATAAAATCAAATAATCAAATAAAGTCAATCAATCTTAACTTATTAGCAAATCTGTAACACAACCTCTTGCCATAGGCAGGGCCCCCTCCCCCCAGCCCAGGCTGCCCAAAGCCCCGTCCCACCTGGCCCTGACCCCTGCCAGGTATGAGCTGCTGGTGATGCAGCCCAGGAGGTGCTTGGCTTTCTGGGCTGCAAGTGCACGTTGCTGGCTGATGTCCCACTTGTCACCCACCAGTCTGTCCCAGTCCTTCTCCTCAGGGCTGCTTTTCACCCCTTTTTCCTTTGATCCCTTTCTGTAGATGATCATCCTGCTGGGTGCATGGCAAGGTGGTCCAGGGCTGCAGGCGGGTACTGTCCCCTGTGTCCCCTGGCAGAGCTGCTCTGCACACAGAGCCCCGCAGGCTGTCTGCCCTCACCGGGGCTGCAGTGCTGCCATGACCCCCACCAGCCCCTGCGCTGTGGGGTCTGCCTCCAGGCAGGGTGATGTGCGGGGCCTCGTGCCCTGAGGTGCAGGGAACAGCCAGTCTGTCTGTGGCAGGTGCTGGGGATGGGTCGGGTGGTGGGAGGAAAAGCTTCATGACATGGTGCTGGAGTCAGCAGGGCTGGAAGGAGCACAGCAGTGGTACGGTTGGTGCAGGAGGTCAACTGGAAAAACAGCCTCATTTCCTCTGAGAAACCTCCCCAAAATGCAGCTCGCCATCCAGCAGCCTAATCGTTGCTCTGAGCTAATGAAGAAGATACCTCACCACTGAAATCCCACCTGTGGAGACCATTGCTTGTGGGGGCTGTCAGGGATGTCCTTGTTGCTGATATGAAGAGGCTGGGCAGGGTGGTGGGAAGGAGGATGCTGTGACCTGGGAGCTCGTGTGTCCAGAGTGGCATTTGCTTTGGTGGCTGCATCTTCCATCACTCGCAACGTGTGTCCCCAGGCTCTGTTGGCTTTATGTATTTCTGAGGTCCTTGGAGCCGCATGTAGGTGGGAGTTTGTGACCACGTGCGCTGGATAATGCCAGCGTAAGGCAGGCAGAAACTGTGCCTGTTTGTGTGTGCTGGCAAAATGTCCCTCGCTCTGTGCAGGAGTTAAGGGTGTTGTAAGATGGGGTACCACCCATCTTAACTGAAGGCAGTTGATGCTTAAAATCAAGCATGGCACAAACCAAGTGTGATTTCTAGTGGCATGTAAACTGAAATGCAAACTTGAATGGTAGCTACATCCATGTAGCAGGCATTCATCCATGTAGGCATCCTTCCTAGCTTTAGATGATGCTTTTTAACCTTGGTGGTGTGTCTTCTTGCTCACAGGCTGTGGGTGCTGGGGAAGCACCTGTGGTGCTCTGGGAGTAATGGAGCAGCTCTAGGCATTGCTCTGGGTTCATTTGTAGACCCCAAGTGGACCTTTGCTTACAGCCAGTGGTGACTATGCTGGTGCAGCCAGGCTGGCTCGCAGGCTGAACGAGTGACACAGCACTGGAGCTGGGGCTTGAGGGCAACCGCCGTTGTTTTGCTAAGATGGGTCTGAGTGAGGTTGGAGCAGCAGTGGCAGGGGACAGGGAGGAGGAGAGGGTGCAGGTCCCTCCAGCCTCGCTGCCTGGTGGCATCGAGGTGCAGGAGGGGTGTAACAGAGCCCGTGGCCATATCCTGGCCCTGAGGCCGTGTGGCTGGTGTTGGACTTGACTGTGCACCCAGCTGTGTGCTAAGCCTGAGTCGTGCTCTGGCTCTTGGTGCTGGGCTGTGACCATTGGTGGGGAGTGGGAGAGGCTCGTGTGGACCTGGTGTGAGAGCAAAGTGCCGAATTTGGAGGCAGAAGGCTTCAGGGAAGAAGCTGGGTCCTGCCTGATGCAAAGGGCATTGCCTTCTGCAGGGAGTGTACGGCTCCCCGGCCGGTGTCCGAAACAGCATGGCCAGCAGTGCTGGGGCAGGGATCATCCCAGTCTGGAGGCTGCAACCTGAATCCTGGGTTCAGTTTTGGGCCCCTCACTACCAGAAGGACGCAGGGGCACCGACCTCGTTCCCGGTCCGTACTCCCAGCACAGCAGTGTGCTTTTAGCAATGCAGGGAAGAGATCCAAGTCAAAGCAAGAGAAGGCTCTAGGTGCTCATCCTCAGGTTGATCTCACCCAACTCCATCAAAATCTAAATGCACCAACCTGTTCCCAGGCTGGTGGCTTCTGCCATGCCCCAGCCTCGCTGTGCAGGCACCTCCCGCCGCTGACCCCTGGCGTGGGTGCCCGGTTGGGGCCAAAATGGCCAGATTCTGAGTTCCCAGCTTCAGGGAACATTTAGTCTTTGTGCCCACAGAGTGGTGGGGTAGGGACAGCAGCGCATCTGTTTTTCCTTGGCAGGGTGAGATTTTTACTTGGATCATGGTAGCCTTCCAATCTCAAGGTCTTTGGATAAGCATTTTGTGAAGTCGTTACCAAAGCAAAGGGTGCCATGAGGGTGGCAAGGCTGAGGTCTCCCCTGGGTGACCACCCAAATCAGTCACCCTAGGCTGAAAAGACAATTTTAAGGGGAAGGATAGGTATTGCACCTGGCTTATTTCAAGGCAAGACTCTTCAGACTGCATTGGCTAGCTCCCTGCAAAGGGGCCACAGGGTGATGTGTAACCATCTGCAAAATGCGGGACAATTATGAGATGAGCAGATACAGTCCTCTCTTTTAAATCTTCTCCATTCCACTGGATCATTCTCTCTAGTGGACTTGGAGTAAGAAAAAACTTTTCCACCCCATTGATTTTCCATTTCCCTCCATCATGTATCTGCTTTGGGTAATAATCTTTTAAATGTCTGCTTATACAGAGGACTGTAATTTTTCTTTCCCCTGCAAGCTTACATCCTCTGCCTCACTGGGACAGGAGGTGTTTTTGTCTCTGGTGACAATGACACACATGCTTCTGCAGACAAAGACAACCCTTCATTTGCCTGCTGTGGCTTTACTAGTTCTGATGTATTTTCTGTTCTCTCCCATCTTTCCTGCACTCCACAGCATCCCTCGTGCTTTCCCATCGCAGCATCCTTTCTGTTTCTCATTACTGCTGCTTGCAGAGCTGTTGTGCTTACTATGCACAGCTGAGGATCGTTCATAAAGTTCCCTCCTCCAGCTCTCTGTAAATGCATAGGTGTTATAAATCTTACTCTGTGCTTGCCAGGGGAGGCCATGCAGTGTGGCAGCTGGCTGCAGTCGTGTTTTGCGTCGTGCCCTTATTGCTGGAGCTGGCAGTCCTCGGCTCCCTCGCTGTCTCTAGTGCTCTGGTGTGGCAGCGCCTGGGGCATCCTGTGCTCTGGCTGGCATTTGCCCCAGCTCCTGGGAGCAAGTGAGCAAAGGAGAAGGGGAAGATGCCCCTGAAGAGCTCCTGAAATGGAGCCGCAAACTTAGCAGGGAGCACTTGTTGATGCCTCTCTCTGTGTCGTTGCAGGCAAAGGACAGTGACGACGATGATGAAGTCACTGTCAGTGTGGATCGGGACCGCTTCATGGATGAGTTCTTTGAGCAGGTGAGACATTTGTTTCTCCATTACAGCTTTAAAGCTAGTTCAGACCTTTCTGTTAGCGCTGGAGCAGGTTGTGGGGCTGCAGTACAGGCTCCCACTGTGGGTGGGGAGCAGCAGGTGAGGTGGAGATGGGGGTCCTGCCCTGGCTGATGCTGCTTAGCTGATGCTCAGGGTCCTTGGGGATTATGCTCAGACGACTGATGAGTAGGAACCAGGCTTCCACGCAGGCCTGAGGCTGTCCTGGTCTTACCTGGCCCTATGGATGCTTTGCTGCTCCACCTGCTGCTCCAGAAACCAGTGGCGCAGCTGGGCCGGGTGGCCAGTCAGTGGGAGCAGGTGAGCCTTGCAGCCTGCCTGCCTCCAGCCTGCTGCTCAACTGGACCAGCTCTCAAACCTCTTCTGAAAGCACCTCTGTGGAGCAGAAGTTTCTGCATGGGATTGATTTAATTTTGTGCCTCTCGTTACCAAACAAGAGGTTGTCTTCTGGCATGTGGGTGGCTGTAAGATCTGCGCGTGGATTTTTAGCACACCCTTAGCATGGCATGTGTGTAGGGGGTGTTAAAATGTATCTGTGCAGGCAATGGAACGGGGAAGGAAAAAAATCTCATGTGCAGATGGAGGAAGATGAGCAAAGTGTGGTGTGAGTTGAAGGAGAAGACAGAGCTAGAGAGTGGGCATCCTGGCAGGCAGAGGGCACAAGCAGAGGTTCCCCCTCAGGGATGCTGGTGTGCCTTCTTGTAGTCCAGAAGGTCTCTCACAGCACAGGGGACCTAGCTTCTTGTCCGTCTCCACAGGTGGAAGAAATTCGAGGGTTCATCGACAAAATTTCGGAGAATGTGGAGGAAGTGAAGAGGAAGCACAGTGCCATTCTTGCTTCGCCCAACCCTGATGAGAGTGAGTGAGCCATGATCTCCCTGTGTCCCCGTGGGCACATGGCTGGGCTGGGCTGCTTGTGGGGTGGACAGGTCGGGCTGAAATCCCCTTGTCTTCAGGTGACCATGGCTGGAAAGCCACAAGCTGCTGAGGTGGCTGATGGCTGGGGCAAGGGAGGGCTGGGACCTGCGTGGGAAGGAGGTGGAGGGTTGAGTGATGGCTTTCTGACTTTGAGAGGTGGTGAGAGTCCAATGAGGCTGCTGGAGGAGAATTCCTGAAGGATGGGGCAATGTGGAGGCTGAAAAGAGCAAATGGCCGGCTTGATGCTGGTTGGTTGTTGTCTTGCCCTGGGCTGTGTGGGTTGGGTACGTGGATGAGGCAGCACTTGCAGAGCTGGCTGAGCATTGCCTGCTTGGCACAGAAATGGTGCAGCTCTTCTCTGAGCCCTCAGAGTGCACTTGTGATCCTGCCCTCTCTGTCCTGAAGGACATTTTGTGGTGGCTGGCCAAAGAGTCTGTAGCTTTCAGACCTTAGTGATCAATCGCTGTTTCTTTCCCAGTCTTGTGTTTCTAAGAAGAGGTTTGTTGCCAGGATCAGAAGTTAAGGATTGCAGCACCCAGGAGGTGGCAACATTTGAGAGTCTGTGGGATCCGACAAGGTTAGAGCTGTGGGTGATGAGTTCCACTGTCCCCAGGTGGAGCAGTGCATCTCCCAGGGGAGCCAGAGGAGCTGGCACTGGCAGAGCACCTGGGGCTGGTGGGGTCAGCTGGGCTTCCCGAGGGCAGAGGTTTTCCAGCTTTGCTGTCTGCAAACTCCTCGTTGGGGAGCAGGTGGGACCCGAGCTGTGCAGGGGAGAGCAGGGCTGAGCACAGCCGGGTGGAGATGCTTACCAGTGGGGATGGACCAGGGGTCTGCGGCTGCATCAGGACCGACCACACGAGATGGCTCCAAGCTGTTGGCAGCCCTTGTCGTCGGCAAAGGCGTTGCTTTCGTGGGCCAGCGAGCGATTGCTGAATGCTGCTTGTGCCCTCCCAGCTGCAGTAGCCCTGATGCAAGGGTGTGCGTAGGGGGTTGGAAGGCTAAGACCAGGTCTCTGTCTTGCCATCTCCCCTCCTCCTATCCACTTCTCATCATTTGCCCAGTGCAATTTCACATCTGCTTGTATCCAACTGTGAATTGTTTCTAGAGGTCCCAGGAGGCTGTATGTACACACATTTTCTTGTGCCCAGCCCTGTGTCAAATCAGTAGGTATTGCTAATTGCTTGGAAGAACGTGGCCCTTACTAAATTGTCTCATGCTCCCCTCTCCTGGCAGCTGCTCCTCAGCTAAAATTTATTTGGCCAAGCCTGAAATTGAGGGATTTTCTCAAGGGAATTCACATGTCTCAGACTGTTGTTCAATCATCCTCCAGGCTCTTTTGGTCAGTGCTTGCACTGTGAGATTTTGCAGTGTTTCTGTTTGGGTGTTTTCAGGGAAGAGCGGTCATTGCCTTCCTGCTGGCTGCTGGGCTCATACAGCGTGTGTCGGGACAGTGTCCGCTCAGGGCTCAGCCAGAGCTCAGGCTGCAAAGGGCACTTGTGGCCTAAAAGCATAATAATCTATTTAAAAGTCTTAGATGTGCAATGAACAAAATATGGTGACGTTGATGTGCCTTCCAGAAGCATCCAGGATGTTGGGAGTGCTTTTGGTTTTCTTTTACAGTGTTACTTTGCTTTAGTATTGCAGAAGATCCAGTTTATAATGCCAAAAATTGATTGGGCAGTGAGAGCAGGGCCCACGTCTTCTTTAGGAATTAGTGTTTTGTAATATTGTGGCATGTCCAGGAGGTGCGGTGGGTCTGATCAGATGCTCAACGGTAGATAGGCTCACAGAGTGGTTTGGGTTGGAAGGGACCTTCAGAGACCACACGGTCCAACCCCCCTGCCATGGGCAGGAACATCTCCCACCAGAGCAGGTTGCCCAAAGCTCCGTCCCACCTGGCCCTGACCCCTGCCAGGGATGGGGCACCCACAGCCGCTCTGGGCAGCCTGTGCCCGTGTCACCACCCTCGTGGTGCAACGTTCCTTCCCTCCGTCCAGCCTAACCCCACCGTCATTCAGTTCAAAGCCATTGCCTTGTGCTGGGGACCCCAGAGCTGGAGCAGCGCTGCGGGGGGCTGTGAGGAGAGCGGAGCAGAGGGGGAGCATCCCCTCCCTTGAGCTGCTGGTGATGCAGCCCAGGAGGTGTTTGGCTTTCTGGGCTGCAAGTGCACGTTGCTGGCTGATGTCCCACTTGTCACCCACCAGTCTGTCCCAGTCATTCTCCTCAGGGCTGCTCTCCATCCATCCGTCCATCTGTCCGTCCATCCATCTGTCCGTCCATCCATCCGTCCATCCATCCATCCACACACCCACCCCTGTGTCCCCAGTCTGTGCTTTGTGTATGAGCTGGATTTACCCACCTGCCCGGTGGAGGTGCTGGGCTTGGTTGATGTCATACGGAAGGGCTTATTCCTCCTCTCCCCTCCCTTCCTGCTGATCCCTCTTCTGGCTGCACAGACTGTTCTCGACTCCAAGTTGCCGCTGCTGCCTGGGCTTATTTTGGCGCCTGGTGGGTGGGCAGCTGGCTGGCTTTGCCATCTTGCCGGCGTGGTGGCAGCCCCCTGCCTGCACCTTGCAGCTCTGGTGGGCTCCCGCCTGGTTTTGGGGGGACGGGGAGAGTCTCCCCACTGAGTGGCTCCATGCTGCAAGTTGGGCAGCATCAAGCTGGGGCTTGGGTGGGCTTGGAGCAGCCAAGGGGCTGCATTGCTGCTTGGGTCAGGGCTGTCGTTGCTGCTGCTCCTGACCTGAGTCACAGCTCCTGATAACCTGTTCCTAAAATCCTTCCCGGTGAGCTGCTGCATCTGTTGTCGCTTCTGGCGCTTGAAGCAGGCTGTTTGTCCTTGGTCCTTGGTCTGGGCTGCTTCCCAGAGGAGGTGGCTTTGAGTGGCAAGTTGCCAGCTAGAGAGGAATGAAATTATGTTGGTTTTTTGGTTGTGTTTTTTTTGTTTTCTTTTTTTTTTTTTTTCCTGGAGCGGTTGGGAAGGACTTCTCTGCCATTGGTCTTCTCCATGCATCGCATCCCTCCCCATGGCCATGCTCCTCGTCTCCTCGTCACTGCGTTATGTAATGGATGCTGTTTGCTGAATGAATCGCCTCTGGGAACATAAATCTTCAAATCTGTAGTCGTGTCTTTCAGCCTGTCAGCTCGGTCCATCTCCACAGGCTTTGGCAGACCCAACAGGTATTTCAAACCTGGAAGCAGGTCCATTACGGCTCTGCACCAGGCCAGAAGGGGAGGTTCAGCTCTGTGTACACTTGACCTCCAGTTTCATAATTTAAGCTGTGCAGACTCGAGGTGGTGGCTGTGGACACCAGGGCACAGGTCCTGGGTGACACTGCTCAGGCTCTCTGTTGGAAGAGATTTGCGTTATCTGCAGAGTGGCCTCTGTAATTCCTAGCAGACCATCTCCTGGAAAAGAGACATGCCAGGTGGTCAAGGAGACAAATCATAGCTGCTCACCTCTGTCTAATGCATTGAAGCAACAGTGGCTCGTGCCAAAAAGGCAATTTGGAGTTGCCTTGGTGCCTGGGCTCTGGCCGGACACCTCTGAGCAGGCTCTGTGCTCTCGTGTAAGCGTAACCTGGCTGCTCACCAGGTCCCTTTGGTAGCTGTCATGGCTGGAAGCCCACTTCGTTCAGAGGAGATGCTGCTCAGGCACTGCTGGGAGGGAGGGAGGCTGCAGCTGTTCCTGCTGGAGCTGCCCTCCTCGAGCACTGGTTTTCTAGGGGTACGTTACCCCTGGTGCGTGGTCCCACCAGGGCAGAGAAGAGACCTGAAGACCAGGAGTTGCAGTCACGTTATGTGGGAGGCTTCAGGCTCGGGCTTGTTTGATGCTCCTTCAGGAGGAGCGGTGTGAGAGGACAAACAAGTTTCAAGGAAAAGCCTGACTGTTCTCAGGCCTCTTTGCGCTCCTCCACCCACGGTGCTGCTTCTCCCAGCTTCCCTGGGATGGGAACTCGGAGCCAACCGAGACTTCAACAGACCTTGAGGATGGAAGTGAGAGGAGCAGGGGCTGGGATGAAGGAAGAGTGGGCCCAGCACAGCAAGGGACCTGGCAAAGGGTGCCCTGGCATGTCCTGCACACAGAAAACAAAGCAGCGTGTTACCCCATTCACCGTGCTGCTCTGCCCCTGATCTGCAGCCTCACTGATGCTGCCCCTGCCACAGTCATGTCCCGCTCAGGTCTGGCCAGGGGAGGTTTTTGGTGCAGGCAGGGGGTTCGTCCTCTGTGCAGTGCAGGAGCATGGCAAAGCTGGCTCCAGCTCCCCAGCCTGAAGTAGGAATAAACCCACAGAGTGGTGTGGGTTGGAAGGGACCTTCAGAGATCATCCAGTCCAACCCCCTGCCATGGGCAGGAACATCTCCCCCCAGCCCAGGCTGCTCCCAGCCCCGTCCCACCTGGCCCTGACCCCTGCCAGGGATGGGGCACCCACAGCCGCTCTGGGCAGCCTGTGCCCGTGTCACCACCCTCGTGGTGCAACGTTCCTTCCCTCTGTCCAGCCTAAACCTACTCTCTTCCAGTTCAAAGCCGCTGCCCCTTGTCCTGTCGCTGCAGGCCCTGGTCAAAGCCTCTCCCCATCTTTCCTGTGTGCCCCCTTGAAGTGCTGAGCGGTCTCAGGAAGATGTGCCCGGAGCCGCCTCTTCTCCAGGCTGCACAACCCCGACTCTCCCAGCTTTTCTCCAGGGCAGAGGTGTTCCAGCCCTGGGGCCAATTTGGTGGCCTCCTGTGGACCCGCTGTACCAGGGCCACGTCTGCCTTGTGCTGGGTCCCCCAGAGCTGGAGCAGCGCTGTGGGGGGCTGTGAGGAGAGCGGAGCAGAGGGGGAGCATCCCCTCCCTTGAGCTGCTGGTGATGCAGCCCAGGAGGTGCTTGGCTTTCTGGGCTGCAAGTGCACAGTGCTGGCTGATGTCCCATTTGTCAGTCATTGGTATCGCCCCCAGTCCTTCTCCTCAGGGCTGCTTTTCATCCCTCCCTCCCTCCCTCCCTCCCTCCCTCCCTAGCTCCCTCCCTCCACCGACCCCTGCCCCCCCGCCCCCCTCCCCGCCCTTCCCAGTCTGTGCAGGTACTGGGGATTGCCCTGACCCAGGTGCAGGACCTTGCCCTTGGCTTGGCCTGGTTTGATGGCAGTGTGGAATGGATTCGAGAGACATAAAATGATGAGTGATGCAGGGAGGTTGCTTACTGCACCTCCCAGAGCAGGGCTCGGGACCGGGAGGATGCCAGTGCAGCTGGTGGGTGGCAGGGTCCCCACCAGCAGTGGTGGTTCTTCAACATCCGCAGGGTTGTAGGGGCACGGTGTGGCAGCAGAGCTCCCTGCTTGCTGCAGGACCCAGGGAACACGCACTTTGCTGGGCTTTGCTTGTTTGAGGAGGGGGAGCGGGGAGCCCCATCTTCCTCCCCTGTAACTGCCCCTGCTGCCTCCAGCACCAGGAGCAGTGGTCCTGCTGCGCGCCTGCCTCCTCCTGCCACGGCTCTGAGGGAAACGAGGTGACGCTGAAACAAGAAGCCGTGTCCTGACAAAGGTGTGCTTGGTTGTGCTGGCAGTGGCACACATGGGAGGGCATGGGCACCCGTGGGGACGGCAGGGAGGAGGTGCCGTCTGCTGCCCTGGCTCTCAGCATCCCGCATTCTGCTCCTCTGCCTCTTCTGTGCAGGTCCCTAAGGGGAAGGTGTTCTCAGGCTCTTTGCAGCCCGTGCCCAGTGCAGCTACGGCAGCAGATGGCCCCACAGCTCTGCTGGCCCTGCCTGGCATGAGATGGAGAAACTGGAGGGGTGCTTGGTGCAGGAGCGGAGCTTCCTCTGCCCACCAGGGAGGTCCAGGAGCTCCTGCAGAGTGTCTCTAACACCTTGTGTGGCTTGGGCGTTCCAAGCAGAGCTGTGCTAATGGTGCTAGTGGTCATTGCGGCAATGCCATCCTGTGCTCAGGGGCTGCCTCGGGTGGCTGCATCCTGTCTCAGTGTCACACAGAGATGCTTTTTGTCACCATTTCACACATTTCTCCAGTTCCATCTTGAATAAGTTTTGTTTCTTCTCCTGATAATTCTTGTTGAAGGGCCACTCTAGGACTTAACCTCCAGTGGTCAGGAACCATCTTCTCATTTCCAGCCTGAGTCTATTTATGATCGATTTACATACCGACGTCATCCCAAGAACAAATATATTTAGCTGAAATAGCTGTTTGCCCTTCTGGCTTTGTCCTGTTGGGTCCATGCAGCAGCTCAGTTGTTTTGCAAGGGCTTTGCACAATCCCTGCTGTCCCTGTCACCTGCCTCAGCCCTGGTTTTGAAGGGTTGGAGTACCCTGAGGTGTGAGGTCTCCAGGATGTTTGGGGGGCCCTGGCTGCTGGTCAGCATTTCTTGAGATTTTCAGGCTGTGTTGCCCTTTTCTTACCTTGTCGTGTTGCTATCTCTTTGGAAGTTGGGGTCTGTCTGTGTGGGATGGGCCAGAGCTTCCCATGTCCTGATGGTGGGTGCTGGGTCTGGGCACCTGCAGGCGATGAGTGTTTGAAGGAGATGGACAGCGTGAGGGTTGGCAGGTCACGGTGGCACCTATGTGTGTTAGCAAGAGGCTCAGCTGTATGTTGGGTTGTGGAGATGGTTGTCCAGGGAATGAACAGTTCAGCTCTCCCTGGTGTCTCCAGGGAATCCCTAGCAGAGCTGGGATACAGGTTGGCAGAATGCCTGCCTTCCGCGCTAAGCCAGCCCAGCACCTCCTGGCCCTGATTCGGTGGGTGCTGCGGGGTGCAGGTGGAGCAGGGATGAGCATGGGTGCAGGGATGCTCATGCTGTGAGTGTAGGGATGCTCACACTGGTCCTCACCTTCCCTGGCCACTGCTGCCTCTCAGCACGGACCTGTGTGAGGCTCCCACAGCCTTGTGCCCAGCACGGTGCCACTTGCTGCCAGACCTTGGGTGCTGCCCTCAGGAATGGGAGATAGGGACTTCCTGTGCATCATCCCAGTGCCAGAGCAGGGGTGCCTGCGACATCTCTGCCCTCTCTCCCTTGTGCCTGTGTGGCTTTTTATTTCATGTCCCCTTGATGAGTTATGTATTAGTCCAGGTGAGATTCCCTTTTACCATGCAGCAGCTGTGCAGTCCCTCTGCACACCCCAGCTTCATGATTGCTGGCACCTATTGTCTGCTCTGTCATCCTGAGCAACACTGGGTGATCTGCAACGCCAAGTGAATGCAGAGTAAATATCAATTAACTGTAGTGTGATTCACGGCAATGTAGAAAAAAAAGAATAAAAAATCAGCTGCTCTGTAATTATATTGGGCTTAATTTAGATTGGTTAGCGGTGCTCATGGAAGATGTGCTATTGCTGCCACAAGATGCAACTTTTGCTGGAAAACTTTTATCTCCTTTGGGTTGTGCACCCCGTTGCATCGCGGAGCCCATTTCACGGTGGGAAACAATACTTACTGCTGGCGGTACTGCTGTCTCTGTTGTAGCGTGGGAGGGCTCCGGTGGCTCCTTGGCTTTGCATGTCTTGCAGCAGCGTAGCCCCAGGATGGTACTGCAGCCCCTGTTCTTGCTGTGTCCTGGGTGGTTTGGGAGAGAGCAACTGGCAGGAGCGAGCAGCCCTGGGGATGAGGGGACACGGGGCTGTCACTGTCCTGAGCCCTGCTGCGTGTCACACACTCATGTCCTTCTCCACTGGCTCCTCCTGTCTGCATGCGAATCTGGCCCTGCTGCCCACCCTGCGTCTCTGCCCTCGCACTCGCCGGCCCGGGCTGGCGCCTGAGCCGTGGCTGGGGTGCGGGTGGGTGGGTGAGCCGGGCTGTGCCGGGGCTGTGCCGCGCTGCTGGCGCTGGTGTCACTGTGAGGCTGCCTGAGTTGTTTGGCCTGGAGAGGTTGGAAAGAGGGAGGAAGAAGGGAAAGGAGCAAAAATGAGAGGGAATATGGCTGCTGTGCCCCTTGTAGTACTGGCTGGAAGAGTTTAGCCCTTATTGCCCAGCAGGCTGGCCAGGCTGGGGCTCTTCCAGCCAGCAGCGGGCTCAGCAGGCTGGGTGGCTGCCCAGGACACATGGGTGTCCTTGAGCTCTCCTCACCTCTCCCTGCTGGATTCGTAGCAGTTGGTGCTGGCTGGGCCTTGGGTGATGGGGGGAGAAGAGGAGCCGGGAGCCCTGCTCCAGTGGGCAGCGAGCTGGTCTGTGGCACTGGCCCCAGTGGGTGCGGTGCTGGGTGGCAGGGGGACACGCACTGCTGTGGCACCACTCCTGGGTGATGCTTGCTTTTGACTCCAGCCTGCAGTTGAGTTTCTCTTGCCTGTTTACAGCAGGCAGCATCCCCTCCCCATCCCCTTCTGTGCTCCACGTGGCATGAGAATTACTGTGGTTTCTAACGCTTTTAGCTCTCAAGCTTGGCGTTGGTGGGGCAGGCAGGGAAGGGGGGCTTGAAGGCCAAGGGGTGAAAGCAGAAACTTGAGGCTGATTTGGGAAGCACTGGGAAAAGGGAACGGCAAGATCAGGGCGTTGGTTGCAGCCTGGCGTCTGCGTGGCAAGCGGGTGAGCCCTGCCCCACATGCCTGTGTGCACTCTGGCTTTCGAAGCACTGACGCTCTTCAGAGCCACGTCCCCGCTGTACGAGTGGCCATGTCACCCAGCAATGTGGCTCAGTGCACAGCAGTGTGCCCTCGCCTTGGGGCTGGTGCACCACAGGGTGCCGAGGGTGCTGCCTGCACTGGCAGGAGAGGGGCAGAGACCCCAGGGTGGGGTAGGATGCTCTCTTGCAGACCTCATCCAAACACAGCAGTGTAAGCTTTGCAGCTAGATCTCGGCTTTCTCTTGCTAAATCTCTGTTGTCTCAGTGTTAACACCGAGGGATAATCTGTTATTTGCAGAAATGAGTTTAGGAGGGCTGAGATGAACAAGCCGTAAATCCTGTTACTGCTTTCCCAGGGCTGCTTTGGTACTGCTGCACGCGGCATCGCAGGGACGGCTTTGTGCTCTCTAGGCAAGCTGGGATCAGGGGCACAGCCTGGACCTGGCCAGCAGGGAAGGGCAGGGCACGGGCAGGAGGGTGGCCAGAGACGCTGTGATCTCCTGGGTCCGCAGCATCACCTTGGTATCATGCCGTGGGCACTGCTGCAGCAAGGGGCTCCTACTGCAGCAGGGTTCAAGGACTGGCTTTACAAAGCTATAACTGATTTATTGATGGATGAAGAAGTCAGGGATGGTAAATTGGAAACTGCTGAAAACAGCTGGAGGAGGAATTACTGATAAAAACCCATCGTGTTTCAAGCAACTGGGAAAACAGCAGTTGTGCATGTGTCTTTGGGTAACCTTCACCCATGTGTGGCGGGCTGGTGTGCGTGGTTGTATTTCAGGTGGAAGGAGGGGGTGGAGGAGTCGATTAAAGCTGTGGGAGGAAGCAGGCACACAGAGCAGGAAATCTGAGCTCTGAAGGACCCTGAGAGCTTTTAGAGTGCAGAGAAAGAGGAGCAGAGCTAGGAGCTCGTGTGAGCCAGGTCCGGAGGAGGAGGTGGGACAGTCTCCCCTGGCGCCGTTTGGCAGGGCTGGCCAGGCAGGCAGCCATGTGCTGGGGAGCGGAGGCTGTGGCTGCAAGCTGGGAGACTTTGCGCTAGACAAGGCTGGTGTTTGCCTCAAGCGGCTTCCCTTACCCCTTGGGTTGTGCCGTGTCCAGGCTGTGGTGGTCAGAAACGGGGCGTCCCTGGGTCTGCTGTGTTGTCCTCTGGAGCGAAGGGATGCAAGTGCTGCCGCCAGTTTGGCTGCCCACAGTTTGAGAGCAGTGTGCATCAGCTGATAAAGATGCTGAGGAGAACCTGGAAGAGCGACTGAAGGGGTGACAGCCGGGGTCCCCAGTGGGGGGCTGGGCAGCCTGCTGCGAGAGCAGGCTGAGCAGTGATGGGACCAGCTGAGACACTGCAGGGAGCAAAGCCCCGACAGTGTCAGCGAGCACCCGGCTAGCCCGGCCCAGCGGGGGTGTGTGTGTTTGAGATCGGGGTGGGTGGCTTGCTGCCAGGAAGGGGTGCCGGCTCCATCCCTGACAATTAGCAACGGAGAGCAGAGGTCCTCATAAAACCTGTTCAGGAGTGACCGGTGTCTGAGTGGGCCAGGCTGGGAAGTGGCAGGAACTGGTGAGAGGAGCTGCTGTGCCTCAGCCGGTGGCAGACCCAGCGGTGAGCTTGCTTCGCTCCTCCAGGAACGAGCCTGGAGCTGTTCAGATTTCGTGTGACAGTGACAGTGCTGCTGGAAGTGGCCATGAGGTACCTATGGGCTTTTTACTTCTGAGTAATGACAAAATAAAGGCGCTTAGGACAGCATGGTAGGATACTGCAGTCCAGTTGTGCTGGCCTGTTGCACAGCAGTGGGGCTGTGCATCTGCACCCAGGGGCAGAAACTACCACGCTTGAAAAATGGGAAATAAAGGAGAATACTGAAAATAGAGACAGTCTCCACTCTTGGCTTGGAGACCCATGCCAATATTTTACTCAGTGCTCAAAAATAGCGTACAGAAGTGTGGCCTAATATTACAACACGGTAAGGCAAAGAAAAATTATTCTTAGGGGAAGGTTGGAAATATAATCCTGTTCCTTTTTTAAAAGGCAGTTAAGACAGTGCTGCTGTATATTTGATTGAATTGCTGCAGTAATCAAGTGTTTGAATGTTGTTCCAAATCTTTTCAGGGCTTGTTTTAGAAGAAAATATTCACACAGAAAGTATCTCCTTAAACTCCCTCAAAAATCCCTCTATTTTACAATTATATTCACGATGCCGCCCACCTTCAGCATGTAGCTCCTGCTCTCCCGACATGTCGCGCCAGCCGCCCCTCGCTCGGGTCTCTGCCTGCCGCACTCCCACCGCACCCGCGGGTTTGATCCCGGGGGCTGCTGCCACGTCGCCTGCTACGTGTCCCGGTCCCTGTGGGCTGCACGGGAGTAGCTGGAAATAACCATTTCCCTGCAACCCGGGACGATGGTAAGTCGCCACGTGGGGTATTGCTGCCCATTTGCCGTTAGTGTGGAGCCCCGCAGAGGGCTGGGTGGTGGGGGTCTGGCCCCTGGCAAGTGCCTGGGAGCTGCCGGTTTGGAGCGGTGGCTGCTCTGGCAGCTGCTGGTGCAGGCAGAGCCCTGCTGCCTGCCTAGAGCTGGCTGCCTGCCCGGCGAGGGCTCGTCATCTCTGTTAGCGGAGGTGGCCTGATGTCTAACGAGGGCATCGGAGGTCCTGGCAGGAGCACCCGCAGGTAGATCCAGGCTGTTCCTCATGCCTTTGGGAGCTGCTGCTCTTCAGCCCTGCTCCCGCTTGTGTGGATGCCTGCAGGGGTGTCTGTCAGGCAGGGGATGCGTGGACATCCGCATCACCAGCCCTGCCACCACTGTGCCAGGCACACAGCCTGGGCATCTCTGGGACATGACTGGATACAACTTGGACCTCCTGGTTCCTGAGCTGGACATTGTTTGTGACCAGGAGCTACCCAAAAGCTTGATCAGGACTTGGGGTTTAATTTTGTTTCCCCTTGGCAGGCTCCGTTGCCATCTCCCTGGGTTGCCCACACCCTTGCTTGTGTCCGCCTCCCCTCAACCCAGCTTTAGCTGTTTGCGCAGGGGATGCAGGAGTGGGAGGAAGGCTTGTGAGCCTGGCTTCATGTGTGTTCCAAAGCCTGGGACAGTGTGTCCCTGGGCTTCTGCCCTGGCGGGGAGGTGGACTCTCTCCAGGCTTATCTCAGGTCCTGGTGAGGCTGAGGCTGCCTGCTCAGGGAATTTGGAGCGAAGGGCACGGACTGTAGTGGCTTTCCAAGTCTGGGGATGGCAGGGTGCTTGGGACCATGTGGGTGGGTGGTGGCTTTGGGTGTCAGGGCCGTAGTTATAGCCCTGCAGTTATAGGTCTGCAGACGGAAGAAAATCTCCTGCAGCGCAAACGCTCCACAGAGCCACAGATTTCTTCAGGGCACATCCACCTGCTCCAGCATGGGATCCTCCGTGAGCTGCAGGGCAACAACCTGCATCACTGGTGCTCTCCAGGGCCTGCAAGGGAATCTCTGCTTGCGCACCTGGAGGACCTCTTCCGCTCCTTCTTCACTGACCTTGGTGCCTGCTGTTGTTTCCCTCATATTTTCTCACTCTTCTGTCACAGCTGCTGTTGCATAGTGGTTTTCACCCTTTCTTAAATACTTTGTCATGGAGGCACCATCACTGTCACCAATGGGTTCAGCTTTGGGTGGCTGCAGGTCTGTGTTGGAGCCAGCTGGCACTGGCTGTGCCCACCAAGGTGGCAGCTCCTGCTGTTGTCTCACAGAGGCCACCGCTGCAGCCCCTCCACCACCAACATCAGCAGCCCCTGTACTGCTGGGTGTGAAAGTTCATAAAAACATGGACTCAGAGTGGTTTGGGTTGGAAGGGACCTTCAGAGATCATCCAGTCCACCCCCCTGCCACGGGCAGGGCCCCCTCCCCCCAGCCCAGGCTGCTCCCAGCCCCGTCCCACCTGGCCCTGACCCCTGCCAGGGATGGGGCACCCACAGCTGCTCTGGGCAGCCTGTGCCCGTGTCACCACCCTCGTGGTGCAACATTCCTTCCCTCTGTCCAGCCTAACCCCACCGTCATTCAGTTCAAAGCCATTGCCTTGTGCTGGGGACCCCAGAGCTGGAGCAGCGCTGCGGGGGGCTGTGAGGAGAGCGGAGCAGAGGGGGAGCATCCCCTCCCTTGAGCTGCTGGTGATGCAGCCCAGGAGGTGCTTGGCTTTCTGGGCTGCAAGTGCACGTTACTGGCTGATGTCCCACTTGTCAGTCATTGGTATCACCCCCAGTCCTTCTCCTCAGGGCTGCTTTTCGTCCCTCCCTCCCTCCTACCCTTTCTCCATACTCTCTCCCCTCCCTCCCCACCTCCCCTTCCTCACCCCCAGTCTGTGCAGGTACGGGGGATTGCGCTGACCCAGGTGTAGGACCTTGCATTTGGCCCAGCTGAACTTCATGAGGTTTGCACAGACCCTCCAGCCTGTCCAGGACCCCCTGGATGCCGTCCCTTCCCTCCAGCATATTGACGGCACCAGTCAGCTTGGTGTCACCTGCAACCCTGCTGAACATGTGCTTGATCCTGCTGTCTGTGTTGATGAAGTTATGAAATGGTGTTGGTCTCAGTATGGACACCATTCACAACAAACAAAGTTTCCCTTTGCACATCGAGCCATTGACTGCAACTCTTTGGACATGGCCATCCAGCCAATTCCCTATCCAACTATTTGGATATATAATTTGGATATATAATCCCTCAATTATATCTGTTATCTTTCTAATTCCAGTTTCTCCGGTTTCCCTCAGCTTTCTCTCTGGTGAGAGCTCTGCTTCAGTGCCAGGTAACATCAGCTGTGATTCAGCAGTTGTGCTGGAAGCTGTCTTGCCTATGCCAGCATCTCTTATTTCTGTACTAGTTTGAACCTCAAGGTCACAGCCAAGCCCATGTTTGCTGGCAGTGGTGGCTGTGAGGAGGTGTGCGGCAGCTCTCGAGGTTTCTGTGGTTTCTGAAGCACTGTGGCTAAGCAGAGTGCCTCCCAGCTGTCCAGCCAAAGGTTTAGCCGAAAGTCATCCTCTGCCGATAGGTGCTAGCACAGACCTGCAGGCTGCAAGGCTGGGTTGTGGGTCCTGCATCCCTGTGCACTCTGGGCTCTGCAGGGGCCATGCATACATCAGGCTCACTCATTGCTGTGCATCCCCCCACTCAAATCTTCCCCAAAACCACCAGCTGCCACTGGTGGTGTTTCTGCTACCGCAGCTTTGCAGGCTGTGTGCAGACCCACATCGCGGGGTGCTGGCTGGAGGGGAAGGGGCTCCACAGCTGTGTGTGCCCGGTGTTGATGGGCTTCCTGGCCACGGTGCCAGGTCAGCAGCACCCCCTCCTCAGGCAGCTGATTTTCTAGGTGCCAGCCCTGGATTTATTTCTTCGGTTACAGCAGATGAAAGGGACCCTATGGTAGTTTCAGGTTAATTCCTTGGGCAAGTATAAATCACAGATGTTAGGGCAGGGCTGATGAAGTGAGCAACTGGGAAGTTAAGTATCAAGGGAAGGTGCTGCCGTGACCTGACACAGTTGCTGCTTATGAACTAGAGATCATTCAGAAGGAAAAAAAATCCCCATTGACCTGTCACTTGTCTTCTTCCCCTGCAATTTGCTGCTTAATTATCAGGGCACGGATCCCCTGCCTGTAATAAGTGCTCACTGGTGTGAGTTGCAAATGCTCTGCAGCTCTGTGTGCACAGGGCGGGATGGAGAGGTGAGCGTGTGCCCCAGCTCCTTTGGTGCACCCAGCCCTCTGGAGCTGTCCCCGATGGTGGTGTCCCAGCCTGTGGCTGGGGATGGTTTTATGGGATGTGGTGCTGCTGAATAGTTTTTCTCACACGTGAGATTTTCTGCATAGTGTGGCTGGCTCACAGATGCAATTAATGCCATTGGTTGATTGCTGGGCTCTCCTTTCAGGGACTTGCCATGTCACCAGCATGCTCCAGGTCCTCTCCTGCTGGCAACAGCATGCTGTGTGTGGACCAGTCTCCTCTGGAGACAGCGACGTGAGGACCTGTGGGCTGGTGAGGTGTTAGCATAAATCCTGGCTCGTGACTGAGGGATTAGAAATGGGGTTTGGATTGATATTGCAGACTCAGAGGCCTGAATGTGGGATGTTTGCAGATGCTGGCTGATAGGGACAAGGACATTAAATTAATTGTTAATCTGTCACCCCAACAGCAACCGCTGCGTCATGTTAGTGACAGTGATGGTCAGCGGTTGTCTGCTCATGCCTGGCAAGCCAGAGGGAAGAGAAACTTGCATGGCTCTTTCCTTGCCCAGTCTCTCAGCCTGGGAGTGTTTTCTTTTTTTAGGGTCTTTCGTTCAGTTTTATCTATTTTTTCCTTGCTGGCGAGGGCTTTGGTCCAGGTATCAGCTGGCAAATCCTTCCCTGTTGGCTCTTCTCTGCCAACAGGCACCACACTCAGTGTCCCACATTGCTTCTGGTGGCCACAGAGGTGAGTAACCTTCTGGAACTGGTTTCTTTTTCCAATGAATAGTTCTTGATGACTTCTTGAAGACCAGGCTTTCCCCTCTCCTTCCCATGGTTCCTCCACCTCTGGGAGCAGCCTTTGATGTGGTGCATCAGGGGTTATTACCAAAGCCATCAGGAGGGTCTGGAGCTGTGTGAGCTGGGTTCACTGCTGCCCCGCACTGCCCCTGCGTATTCCCCTGCTGGTGCCTGGTCTTGAAAGTGGTTTTCAGGCAAAGGCTGCGTTTGAGTTCATGATGTCTTGTACTGCGGGCTGCTGTGTCCTGTGGTGGTGTGGGAAGTGTTGGTGTCTGGCGTGGGTGGCTGTTAGACCAGTGCCAGTCCCTTGGGAGAAGAGCCATTCAGCAGGGTGGATGCTCTCTGGACCTTGAGTGGTTTGAGAGCTGTCTTTTGGAAAGTTGCATTTCTTCCTCCCCACTTTTTTAATTTTTAGGGCAAAAACCTTATCGTAATCCAGGCCCGTCTCTTTTGGCTCTATTTCTTATGATCTCAGTGTTAGGAGATCGGACCATGGGTTCCCCCAGTGCTGAGCCTGCAGAGCTGGAGATGGATGGATGACCAGGTCCTGCCTTCTTCTGCTCACAGGACCCTGAAACAAGTGTCTAGGGATCCGGACAAGCAGATGACATTAGTGAGGGGACTGGAACTGAGCCCCATGTCGTAGCTGTGTCACACCACAGTACAGGCAGGCAAGGACCTCAAATCAGGGACTTGTCAGCCACATGTAGAACTCCAAATCCCCTTAAAAATCCCTGTCTGAGGTCCTAGTTTAATGAGCAGATTGAGGTGAATGGTGTGTGGGGAAGACCCTGGGCATGGGAGCAGGGTGCCAAGGGTGTTTTGACTTACATGCAAAGGAGGTGGCAGAACATGAACATCAAAGGGGCTGGAGGATGGAGGATCTTGGTGCAGGATTACTGGGGGACTTGTTTTCTCACAGCATTTCTACCATCCAGGAAATGTACTGAGTTATGGCCTCAAATTAAGCAAAAAAAGAAAACTCCTCTGACAAAAGAAACCAGGAGTATCAAGGGAGTCAAACAGCAGTGGGGAACCCGTGCATTGCTGGTGGATGCTGATGCAGATGCTTCACACGGGAAGCAAAGTGGGCGTGAGCTGTGGCATCACAACAGAAACACCCTAAACCTGAGACCTTTGGGAAGCCTTTAGTCTGCCTTTGGTTGGGAAAATGGGAAAAATTATTGCTGTTTCAGGCAGGATGACTGCAGAGGCTCCACCTGGGTAGCACTAGGTTTGAAGGCTGTTGGAGGAGAGCACGGCTTGTCCGTGGCCCTGACCCTTCCCTTGAGGTGGCATTTCTCCTCCTGTGGCCCTGGAGACCTGCCCGCTGGCCCTGCCTCAGCTTCTGTGGGTCCGCTGGAGGGAAATATTTTCTGAGCACCAGCAGCATAAATCTTGAGCTTGCTTTTAATGCCAGCGGAGCCTCCTTAATAGGTTTAAGCTCCTTGCAGTCTTCTAGCACTACTGTTAATGAGTTTCCAGGCCCCACAGAGGTGGAGCAGAACTGTATTTTCCTAATCGAGTTATCAGATTATTAGCAAAAATGCAAATAAAATTGCTGCTTTGGTTGTGAGTATAAAAAAGGGCTGTCTGGAGAAGCGCTCTGCTGTGAGCACCATGTGACAGATAATGGAGGAGCAGGCAAGGCTGAGGAATTGTCAGGGAAAGAAGATAAAATGCAGCTGGGATGTGGCGTCCTCCGAGTTCTGGTCTGGGGCTCTCCCGTGAAAGATTTTTCTTTTTAATCATATGAATCTGTAGATGTTAGAAGCATTTATTGAGTCATTTCACGAGCGTACTCTACTGGTAAAAGAGCTCACGAAATGTTAATGGATGATTAATTAGCTTTGAGGTAAATAATTAATCAACGGGTGTAGAATCCAGCAGGTCAGAACTTGGCTTCTGATCTGTAAATACTGATGTGCGCACAGCCAAAGACCATCTTGTGCAGATATTATTTATCACTAGCCTCCGCCCCTTTGCAAACCACTTCTTTGTGCACTTTTAATAAGAAGGGTGATTGTCATGGCTGGTAGTGATGCCAAGGTAGTAGCATTTTGGCCTGTAAATGTAAAATAACTCTGCATGGGAAGGGAAGTACAGCCCCTGTCCCATTTACAAGTGTGGCAGTGAGGAACAGAAGAGATGAAGGCCTCCCTGGTGTCCCCGTGCTGGTGGCAGTGCCTGGAGGCAGGCTGTGGAAATGGGACCAGGATGTTTGTGGTGCTGATGGTTGTACAACTTGGTCATCAGCAAGAGGAGAAGTTGTGCCGCACAGAGGTGAGATGCAGAACGGTGCTGAGACATTGCATCTTGTGTTGGAAGGGGCTTCACCTGGGGGAAGCTTCTCTGCTCTTGTGTTTTGAGCTCTCTTGTGCTGTTGTTAGTGTTGGCTGAGTGGGGTTGCCTGGTACCCTGGGTACCAAGTCCAGCCATGATATGTCAATAAGGATGAGAAGATTCTTATCAGGACAAGGTGAAACCTTCTATTCAGGGCAAAGTAAAACCCCTTGTGCTGCAAGGAGGCGTGCAGGATGCTGGTTAACTAGCATTATTTCACTTTTTCTTCATAGTGAGGGATCTCCGTACCAGATTAATCTGTGCCTTAGAGAAAGGCACTGGTATTCTGTCGTTGTGGTAAAACACAGGTGTTCCCTCTTTCAGACAGGTACTTGTGGAAGGCTTTGTGTGTTCCTGGTTGTCCTTGGAGCCTTTGTATTCTCCATGTGCCCCCCAGTCAGAGCTGGAGGCCATCATGAGATGCAATGACTTGATAATTTCCTATAGCAGTTGCTGCCCAGAGCTGGCTGTTGTACTGCCTTTACTCCCCGGCACCTAGCACACTGGTGAGTCAGAACTAGAAGGTTGTCCCATGGTGGATCGCATGTGCCAGAGTTTTGGGGGGCTGTCAGCATGCTTGGCAAGATGTGCCACCGCCCCCCACAGAGGACCCACCCTGTGGGCACCCTGGCTGTTTCCTGACCCCATCTGAGACGGGTTGGATGAGAGATGTGCATTTAAATGCCCTTGATGTTATTTTAGTCTGTTTTGATGGAAACTATCTCCAAAGCAGCTGCTGAGTGTGCGTGTGTGCGTGTGAGAGCCTGTGTGCCATTTGCTACAACCCAAAGTCTTTGTTGTTGGCATTCTTGTAGCTGTCACCTCGTGGCCCCAGCCTGAGCCTGCTGGAAGCCTTTCACTCTTGGATATGGTCAAAAGTGGTGGGTACAAGTGTTGAAACTCTTTACTCTGTCCCTCTAACTGCAGCCACAAAGGGAACAGCCTCTGGAAATTTTTGGTGGAGGATGATCAAATCCTGATGTGCCCATGTGCAGACCTAAGCCTGTGTCGGCTCCAGCCTTTCTGTAGTGCCATGATGTGAAACCATCACTTGTTCCATGCCTGTGGTTGATGCTTTGAATATTGCTTGGCTTTTTACTGCAACTTGAAGAGGTTTAGAGTTGCATTAATATTTCAAAAATAAACAGGTGGGCTATTACAGCTTTTTTATTACAACACAGGTTGTGTTGAAGGGTTTAAAATTCACTGTTTTTATCTTCAGGTCTTAATTTCCACTTCAAACAATTATTGGTCTTTAATCTCTTAAATTAAGTGCTACCTTAAAAGATGCAATCATAAAAAGGTTCAGTAGAAAGAAGACCTTGACCTCAGGTGAAGAGCATCTGGCTTCAGGCTTCAGTGTCTCTGGAGCCCTGAGAGCGGCTGGGGCAGCTCGGTGTGCATTAGTGTTTATCTAGGGCAAAGAAGCAAAATGGGAAGACGGTGCAGTTTGTTTCTGCGGTTACTTCAATTAATCAGCGGATAAAAACCCACAAGTTTCTCCTAAAGAGTTTCTGGGTCAAAAGCAGAGCAGGGGCAGACTCGGTGGAAGGTTTTCTGTGCTCCCTTTGCTGTTGGCTTGTTGGAACAATCTGTGATGCTACCTTGCTCTTCCCAGCTGCAGGATGCCGTTGGTCCCAGGTAGCCAGGTCTTCTCTTTGAAGATTTTCCATTGAGGAAACAAGGCTGAGGTTATGAAGTTCTTTTAGTCGGCCAAAGCTGCTGGTGAGAAACTGTAGCCAGTGTGACCTCCAGTGGTCCTTTTATTTCTTGTTCTTTTAGCATAGTGAGAAGGTTTTGAGAAGAGGTGACAATGTCAGGACTTGAAAGGCTTCTATAACAGCAGAGCCAGATACTAAATCTCCTCTCTGAGAGCAGGCAGTAAAACCCCTGTCATTGTGCGGGGAGGATGTCTTCCCTGTTGCCCCTCAGCTCAGAAGGAGTGCAGGAGTCTTGGCGCCACTTCTTGTCACCCGACCTACTGTTTTTTGATGAAAGGCAATTCAAACCTCGTGCTGGTTTCCAGGTTTTTGGGGCCAGGGCCCTCCTGAGCACAGGGTCACCTGTAAAAGCATCAGCCTGTGCTGATGGTAGAAGATGACGTTGTGTGGCATCCGAAGCTGAGGGTTGCTCTTTGTGAAGCGTTTGGAAATGATGTGTGTGGTAACATCTCGTCCACTGCGAGCTTAAAGGTTTTGAATAATGAAGAAAAGGCTGGCATGTCCATGCCTTTATAATGCCATTTTGGCCTAGCAGGTTGGGTATGTGAGAGAAAAGTTGGGATTTTTCTGTACAGGTGTAGCTTTTAGAATAATGCAGCTGAGTGACTCATGTGTGTTCATCCCAAGTCAGAAATTAGGACACTTTTATACAAGGCATGTTAATGTCTCTTAAAAATGCTGCAGCTATAAGAAGTGCCTTATTCTTGGCATCCATCTGCGTTCTAGCAGAGACAGTGCTTAGGGTGGGTAACGGCACCGTGTGTGGATTATGTATCTTAACATAACCAGAAGGAATCTGGAGCTCCCAATCTGGAAGATAATTCTGTGCCTTCAGAATACTGCAAGGGCTTTTAATAGCTCATGGTGCTACAGGAAAACAGCCTGGTGGGAAAGCGATTTGAAGAACATAAGCAGAACATCACCCACCTTATTTTCCTCTCAGTTTTAAGAAGATCCAGCTTAGCAGTTCCACTTCTGCAGTGGTGGAGCCACGTCAAGTGGAGCTGCTCTCAAAATTTAGCAGTGGAAAGAGGCATATTTTTTGCTTTTAATTGCAAATTAAATGAAGTGATATCTAAACCTTCAATCCTATTCTTTTTTTGTGTCCTGATTTTGGGTTTTATGTGAAAAATGCGATCTAAAAGGTGTCATCAATGTATGCAATCATAGCTCCATTACACGACGGACCCATCCCCGCACCACCTCTGAGCAGGGTATTGCTCAGAACATCCAAACCCTGGGGAGCTCCTGCTCTCTCACAAGAGAAGCTCTGAGCTGCTTTTTTCAGCAGCCTGAAGTGAAGAAACTCATAGTTAACTTTGCTGGTGAAAGGGTTCCCATCGGGACCAGCCTCTGCCCTGGTGGGAAGGTGATGACTGATACGGATGGAGCAGCTGGCAATGGTGTCCCATCAGCTCACTGGTCGTGAGCAACAGAAGGAATGGAATGAAATTCATATTTTTGTGATTGAAGTGATTTGTTATGTGAAAAATCCAGATTCTCATGATGGAAGCAGGCTTTCGAGAGTCTGTGGTGGTGTCCTGTTGCAGATGGCTGCTTTGGCACACTGGCAGTGGGGAGCGCTGGTGCTGAGACGTGAGCCTGCCTTGCTGCATTTCTAGCAGGGGGACCATGATGCTTGGCTGTCAGGGTTGGTATTCAGACAGTAACCTCTTCCTATTTTCAAACTTTGAATTCAGCAGGAGACCAAATTAAGTTACATGAAGACACTAACTTCTGAACTGTCCATTTGTCTAAAGTATGACCTGGAGTTTTAGGCAGCAATTCTGACTTGGTGGGACCTGGGGCTGAGGAAACCTCTCCTTCGTTACACGTGCCTGGGGACGATAATAACATCACTGCATGAATGCCAATGCAAAATTCATCCTGCTTTGCATACAGGCAAAAACGTGCCCAGGAGAGGTAGAGCACAGCAGCCCTGTGCTGGCTGCCCCCTGAGCTGTTGCTCCCAGGTTCTGTTTCTGGCAGTGAGATGTGCTCTCTGCCCGGCTCCCCCAAAGGCAGATGCTGTGCAGGCTCCTTGGCTTTCTGCTGAGCTGCTCCTGCTCCAGCACGGGGTCACCCTGTGCCCTCTGTGCAGGTGCTGCTGCTGCTGCTGCAGCAGGGGTGGTAGGAAGGTTGCAGGGCTGGTTTCCACACGTGGGGTGTTTCCATGTCCTCCTTGAGGACAGCCCTGGGGGGGTTCCCAGACCCCCAGCCTGGGGCAGCTTGGAAGCCAAGTGCAGGTGGGCAGTGGGGTGAGCCTGTTGGCAGCGATGCTCACCTGCCCCATCCACTGCTGCCACTGCTGGGGGCTTCGGCTGCTGCATCCCCCTGCTTCCCTCCTCCTCTCGCTGCCTGTGTAGGAGCCCTGCCTGAGGCAGAGACCACACAGCAGGTGGACAAAAATAGCTCCTGCAGAAGCTGTTGAAATGTCAAGAGTGAGCAGGCAAAGCCCACTGGCAGTGCTGACAAACCACGCTGCGTGCGTGGTCGGGGCGAGTGCCCTCCGCCGTCCTGCGGTGATGTGGCACCTGCTGAGGGCTCTTTACAACATCCTTACCGTGTGGCTTGGAGCAAGCACCAGGAGAGCACTAGGTAAAAGCTGCTGCAAAGCTGTCCATCCTTGCTGGCGGAGGAAGGCCCACCGCTGTGAGCCACGTCCTCCCCTCCTGTGCTGCCCAGCCTCTCACTTGTGTCTCTTCAGGGAAAGCACTGGTGGTGGGGAAGGGTCCTGGCCCCCGTCTTTCCACACCATTTGGTGCAGGATTACCCGTCTGAGGGGCTGGGGGCTTCATGTGCTGCATAGTGTCTTCTGCAGTGTCAGAACAGGAGATCCCACCTTGCCTTGGCAGGAGAGAGATGCTGGAAGAACTAGGAAGAGCTTTGGAATTAGTTATTAAAACTTCACAGGCTCCTAATGTGTAATAATCAATGGCAAGAAGAAATGGGCTCATCCCAGGTCAGATACTGGGTGTGCCAGAAGGGGAGCTGCTCTTGTTGCCAGTGTTTGTGTGTCATTGATACTGAAAGGCAGTGCCAGCCTTAACTGTTACTGCTCTGCATAGTGTTTTCAGCATGAACCTATTCATTGCTGAATGAAAAAAATTCAGTGCTGGAATTTTTTGGCCAAAAAACATGAAGAGTCACCCCTTCAAAGCTGCCTGGCCACGGAGCGCTGTGCAGTCAGCAGCACTGCTCCAGCTGTTGGATGTTGCATCCTTGTTGAGTGTGATGCTGCTGCATATTCCTGGTTATTCCTTACTCCTGTGGTGGTCAGGCTGTCCGAGGAAGGAGGTGAAAAGCATCGTGTGTTGCAGGACATGGCCAGACATGGCATGCAGAGGAAAAGGCAGCCGGCTGGTTTAGTCAGCCCTGGGTGGGGGGTCTGGCTGGGCTTTCTAACCAAATGGGGCAGGGTTGGCAGGACTGCAGTGCTGCTGGGGCACCCGTATGCCTTGAACTGTGATGTTTGTCCTGGTTCTCCTTCCACTGAACTTGGTAACTTGAGTGTGACAAAGGGGGTGGTCCAGAAGATCAAGGTCTTGATGTAAGGACATGGTAAAGACTAACCAGCTCTTCAGTTTTCAGCATTTCCTCCTTGTAAGGTGATAGCAGATTGTAACAAAGACAGTCTTCTCTTGGGCTCTGGAATCTTCTTCTGTAAGGCATTTTCTCTTGTTCATGAACAATCTCTACTGTTAATGCCATCTCCTTGCTTTATGGAGTCTCTTTCCATCTGTTTCAGCTAGTCTCCTGATGAGGAAGTTCCCCTTGCATGTGTCCAGCAAAGTGCAGGGTGGACTTTGGGACCCTTACCAGCCCAGGGTCCATCATCAGTGGTGCTGCAAGGGGGCAGGTGATGTTCTGCAGCCATATAACCTCCTGTGACGTGGCTGCTTTTCAACAGATTTCATGAAACATGCAGCTTCTCTTGTCTGGTCTGATACATGACAGGGCACTGCAGCTCCTTATTTTCACAGAATCACAGATTGGTTAAGGTGGGAAGGGACCTGTGGACGTCACCTGGTCCAACATCCCTGCTCAAACTGGGTCATGTAGAGCAGGTTGCCCAGGACCGTGTCCAGATGGTATTTGAATATCTCCAAGGATGGAGACTCCACAGCATCTCTGGGTGACCTGTGATCACCATTACAGTAAAAAACCCTTTCCTTACAGAGCCATCAGATGGTTGATGTTGGTGTGGAACTGTGCTCCACCTCTGGAGACTGTGGTAGGTTAACAGCAGGAAAGACTGAAATCCTTCCATGCCAAAGGAGTTGGTTGAGTGATGTGTCCTCCATGAAAGAGATGAGGCTCCAGTCAGTGGGGGTTCTGGCAACCCAAGTATAGATTTGGTGCTTAGTTTGGTCAGAGCGTGTGAGCGTTGAATCATAGAAGACTTCTTGAGGACACAGATCTTCATTATCAAGTGGAGCATATCCAGCGATGGCTAGTGTCTGGTCTTCAGGAGAAGTTCAGAGACCGTTACTAGTTACCGAGATGGAAACAAGAGGAACCTGTCCCTCCCTGACCATTGCACACAGGTGTCATATCTTCTGCAACACAGCATTTAGGTGCGGCCCCTGTCCCAGCTGGCAGTCCTGTGACCTGGCTGAGGCTGGTGTGGGAAATCCTGAGCATCTCTTGCACCCAGGAGGGGTGAACAGGGGATTAACTGACAGGGCATTAAGTATCAACAGACTGCAAGAAGCAGGCAAGCAAAGTGCTGGTGGACACCAACTACTTCCAGAAAATTGTATAGTTAATCTTTTGCTGAGACGAGGTACCGTTCAGACTGCTGTGTGCGTGGGCAGCTGTTCCATGGGCCAGCACCCGCATGCTGTGATCAGGTGGCATTTCCAGACCTCCCTTGGGTGAAATCCTACTTTCTAGACTCTGTTGCATTTGATTTTCTCCTGGTACATCCTCGTCTGGGAAATGTGGAGGCACTGTTGGGACACAGGGTCAATGTTGTGTTTGGAGGTGGGATCACAGCCCCCTTCTGCCTGTACTGCCCATGCTCAGCACGGTGCTGCATTGAGCTTGGGGAGTCAGTTGTCTACCTAAGCCCTGCTCAGATTTGCTGTTTCCCAAGGAAGAAGATGCCTTTAATCCCTGCATGTATGGTCCTGCCATCAGCTGCTGCCTTTCTTGCTGGCTCTCGTGTTACTTCCTCTCAGCGTACGGGCAGATGCAAGGTCCTGGAGTTGTATTTGGCCATTAGATTATTGCTCTCCATGGGAACCAGCTGAGATTTGTTCTTTTTCAGTATCTCTGTAATTGATTTTTAGCCTGGTTTTGTCATTAATCAGGTGTGTCTTTAAATCAGATAGGTGAAGCAAGCACAGCTCTTCTGTGTCACCTCTGTGAGCTAGCGAGTGGATTTTCCTCCAGCCTGCAAGCTCTTAATGAAAATACTGAATTGAACTTGACCCAGGAGTGACCCCCATGTTGGGACTCATTCATCAGTTTTCCCCGATCCGGCTCTGAATCTTTAATCATCTGGTCCCTGTGTCCAGCCTGGCAGCGTGGGTGTGATATACCCGTGCATCCCTGCCTAGCCCCTGGCTGCTACATACTGCAGGAAAACCAAAGATCCACTCCCCTTCTGCTTTTCCTTCCTTGCACATTTTGTTTTAAAACCTTCACCTATTCTGAACCTCGTTTTGCTTCTGAGCTGTGTTAGATCTATCCCTCTGAAGTGAGCTTAGCAGCAGTGCCTTTTCCGCATCTTGCAGCAGTTGGAAGTTTCTGATGTCTTTCCTGAGCATCACCTGTGTGTATTAAAGCTGTTTTTCACTCCGAGTTAGAGTTGGGCTTTGCAAAAACATTGCTGTCCCTGCCAGAGCTGCTGTAGAGCTGCATGCATGCCTTGATGTGAGGTGTGGGCAATGGTCACGTGTTTTGTGTGTGGAGCAGCCCCGTGCCTGCATGTGAGTGCTTTGGGCTTGGATTGAGGGGCCAGAAATGTGGGGAAGGATAACTTGGGAAAGGCAGCAGATGGGGAAAAGCCTCTGTCTATAGGGTTTGGTGAGGAGACCAGGTTGCGCCATGACTGTAGTGTACAGGGCAGGGGACACAGCCACGTCTTGTGACGAAGGATGCCGTGGGCATGACCACAGACGTTTAGAAGACACCCCAGTATGAGGTTTCCCCAAGGATTCCCCCTGGGGAATACAAAGCCTGCTGTCTGAAAGATAGAAATACCACCTGGCAGGGAGAGAGACGTCCCTTCCTGGGCAAGCTGGGGAGGAGATGTGGCCATTGCTGTCAAGGTTGCTGGGGTCCCGGGAAGCTTTGGGCAATGCTCTTGCATGAAGACTTTCTTCTGCCCACCACATGGGGTGGCCCAGCTGCATGGCAGCAGGTAGGTGCAGCAGAGGCTGTGGTTGCCTGCACGCAGCTTCACTTGCACAGCAGTTAAATTTTAGATTTTAGAGATATTTCAAGTATGCAAACAATGAGACAGGTAGTGGTGGTTGGCCAGCCAGCTGCCAACAGCAGGTGCTTGGGGCAGAGTGTGAAAGCTGCCAGGGCACGGCCGGCTGGCGTGCTGGTAATTAGCTAGGAGTGGGCAGTGTTGCAAATAGGGAAGGCAAATCCTGGCAAAGGAAGGAATCTGGAGAGCGAAGTGGCAGGGGAGAATGAATTCCAGTGCACGGGGAGGGAGCAGGCTGGGGAAGCCATAATTAAGAGAGATAGGCGGTGGGAGTGAGACGAGCCCAATGCAGCAGGGGGAGGAGGGCGCTGGGGGTGCTGCAGGGGTGTGGGGCCAGGAGGGAACGGGTGAGTTGGTGCTGAGGAGGAAGTGTGGGGGCCACCATGGGACAGTACACAAAAATATTTCCTATGCAAGGGCTGAGGAGGGCGAATAAGCACTTGGCAGTTGGTCTGTGCCATCCCTGACCTGCATCCGTTCGGTTTCCCCCTTCCTTTCTGCACAGCCTGGGTGCATCCGTGCGTTGCTTTGCAGTAATTTTGTCGGGTGTCTGTTATTTTCTGTTCATTCAAGCTGTGTTGTTCCATCTGTCTTGTTAAAGGCACATTGTTTTTTTCTCCCTTCCTACTGCCATTCCCAGTTTCTCTGTTTCTATTTTGAGCAGTCAGAGGGGCACTGAGCAAGGACAATGTGGGGGGTCGGAGCAGTGGAGCAGGGAGCAAGGTTTGCCGGTCCCAGTGGTCCCCTTGCTTTTGGGATTCCCTGTTCCCTCCTCCACTGGAGGGGAGGTTCCCCCTGCAATGAAATAATGAGTGCCATGGAAAGGCGGCTGGTGACACGCTGGTGACGCCGGCGGCTGATGCTGTGCTGGGGAGCAGTGGGAAGCAGGAGCGAGCGTGCCGGGAAGCACGTCGGCACTGCCTGCATGGCACACACTGCCTGCATGGCGCACAGCTCCCCACACTGCCTGCAGCCACGCGGTAGGCAGCGAGGGCAGCGAGGGCAGGGGGAGGCCGGGGAAAGCTGACAAGCAGCACCACAGGAGCCAGTGACGGGGAGATGCTGGGGAGAGCTGGGGGATGCTGGCAGGGAGGACTGGTCGGAGGCTGCCGATGTGTTTGCTGTGCGTGGGGAGGGAGGTCTCCAGCCAGGGGTGGGTGCGTTCCCGTGCTCCTGAGCTGGATCGGGGGGAAGTTCCTGATCAGGGAACAATTTGTTTCTGATTTCTGTAAATCAACAAACAAACAAAAGAGCGAGGCAGTGAGGCAGTCTGGTGATGGGGACTGTGGAAGAGGGCTCAGCCCCAACGTGCGTATCTCATGTGAAGGCACGGAGCTGGCTGGCTTTTACGTTTGGCAACGTGGGTGCAGGAGTGGATGGATGGACCAAACCTCACCTTGTCACTGTGGTCACCTGCTCACCCTGACTGTAGCCCAGGGGTGATGCCAGCCCCAGTGAATGAAGCCAGTTCCCAAAGTTGGGGAGAGCTGGCTTTGCTGTGCAGGGTCTTCAGTGAGGTCTTGGCATAGCATGCACCTGCGGGGGCCCCACAGCCTGTGCCAGCACCGTCCTTGCCGCTGGCCTAGCAAAAAGGTTTAGGTTGGACATAGGGAAGAAATGTTGCCCCACGAGGGTGGTGACATGGGCACAGGCTGCCCAGAGCGGCTGTGGGTGCCCCATCCCTGGCAGGGGTCAGGGCCAGGTGGGACAAGGCTTTGGGCAACCTGCTCTGGTGGGAGATGCCCCTGCCCACAGCAGGGGTGTTGGACTTGATGATCTTTGAAGGTCCCTTCCAACCCAAACCATCCTGTGAGTCCATGACTTTATGAAAAAGATACTTGAGCAAGTGCCCAGCCTTGTGAGGTGATTTTTTTCCATTTTTGACATTTCCCATTCCTCTTCTCCTACCTCTTTAGCGACACTCTGTGACCTGGGCTGCTGCCAAAGCCTTCTGATGACCAAAGCCCGTTTCCCTTTGTCGATTAAATGCATTTATGATTATTACTTGTGGGTTGCTATTTACAGAGATGCAGTGGGCTGCTGTGCAGCGGGTGGCTCGTAGGTGCCTTCCTGGCCTCTCTGTGCCCGAAGCCATCTGCTCTGACACCCGGCAGAGCTGCAGGTTGCAATGGCTGGTTGAGCTGGACGGGGTGTTGCCCTCACAAACCTGCTGGTGGAAGCTCCAGCTGAGATTGGGAGCTGTCAGATGGCCCCTGCCCTGCACAGGGCCCAGGGTTGGGAAAATGGGGAGAGTCAGAGGTGCAGGGAACTAGGACCCACAACAGCAGAACAACCAGCCAGGCTGCCTGAGAATGGGCCATGAGCAATGCAGTTTGTCATGACCCATTTGGATCTCTCAATTTTATGGGATAATGTACTCTGTAAGTTAAAATTTATTTTATGAGCTCATCAGGAAAGAAAGCAAACAAGACAACTAAGAGCTCAATACCCTTTTCACAGACTAGTCTGACATGTGAATTCAGTAATCCATCACTTAATTCATGAGGTTTCTAACTCAGTAGTTCTTGAATTCATAACTTGCAACTCATGACTTGCAGCTTGTAACTCATGTATCTATGAGCAAAACAGTTGCCTAGCAGAGGGTGAGAGTGCTCATCCTTCCTCCTCTGTCATGGTGCGGGTGTCCCCTCTGTCACACCAGGAAGTGCAGAAGCCTCTGCAGTCTGGATGGTGTTGGATCCACTTAAAAAACTTTTTGGGTAAGCTTATGTGGTTTTAATTTCCAGCTTGGAAGCTTGGCCTGTACCATTTCTGTGAGTCAGTAGATTCTGAAGAAGCTGCCAGACAACCAATGTGCAAGGATGATGGCTGCAGGGTGCAGCCAGCTGCAGGTGACAGTGGTGCAGAATGAGCTCCAGTTCTTCCTGGCCACCATGGATGTCCTGCCTGCGTATTGTCCTCCCTTGGACCTAGTGGTGTTGCTCCCAGCCTATTAGCCAAAATCCCAGCAGGAGCTGAGCAAACAGTCACACAGTTCCTTGCACTTCAGTCCGTGTTTAAAAATGTAAATCAGGCCATTTTTTTAAAGAAAAAAAAAGCTGGATTGGGCAGCAGAGGTGTCTGAACTCTTTGGTGGGTGCTTACTGGGGCTTTATTTCACACATGCTGCTTTGAGTACTGAATAACAGTGTCTTGAAGAGTGCTCTCTTGCAGCTGAAGCTCTAGGTGGTAGGACGTCTTTGGGTCATTTTTTTCCACCAGTGCTAGAAGAAGTTTTCTTTCCAGTTAGAGGTAACACTTGCTCTTTGTCATGGAAATATGCAACTCTAAAAATAGCTTTTCCACAATTCCCTGGCTGTCTGCCTTTCTGCACAAAGCCCTGTTTCTCTTTGTCCAAATGGGGTCACTGTATGTGATGTGCATCACCTTGTGCATGGGCTGAAGGACTTTCCCTCCTGCTGTGGATCCAGTGGCTTCTCCACTGCCCTGCAGCCTGCTCAGCGGCCAGGGCCCCTCGGTGGCGCAGACTCTCTAGTTTGGACTCGCTGTCTCATCCTGAACAATTTAAATATAGCATTTGGGATACATCTGCTTTTGGGAAGAGTCGTGGTTTGTCCTGGGTCAAATAACTGCTGGGCCCATGGCGGGTCATGCAGAAGTGGGCTGTGTTGGTGGACCTGTGGGACCTTCCCCATGGGAGCCCTCTGCTCCCAGCAGAGCTGTTCCTGCCCCTGCCCAAGGGGACTGGTCCACCAGAAAGGCCAGGGGACGTGTCTGACATACGTTGTGATGTAGGTTTGTGGCCCGTATGGTCATGGCATTCTGCAAAGTGGTACCTGAGATGGCCTGAGATGGCTGGTGGTCTTCCAGAGCTCTGCCTCCTGCTCTAGGCTCTGGGGTTTGGAGAGGTCCAAAACTATTTCACCTCCCCCATTATTTTTTTTTAACTTAGTCTGATTCAGTTGGCATTGCATTCAGCCTTCTAGAAAAGGGTCAGATAAATGAGTGCTGCTGCTGGTGTGGGGAGAAGGCAGCGTGGGCTGGGGTGCTGAGGATGGTGGAGGGCGCAGCGGTGGCACCGCTCATCGCAGGACGCAGCTTGCCTGCGGGTGGCTCAGAGCTGGACTCCCTAAGGAGGTGTGGATAAAAAGGGAATGATGGATGGAAGTGCTTTGGTATACAGCCAGAGGACTAGGAATAAAGTTACTGAGGCATGAGAACCCCATGAAGTTCACCCAGGCCAAGTGTAAGGTTCTGCAACTGGGTTGGGGCAATCCCCAGCATCAGCACAGACTGGGGAGTGGGTGGGTGGAGGGAGGTATGGAGGGATGGATGGATGGAGAGCACCCTGAGGGAGAAGGACTGGGGAAGACTGGTGGGTGGCAAACAGGACATGAGCTGGCAATGTGGGCTTGCAGCCCAGAAAGCCAAGCACCTCCTGGGCTGCATCACCAGCAGCTCAAGGGAGGGGATGCTCCCCCTCTGCTCCGCTCTCCTCACAGCCCCCCGCAGCGCTGCTCCAGCTCGGGGTCCCCCCAGCACAAGGCAATGGCTTTGAACTGAATGACGGTGGGGTTAGGTTGGACAGAGGGAAGGAACGTTGCACCACGCGGGTGGTGACACGGGCACAGGCTGCCCCGGGTGGCTGTGGGTGCCCCATCCCTGGCAGGGGTCAGGGCCAGGTGGGACGGGGCTTTGGGCAACCTGCTCTGGTGGGAGATGTTCCTGCCCATGGCAGGCGGGGTTGGACCGTATGGTCTCCGAAGGTCCCTTCCAACCCAAACTACTCTGTGAGTACATAATCCCATGATTAAAGCATGGGACAAAAAGGAATTATTTAATTGCCCCAGGCAATTAAATAATTAAATAATTGGTCTCTGTTACAAGACCAATTAAGAAACCCGAGAACTGTGGTTGCTCACCTGTGATCCCAAACTGAGCTTAGTTTGTGTTACTCACACCTAGAAGAAAGATTGGCATCGCTGGGGTGTGAAATACCCTTGTCCCAGCAGGAGGGAAGGACCCTCTGCAGAGCCCTGGGTGTGTTCAGGGCTCAGCGCTGGGGCTGGCCAGGCTGACGCAGAAGAGCAGCAAATCTTCACATCGTGCAAATGTGCTGTACCTGTGCCGAGGAGCCTCAGTCCCCTTTTTGTCTCAGCAGATAAAGGGGAACCCAGGACAAGATTAAAGGTGAGAAGCTTTTGGTGCAGATGTTCATGACTTGGTCCTTCATATCATGTGTGCACTGAATAAATTTAAAGCACTGTATTCTCACTGCATCCTTCTGTGTCTCTTCCCACTTTTCTGTAACTCCTGCTTTTACAGTTTTATATTTTACAGATTTACATTTGTCTCCATATGGGAAAATATTTTCCCACCTTCTCCCAGTGGCACAGAAACTGGAGCTGAGAGTTGCAGAGAGCCAGAAAATCCAACAAGCAGCAGCCCAAAGGATGGTCTGAATTTTTTGTGACATGCTTAAAGAAGAGCAGAAACCTCTCAGCTCTTTTGATGCATTGATAAAGGAAAATGGGAGAATAATGCAGAAAGGACAAAACCATAGGGGAAATGCTTTTTTTGAGTGTTTGAGAAAATACGTGATGTATCTTATGATGATTAGGTTCTTACATTCCAGCAGTAATTCAGGTTGTTGCTAAACAGTTGGCATCAGAAATAAACCCTGCTGGATCCAGTCTGCCTGAAGTTATCGATTGGGACGTTTTCCAAGGGCTGAGTAAGATGGTGCCTCTGCCATTAGTGTTGATTTCCAATAAGTCTCCACATACCTGATGGGCATCAGGAGCTCAAGAGGTAGCACAGTGTCAATTTTTTAAAGAAAGAGAGAGGGAAAAATCTGGGTAATTATTGACTGATTAACCTGATCTTGCTTCTGGACAAAATAATGGAGTATTTGAAGTGGAATTCAATTGAGAGAATTAAAGGAGGGTAAGACAACTAATGCGGTTAGGTGTTGTAAAAATAGATCTGAGCAGCTTCACTGGGTACCTCTGCCTGCCGCGTGCCCGCAGGAGGGCTGGGTTAGCTTCGCTCCCTGCGAGCCCCAGCGCTGCCGCCCCACTGCACCCTGCATCCATCCTGGGTGGCCCCGGGGTCCGCCCGTGGCCCCGAGGCGGGTGGGAGCGGTGGCACAGGGACAGGGAGCTCACAGCACAGCCTGGGCTGCGTTGGGTGCCACCCCGGAGAGCAAGCGGCTGAGCTGAGGGGTTGAGGGAGAGCGGTGGGGAGGACAGGGAGAAATGGTAGGAGCCCATGGAAAGGGAAGGAGTGATTTGCTTGTTAGCCAGCTAATTGCTCCCGGAGAGGTGGGCACCCCAAAACCTTGTGGGTGATGCTGTAAAACAGCCAGGGTTGGAGATCTCTGACAAGTGGGTACATTTGCAGCTGGTGGGAGCAGCCGTCCGAAGCTATTCACTCACGTAAATTGTGCTGCCTTAATAGGGTGCCCCTCGCGGGGGCAGCTCTGTCACGGGCCAAGATGCATCCCCAGGGCTGCTGGCTGCAGCTGCCTGCCCTCACCCATGCAGTGCCCACCGCGTCGGTCCTGTGCGACACTGCTCTGCTCTCATCGGGCCCATCACCCGCTTTGAGCAGTGTTTTAGCAGGACCTCATTGCTGTGCAAACAAAACCACGCTCTTCAGCTTGCATTGTAGCTCAGTGTATGTAATAATTGCTGAAAAAATAATTAAAAGAGCTCCTAAACTCCCCTTGCTTGGAGCCATTGACAGTGCTGTTCCCTGGCAGCTCGGTGGCCTCCCACTTTCCGAGGAGCAGCTCCGGTGGAGCCGTGAGCTGGTGTGCTGGCATGAGGCGTGACGACTGGGGATGCTGGAGGCAAGCTGTGTGTCCTACGAGGTCTGCTGCTGAATGCAAACTGTTCCTTCCATGGCTGTGATGGAAGGTGGCTCCACGAGCCCATGCCAGGCGGGATGGGCAGCAGATCTTGGGAGCTGTTTTGTTGCATGAGTTGGATTCAAGCCCACATGAATGTCCAGGCAGGGTTACAACATTTATATGGCTCCCCTTCATCCCTAGCTCTTCATCACCGTCTGCAAACTGTTGTTTTAGTGGGAGTAGTTGGAAAAAAATGAAAACCCAACACTTTCTCCAAAAAGAGAAACTGGAATGAGTTAGCTGCCCTGTCTCTGTCTCTTCCACCTTTTGCACAGGTTCATCACCAGACCTAAGTGCTGCGTTGCGAGCAAACTTTGATCCCCTCATTTAGGCCTCTGGATTATAAGCAACCAACAAGCGTGGCAGCAGGAGAAGCCCTTGGTGCATAGCCCGGCTCTTCCCTTGTGGCTCTTCCTTTGTCCCGAGATGCGCCCCAGGGGGTAGCATGGTCATGGCCAGCTCAGCAACAGGCTGGGAAAGGGCTTTGCATGCTGGGCTCCTGGGTGTGAGCTGCCCATGGCCACTCCGTCGTTGCAAGCCCGGTTGTTGGTGCAAACCTCTCGGTGTCGGTCCGGCCGGCAGACTTGGACTCTGCTTGTTGGTGACGGTAGCTTGGTGCCTCTGCCTGGCCGGACCGGCAGCCTGCGAGGGGCACGCTGGGTTTCCTGGATGTGCAAAACAGGATCCATCGCTGCTAATATAAAAAGTATCTTACAGACACAGTCCCACTGATGTTACTAGCTCTGAATTACCTAAATTATGTAATGTAATTTATATTTTTATTACATCAAAATATGTAATCATTTAAACATCCTACCTGCTTCCTTCCTTAGTGACGTAAAAAGTCAAAAGCTACAGATTTAACCTGTTGAGGATCACCTCCAAACACAAACGGATGGTACAGATGAGGCATTTCGGGGAGCACCTTTAGTTCCAGGGGATCAGTAAGAGCTTTTCAGACCCTTCTGTGCATCAGCTCTGTTCTGCTCCAGCATAAAAGCCTTGTGACATTTTGCAGTGACATTGGACCCAAGCAGCGTCTCTCCTTGCTGCACCTCCAGCAGGATTTCTCCCTTCTGACATGCTGGAAGTTAAAAATCCCAGGGCTCCTGGCCCTTCATGGACATCTCTCATGCCCTCACTCCTGGTGAAGGCAGATGGATGTCATCGCTGTATCCTGTTTCTGCAACCTGGCAAACAGCTGGAGCTCCTTCTATTCCTTCTGCATGGAAGAGACAATTCCAGCTCTGCTCAGGGCAGTGGTCGCACAGTTTTCTGTCCACCCCTCTGCATGCTTCTCTCTTCTGTCATACCTGCTGCAAATGGTTGTGTTGGTCACAGTTGAAAAAACTAGAAAATTAGGAAAGGACGGAGTCGGCATCTTGCAAATTGAGCGTCTGATTTTTTTCTTCTTATTTTACTTAGCTTGAATAAGCAAGTTGCAATGCCAGACTCTGAGCTGCATTTCGCAGAATCGCAGACTGGTGGGGGTTGGAAGGGGCTGCTGGAGATGAGCTAGTCCAAGCCCTGCTACAGCAGGTTCTCCTAGAGCAGGTCGCACGGAGTCATGTCCAGGCAGGTTGTGACTGTCTCCAGGGAAGGAGACCCCACAGCCTCTCCGGGCAGCCTGTGCCAGGGCTCTGTCACCCTCAAGGTGAAGAAGCTCTTCCTCACGTTCAGATGGAACTTCTCGTGTTGCAGTTTGTGCCTGTTGCCCCTTGCCCTGTCGCTGGCCACTGCTGGAAAGAGCCCGGCCCTGTCCTCCTGACACTTGCCCTTAAGCTGTTTGTGGACATTGATAAGACCTCCTCAGTCTGCTGTTCTCCAGGCTGAATAGGCCCAGCTCTCCCGGCCTTTCCTCGTGAGGGAGATGCTCCAGTCCCCTCACCACCTTTGTAGCCTCTGCTGGGCTCTTTCCAAGCAGTTCCCAGTCTCTCTGGAACGGGGAGCCCAGCACTGGACACAGCACTCCAGAGCAGCCTCACCAGGGCAGAGCGGAGGGGGAGGGTCACCTCCCTCCACCTGCTGGCCACGCTTCTCCTTGTGTATCCCAGGGTCCCACTGACCCCTTGGCCACCAGGGCACGCTGCTGGCCCATGGGCAACTTGCTGCCCACCAGCACTCCCAGGTCTTTCTCTGCAGAGCTGCCTTCCAGCAGGCCAGCCCAGCCTGTGCTGGTGCGTGGGGCTGTCCCTCCCCAGGTGTTCCCAAGAGGGAACATCAGCTTTTGGGAACTGAAGGACTGCATAGAGGTCACTGACATCCCAGATCTCTTTTGGCAAATGGGACTTGAGCTGGGAAGTCCTTCTCCACAAGGCTGCTCTCTCTTCCCCCACCCCCCAGTCTGTGCAGGTACTGGGGACTGCCCCGACCCAGGTGCAGGACCCTGCACTTGGCCCGGCTGAACTTCATGAGGTTTGCACAGACCCACTGCTCCGGCCTATCCAGGACCCTCTGGATGCCATCCCTTCCCTCCAGCGTCTCAGCTGCACCAGTCAGCTTCATGTCACCCACAAACCTGCTGAGGGTGCACTTAATCCCACTGTCTGTTGTTGATGAAGACAACAGATGAAGTGTTGGTCCCAGTATGGACACCATTTGTTACTGGGTTTCACTTGCACATCGAGCCATTGACTGCAACTCTTTGGACGTGGCCATCCAGCCAATTCCTTATCCATCTATAGTCCATCCATCAAATCTGTATCTCTCCGAATAAGAAGCAAGAAGGTTGTGGGAGACCATATGAAATGCCTTACAGAAGTCCAGGTTGGTAACACCTGTAGCTCTTCCCTTGTCCACTGATGCGGTGACTCCATTGTGGAAGACCACCGGCTCAGCCAGGCAGGATTTGCCCTTGGTGAAGTGACCTTCACTGTCTCTCGTCACCTCCCTGTCATCCATATGTTTTCACATGTCTTCCAGGAGGCTCTGCTCCACGATCTTAGTGGGCTCGGAGGTGAGGCTCGCTGGTCAGTAGTTCCCAGCTTGGGGCTGGAAAACCTTTCTAGCCAATCTCCTCCCTGGTGGTTTTTAAAACAGATTTAATTTTTATTACTTTAAGGCCATAAAACACTATGGAAAATGTTTCAATCAACTCCATAGATCCAGGAAGGATTCCTTGTGGCTTGCTCCCAGAGCCCAGGTAGCTTGTGGGGCTGCCAGGTCTGTGCTTCCTCTGCATTTGTGTTTAAAAGAAACCCTACATTTTGTAAATGTAAGTGCCAAGATAAACAGGCACATCAATGGCAACCTGCAAAAGGCAGAAGAAAAGTTTCAAGGTGAGAAAGGTTTATTTTTTAAACTTGCAGGGACCGTGGTCAGGATCTTCTTTAATTTTGTATTAAAAAAGTTAGCTCTTTGCCAAAAAGATCCTTCTTGCAGCTCTGTCAGGTAACTCAGTTATGAATTAGTTTGGAATTGTGCTCTTGATTACATTGGTTGGCTGTTATCAGTAAAGAACCGCAGGCCACAGAGGGGTGAAGGTTTATTAATCTGAATGGTAAGTGAGCCAGGAAGCTTTGATGGCTGAGAACTGTACCGTGTGTGCAAAGTCACCGTATCGTGCGTGCAGAGTCAGTGTTGCGGTGATGCTCTGGTGTGCTGCAGTGGGTGGGTGTCAGTCCTGCAGTTGGCTGTGAGGGGTGCAGGTCTGGTGCCTGTCCCAGCCCTTCTGCTCACCGCTGGGCGCTTTGGAGGCTGTTTCCCTCCTCTGTTGACGATGGCAATATCAGTGCTGTGTGTTGGGCTGCAGGCAGGATCCCCTCCAGCCCTGAGGAGCATCCTACATGGCAGCACTGGGTGCTGGTTCCTTGCGTTTGTCCCCTTCCGTGTTGCACGGGGGATGCTTTTGGGAACTCAGAGTTGTGGGGAAGGGGAATGCCAGGGAATCTGTTTTCCCTCTTTCCCAAGCAGCTGAAGCTGTGCTGGAGCTGAGTGTTGCCAGCCTGGGCTGGGTGTTTGCCCTCTTCCAGGTGGCTACGCTGGTTGCTGTTGGCAGAGGGAGGGGAGAGAGGTCCCACCACTGCCTGCACCCCTGCCTCCCCCGTGCCACCTGAACTCCCGGGCAGGTCACGGTGGGGACTGGGGACATGGCCCCACAGTGCTGGTGGCCATGGGGACGTCCCTGCCTCCCTGCTGTGCTCAATGCCGCTGGAGCAGAACAGACATTCCAGGATGGCTGTGGGATGCAGGGAGCCTGGCCCATCCTCTTAAACGTCATGTCTTGCCCTTTAGCACTGCTCTGCTCGCTGGTGTGACTCCGGCCATAGCAGTGGCGATGTTGTGGTACTTCAGCTTCTTGTTGCTGAATGTTACTCACTGTGAATGGTTAAATAGATCTGAGTGAGTCACTTAAACAGACACCATGGATGTGAAAATAATTGTCTAGGAAGCCTGTGCCTGCCAGGTCGCCAAGTAATCCTCACACATCCTGTGAGTCGAAGCCAGCCAGAAGGAGTGTGTGCTCCCTGCTGCTCAGTTGGAAATATTTTGAGGGAAGACAGCCTAGCTCCCCATCCCATGTCCCCTCCATCCATCCACACAGTCCTGTCCCCTTCCTGGGTGAGCAAGCCTAGCTCCCTGCCTGTCCCTGTGTTTGTGGCAGCCTGTTGTCCCCCAGCACTCCAAGGTCTTTGCTTCCCCGTCAGCGGGTCCTAACCTGTCTGGGTACAGGGAGTTACTCAGCTCAGGCTGGCTTGTTTCTTTTTTAAATACAAGTTCTTTCAAGAACAGGGAGAAAATAAATAATTAGTCACTTAAAGGAGAACTCAAATGGAAAATGTCCTCTTCCCTTCCCTGCATTTGTGTGTATTGTCCAGCAAATAAAGAATTTACCGCTTCCCCTGGTGAGGCCACTGTGTTGCTCAGAAATACCTGGAGCCTGGGGTGAGGGTGTTAGCAGATGTGTTCCTCTTCTCCTTTTCCCAGTAGTGCTGAGGCTCTTGGCTCGGGGTCAGAAATGTGTACAACTGTCTATAGGATGTGACCTTCCCCCAGCACATTCCCATCATGATGATTTTATAATTATGCCTGTGACTGGCAGCTGGGAATGTGCAGCATCAGAGCTACCACAGCCATTGAAATGACTCAGTTAATGTGCCTAGAGTCTGTTAAACAAAGTTTAATTTAATTAAGTCAGTCTTGATCTCATCAAAATCAAGAGGGAGCATGAGGGTGGCAGCATTTCTGAGAAATCATATTTGAATGGCAGGTGGTTTGTACTTTCTTTAGTATCTGGATTTTGAGATATTGCAACGTGCTGGTCTCGGTGCTGAGTTTTGGAGTTGGCCCCCCCACAGGCAGGGCACTGCTGTGTGGGAAGCCGGGCTGCCGCAAGCCCACAGGTCAGCACAGGGTATTTTGTACCACCCAACCTCACCCAACCTTTTTTGCAGTTGTGCAGCATGCAGGGCTGCGCAGGCAGAACATGGTTGGGTACCTGCATGCTGGGCATGGGTGCTGTGCCCCACACTCCAGTCTTGCTGGTGTGGTCAGGGTAGAGTCTGGCAGGATGGTGAGGGGCACACCTGCATGTCCCAGCTCCTTCAAGGATGCTGGTTTCTGGGACAAAACCTGGCTGAGATCACAGCATCACAGAGTAGTTTGGGTTGGAAGGGACCTTCAGAGATCATCCAGTCCACCCCCCTGCCATAGGCAGGAACATCTCCCACCAGAGCAGGTTGCCCAAAGCCCCGTCCCACCTGGCCCTGACCCCTGCCAGGGATGGGGCACCCACAGCCGCTCTGGGCAGCCTGTGCCCATGTCACCACCCGCGTGGTGCAACGTTCCTTCCCTCTGTCCAACCTAACCGCACCGTCATTCAGTTCAAAGCCATTGCCTTGTGCTGGGGACCCCAGAGCTGGAGCAGCGCTGCGGGGGGCTGTGAGGAGAGCGGAGCAGAGGGGGAGCATCCCCTCCCTTGAGCTGCTGGTGATGCAGCCCAGGAGGTGTTTGGCTTTCTGGGCTGCAAGTGCGCATTGCTGGCTGATGTCCCCTTTGTCACGCACCAATATCTCTCTGTTCTTTGCTGCATGACTGATCAAGGAGCTTCATGCCGATCCAGGTTTGCTGAGCACGTGGCTTGTGGCTTGGAGGTGCTGCTGCTATGCAGCGAAAAGTCTTACAAGGCCCAAGTGCCAGGAGATGTTGCAATGGTTGTGCTGTCAGTGGTGGTGAGTTCAGAGCCGATTGCTGGCGTTTGCGCGCAGGAGCAAGGGCAGAGAGCCCTGTGCTAGACCCCATCAGCCAGGCAGGGCTTGGAACCTCCCCATCTGATGTACTTCTTCTGAATGTGACATATGCTGTAGTTGTGTCCTCTCTCTAGCCAATTCAGGAGTCCTGCAGCCTGGTAGACTCTTGTAAAAGCCCTCACAGTCTTGGAGAGACAACCCTGGGGAGATGTTGAGACTCACCGATGGGCTCTGTGCGCAGCAGGACTCTTCTTCCAGTGTGAGCCACGTGCAGGTCACACAGGCTTGCATGGGATGTCCGCGGGGACAAGGAGGAAGGGACTTGCTTGTACTTACTCTTATTTGCAACTCCTGTGCCCCTGCCCGTTGAAATAGGAGAATTGCAGCACACCCTCCCACCACTGCTGGGCTGCTTAGTCGTTTCATGGGCTGTGGGACTGTTGGGTGGTGGTGGTGTTTCTGGCCACTTTAGCCCCTATTTTTCTGCCAAAAGCAGCAAATTCAGGCTGGGGAGCGAACACAGACCCTGGCTGTTAGTCAGGGGGTGTTAGAGGAAAATGTCACCTTTCATAATGCCCTGGGAGGGGCTGGCCGGTGTGGCAGAGGCTTGGGGAGATCAGCCCTTGGTGAGCAGAAGATTTTTGGTGTCCAGCAGCGGTTTTCTCTGCGCTCAGGAACTAGCTCTGTGGATTGTGTATCCCTTCCCTTCCATTTTCCGCGGAGCACTGGGTATGGGGGAGGTTAGGGCAGTGTGGCCAGGGGGTCCCTGGCTCCCTGCTTGCCTGACCGGCAATGGGTTTATTTCCAGGCTCAGGAAAGTCCAGCAGGTGTGTGAGGAAGAAGTGCTCCCAGTCTGGAAGTGGGAGTGCTCCCAGCTCTGGACTCCACATGCTGCAGGGCCAGGCAGCAGATTTTTAGCGGTGTCTCCAACACCTCCATCTTTGCTCTTTTCTTTCTCCCCAGAAACAAAGGAGGAGCTGGAAGAGCTGATGTCTGACATAAAGAAGACGGCGAACAAAGTGCGCTCCAAGCTAAAGAGTGAGTATTTGCTTGTGATGCTGCTGTGGGGCTCTGCCCGCTGCCCTCCTGCCCTGCAGCCCCAGGCAGCGGGTGCCGCAGCTCCCACCCTGGGCTGGGCATGCAGCAGGCAGAGCGCATCGCTGCCGGGTCCTGCTCCGTGCCCCTGGTGCTCTGCACTTCCCGCTAGTCCCCCGTGACCGCAAGTGCCGCCGGGCCCTGGCTGTCACCTCAACCCTACGCTGGCAGCAGCTGGGGTTTGGCTCGGGTCAAGGCAGTTGTGGGGTGGTTTGCTCTAGGTAGGAAAGGGCAGGTTATGGACACGCCGCCAGCCCGGCCTGCACAACCTCTGGCAACCGAGCTGACGCAAGGAGGGGTCACAGAGCTGGGGGAAGGGACAGCCAGAAGTGTCACCTGCCATTGCTTTGCAATGATGACCCAGGGATGGGCATCATCTTCTCTCCTCCAGCATAATCTAGCTGCTTTTATGTGCCCTTTATGAATTTGTCCCCTTGTGCCCTGTCCCCAGGATCGAGGTGAGGGAACAGGGCCACGAGCACCTAATGGGCTGCAAGCAAGTCCCATGCTGCCAGCACAGGCAGACGTTGTGCTCTCCTGGTGAGCCCTGGCTCTGAGCAAACCGCAGCATGGCCAAATGCCGCCAGGTTGTTGACAACAGGTTGTTGCAGACAGGTGGTTGAAGAGGTGCTGCTGTGGGACTCGCAAGGCTCCAAGAAGAGCTGGCTCTGACTCGGTGAGCCAGGTTGGCACAGGCAGCCTAGGCAGGCACAGCACCAAGGAGTCCCCATGTGGAGAACCATGGTCCTTCTTCCTTATGTGTCTCTCTGGCAGCATGGGGCATACTTCCCTGCTGCTCCCATCCCGCTCCTGCGGGGCTAGTATTGCTTTTCCATCCCTAGTGCAGGCTGCATTGCTTGTGGCTCTGCCCAAGGCAGTGGTGCCTCCTGCCCATCCCGGCTGCACCGCTAGCGTAGGCGGGCAGGAGGCACCGCTCCTCCAGACACGGGCTCTGTGGGGCAGCGGTGGGGAAGAAGGGGGCTGTTGGACTCGAGGAAAGTTGTCCTGACTCATCAGCATGCCCTGTTACCTTGGCATGCCTCCACCTTGGGTAGCGCAGGGGCAGAACGTGGCCAACGTGACTGTTAGTTTCCACCATTGGGAGGGTCAGTTGGTCTCTGACAAGTGGGGAGTGAGGACAACACGACTGTCAGCCCGCTGATGGCAGGAGTTGTGCTGGAGCACTTGGACTAGCCCAAAAGCCCAAGACTGCACCCATGGGATTCAGTGGTTCAGTGAGGGCGGCAGCATCTTGAGGCAGGTCACCCTGGCGTGGCTCAGATTTGCCTGTAGTGGTCTTGGACATCAGCGTGGGCTTTGCCTGAGATTGTTGCAGGAGACCTGGCTGTGTCTGAAGGGTGGGAGAGGACCTGGTGCTTCCCCCATGGCAGCAGCGTTCTCCCTAATCCCAGGGTTTCGTGGGAGCCCCGCAGCTATGGAGGACCCTAGATACGGCTGGAGCTGTTCGTTAGGTTCCTCACCACTGGTGTGGCCATGGCTCATGTTTATGCCAGAAGGAGACTTGTACCTCTGCTGCCTCCTTGCTGCCCTCTGTCCTGATGTGTGATCTCAGGTAGACCCCGGAACAAGAACCAGGGGCCAGCTTACCCATTTCGTAGACCAGGGGTCCCTTCCCATGCACCAGAGCCCCCCCCCAGCCATACTGGGACCCTGCCGTCCAGGTGGGGACAGGGTTTAGCCTGTGCAAAACAAAAATCCATTTCCATAGCTGGTTTTTTTTTTCTGTATTTTTGAAGGGGCTTTGAGAGCCTGTAGGATTGCAGGACAGGCTCCAATTCCCGTTTCCTTCTTCCAGAAAAGACTAACTGGTATCGTATTTACCTGGAACAACAGATGATTAGTCCTTGTGCTTTGTCCCAAATTGCCTTGTGGCCAGCACGATCAATGAAAGAAAACAGTCAGGACTGATCAAAAACACCATCTGCTGACAACGAATTGACTTTTTTAGGACAGACATTGCTCATGCAGTGGGTAATTCTAATTACAAGCTTCTCGGGAGAATGTGATTTTATTAATTATCATAAATTCACAATGTTTGCCAATACTGTTCCTTGAGAACAGGGAACGGTTTATGGCAAGTGTGGAGGAAGACCAGTTGCTGATGAAATATGCTGGGCAGGCAGCAGCCGGTGCGCTGACAGGCAGAGGAGCGTACAGGAGAAGTGCTGTGGCCGTCTGACTGTGTGGGATGGGACCTTTCAGATAAGCTCTAGATACAGACGCTTGTTCCAGGAGAGAATAGGAGGGAGTGCAGAATTTGTGCCGATGTTCTGCAGCACTCCCCTGGAGCACGCTGTGCTGTTGAGCACCCTCTGAGAGCACTGTGCAGGGGTCCCCAGGCCCACAGTCCCTCTTACAGCGCTGCTGCTTGGTGCAGGGCAGTACCGTGAGGCCACCCATGCTCACCGGCACGAAGCAGGAGCTCAGATGTGCACCATGGTGGTGATGTCCTGCGCTCTGCCCTGCTGCACTGGTTGGTGCTGGGGAGCCACTGGGCAGCTCCAGGGAATGGGGAGCCCCTGCTGCAGGAGGAGCCTGCTTCATGCTAGGCTTGTGGGACCGGCTCCAGCATGGAGGGTGCTGGGGACAGCAGAGCTCAGAGAACTGGGGGATGTCTGCCTTGCGCTGTGCCAGACCTCCTGCCCTGCAGCCTCGTGCCCTCTCCCTGCCCAAACCACAGTGGGATGCTGAGCAGGGAAGTGCTCCTTCCTGCTGTGATTTACGGTCTTTGGGCAAGTGAGGAGTTCATCTCACTTAGTTGCACCACCGGGCATAATGAAGAGGGAAAATCTCTGCCTTGCTGCAGAGGACTGTTTTAGCAAGATGAAGCATGCTCTCGCCAGCCTGGTGGGTCCTCCCTGTGCAAGGCCGGGCAGCTGGCAGACCTACTATTTTTAGGGTCCCTGGAGAAGTCTTGAGCTTGGTTATTTTGCAGAGACATTTTAGCTCTGGGTTTCCTCCTGCTGCCTAGCAGGGGGAGAGCAGCATTCCATTTTGCTTGAATACTGGGAAGTGTGAAGATCAGACCTGAACGTTACATCAGTTTTGTATTGAAATCCTTGCTTACCAGCCTGGGGGTGACAGGTGCTGCCCTTGACAGCACCAGGTCTTGGCCAGTGGCCAGGCACTGAGTGCTTCTCAGTAATGAAATGGGGCTTTGCTGCCAGTCCAGGCGAAACCACAGGCAGGAGCAGGGGACTGCTCGATGCCAGACGCTCCATGATTTGCAGGCTTGTCTTTTACAACCCCTTTGCCAAACAATCCCTTTTCCTTTTCTAAACAGCGTGAAATAATCTGTGTCCTTTTACCTTGACCAGGTATTGAGCAGAGTATTGAACAAGAGGAAGGACTGAACAGGTCATCTGCTGACCTGCGGATAAGGAAAACTCAGGTGAGTCTCTACCCTGTGGCGCTGGGAGGCGGAGGGCAGGCAGCAGCTGGAGGCAGCTGAGGGATCCCAGGAGCTGAGTGAGAGGGGAGGGCTGCGCTTGGCTTTAGAGCAATCAGGTTGCAAATACCGAGCAAAGTAACACAGCACATTTCTGAACAGATCAGCGAAAAAGCCAGCCTGACCTATGACGTAAGTACATGCAGAAGGAGCTGTGGCAGGGAGGGCAGCATGCATTGGCTTTGTGCCTGCGTGCAACTCTGGGCATCTCTGTGGACAAACAGGCAGGTGGGTTTCTGCACATCCATGTTAAGCGTATCACAAAAGATGATTTTGACTGGAGCAAAAACACCTTTTGAAGTGCCAGCATTGTGGCGGGGACTGTTTGCCTGCAGCGTGTTCAGAAACCTGCAGCCTTGGTGTGTTTCTGCAGTGCCTGGAAGGATGCTTGAACAGTTCATAAACGAGACCAGACTTACTAATGCAGCTGGGTAACTCGCCTGAAGTTTCATTTCATCTAAGAAGATGGGTGGTCTTTCAGAGGGTACTGTGCAGGCTTGCAGCCTGCTGGAAATGTTCTTCCCTGTTGGGGCTGTGATTGCCCCTCCACCGGGCATTGATGTGGCTTTGCAGCCCAGGAGACATTAGACTTTTGAAGGGCTGACACAACTTTTCTGCTTTTCCATGGAACCAACAGTAACTAGCACCTTGTTTAGGTGGGTTTCTTAGCAGGGTTATCCAGGGGTAGAGGCAGAGATGGGGTGCACCTCCATTCTCCTCCTTCTAGGTGTGTTAAGCTCAGTTGTGACAGACGGTTGTGCTGCTTGTGCTTCTGCCTGCAGCCAAGGTGGGGTGAAGTGTGTTGGCTCTGCAAGAGATGGAGGTTGAGGGACATGGGGCTTGTCCATGGGTCCAACAGCACACACTGGAAGCGGGAAGTCACCAACTCTGCTTTGAACTGAGGCTGGGCTGCATGACCTCCTGACATCCCTTCCAGCCTCAATTATCCTACAGTTCTATGTAACTTCCCTCCCACCCCCCAAAGTCAAGAAATAGCTTAGAAATATTTGATGTAAGAAGTGTTGGAGTATCTTGCAAAGAGGCTTTTCTCTCAGGAGCAGCGGGAATGTCTGATTGCTGCGGATGTCCCTGCTGAGCGCCGCTTGAGTCCTGGCCTAAGGCAGCTGGAAAGAGAGGGCAGGTCACAAATGTCTCTCTGGTGTCCGTGGTGGGTACTAGTGGGAACACTTTGAGAACACCAACAGAGAGAGCGCATGCAGTCAGTGGGGTTACGGCAAGGCCAGTAACGTGGCAGAAAGTGCCAAAAGAAAATTTCCTTGGGGAAGCAGCAGGCAAGCACGACGCGGGAAGGCAGTGCAAAGTGCTGGAGGAGCACTGATGGAAAGGCTGTTGAGGGGCAGCTGGGGGCAGGGGAGATGACTGAGCTTCATACACCCCTCATGCAGCCTGTGGAACCTGCACAGGTCTCAGGTTAACTCAGAAGCATTTGACTGCTGATGACCTGAGGTCTCATAAGACAAGGTTACCCATGGTCTCCAGGTGCTTTGGAAACCAGGGCTTGAATTCCTAAATAATGCATGCTTTACAAAAATAGGACATACTTTTACAAATTTTCTGAAATCAGAGCTATGCAATAGTCTTGGGCATCCCAGGGTTGCAGAGCATGTCATGATGGAGGCAGGAAAGACCAAGGCCGTGGCTCTAGTGGGCTCTGTTGGATCAGCCAGTGGTGCAGATTTGTTTGGATCAGGCGGAGGCACGTGGTGGCACCTTGGCCCCAGCATGGGTGCAGGACTCCGTGCTGACTGGAGCTGCTGTACTGTGCACCGTGCGCAGGAGGGTGGGTGGCACCTGGCACTGCACCCACAAACACATCATTAACTCCAGCTTTTCAAGGAAGGTGGATCTGAAAGAGTGCATTTGTGCTGGGTTGGCACCCTGTGTTGTGTGACCATGACATTTTTGTATTGAGTCCATCCCTTGTTGTCTGTGGTCTGAGCTCTGAAAGCTGAACTAGTTTAGCCTGATGAAATGGCACTAGATAGAGGAGATTACTGGTGTATACTGGAAAAAGTGTACAAAGCAAACAAGTGTTAGATTTAGAGATGGCATAACTTGGCCACACTACTCAGTGACAGGCTGAAAACGTGGTTTAATTTTCGTGGGGAAGTGATTGTGGAAGAACGTGATGTTTTACAGCTTCAGCTCCTCCATCTGCCCGAAGGAAAGTCAGAGACTTGATTGCATGAACTGTTTGACGAGATCTTCCCCCATCATCTGTGATTCACCCTGGACAAAGCAGCTCCCTCCAAGGCCTTTCCAGAGAGGGGCTGTGCCTGCTCAGTGTTGGTTTTGTAGTGTTGCCCCAGGCCACGGGCATGGTGGGGAAGCGCATCCATGGGGCCTTCTCAGGTGTGGGCTGTGACCAGGCTTCTCCCTTCCTCTTGCGCAGGGGTGCTGCTGCCTTTGGAGGCACCAGGGCGGTGTCCAGCAGACCCTCGCTGAGGATGGGTGAGCCTCTCCCCGCTGTACAAGGGTGCTCAGGCCCTGATAGCAGGATCAGGCCATCCACTGACAGTTGCGTGCCTAGGCCATGGCCAGCTCCTGGGTGCTTCTGCATCTTGGCGTGGGATCTGACTTCAGCACTGCCTCCCCTGCAGCTACTTGGACTCTAAAGCTACTGGTTCATGTACAGGCTGAAAGGGTCACTTCTCCCCTGCCAACCACCACGAGTCAGGCTGTCGTGAGGATCTCGCAGGGGAAGGGGATCACTCTTGAGTGACCCCAAGCGCCTGCTCAGCCCACAGGTCCCCTCATCTCCAACTTGCCGTGCGTGGTTCGTGGTTCACTGGACTCTTTTCTGTGCTCTGCCGTGTTCGTTTACTTTGTTGAAATGTTTATGCCTTGGGAGGTGGCACAAGCACATTTTTGTCCTCTTGCTTTGTCCTGCAGAAGCGGTGAGTCTGAGGACCACTGCTCATGAGCAGGCAGTGTCCTGTGTGTCTCCTGCAGGGAGAGGGAAGAAAGAGTTAGATAAACTGAATGGAAATGTACACATGGAAGCAGCAAAGGGAATGGCAGAAAATGGGATACAGGACTGGTGTAGGTTGATGGCACCTAACCCAAAAGGTCATTGAGATGCCAGCATGAATACATGCAGCTTCTAAGAAGGCTTAGGGTGGAAAACCATTAGGCAGTGTATTCCAGGACAGGAGGTGAGAGGGCCTCTGAAGGTCCCATGCAATTTAAATCATTCCATAATTGTAGTTCAGCTGTGCTGCCTAATGACCCTGGGGCAGGACAGGTTAATGGGGTGGAAGGTTGGTGTTGCTGGCAGCTCCTGGTGAGCACAAAAGATGCATCCCAACCCCCTCTGTGGCCACCAGTAGCAAAGACCCAGGTGAAGGGGACCTGTAGGATATGTCACACACAAACGCTGCTAGCCATACGTTTTGTGGTGCATGTGATTTTGGGGCATGAGAAAACGGGTAAATCCAGAAGGGAGTGAAACCAGCTTTATTTTAAATATATTTTTATTGAGTAAACTCCCTTCCTGTTCAGTGCAGTCTCACGCTAGGCTTTGTTAGCTCAGTTGCAGCACTCTGGTGTTGACCTTCTTTGGTTCATGTCTGTATTTTAAGCACCTTGCCTGTCCCGCCTTGGCCATGGGCTTGGGCGGTGAGAGTTCAGCCAGGCTGGAGACGTTTCCCCAAGGGCAGTCACACTGTGGTGGCTGGACAAACCATCTGCATTGCAATGAGCCGTGTTGAGGACATGCATCTTGGGTCCAGGACATCTGGACCTGAGGGCTATGAGCCTGTTATGGGTGTCTTGCCATCGCAGCATCTTAAAATCAGCCTTCTCTGGGCTGAAGCTTTGTCTTCTGCCCCACCAGGCAGGGTTGCTGTGTAGTTTTTACAGTGAGTTGGCCACCCTTCTGGTGATCCTTTGTTGAGAGAGCACCCAGCAAGATGCAGTCATTGCTCCAGCAGTGGAATCAGCCTCGGCATCGCTGCAGGATGAGCTGCAGTGCTCTGTCCTCGCTGGTAGTAGTGGAGGAGGTGCATGAAAATGATGTGTCTCAGAGCAGAGAAGCAAGGCCTTGCTCTGCAATGAAGATTGTGTTTTAGCAAACTATTAAACTGCTAAAGGTAACAGGAGCTGCCGGCATTGCTCTTCAGCACCTAGAAGTGGGGATCCTGGTATGGATCTGCTGCTCTTGCAGGGGGTTTATGCACAAATACAGCTCAGTAAAAATCCTCCTTTCTCTAAGCACTTTGCAGTGAAGCCAGAGTAATTTTAGCATTTGTAGTTTATCTCCTTTGCAGTCTGGGAAGCCACTTGAGTAGTCTGCTCTCCTATGCTGCACCTGGTGCCAGATCAAGACAGCAGCAACGTTAACTGATCATTTCTGCAGAGGCAGCTTCCAGCTCGGAGCCCAGTGTCCTGCTGGTCCTGCACGAGTGGCAGGAGGCTACCGTGGCTGAGCCTGGGGCAGTGGGGAAACAGTCCTCTGCAAAACTGGGGCATAAGAAAGGCTTGTCTCCAGAGCAAGTGGGAAGGAGAATTCTGGAGTGTAGTGAAGCCAAAGCAAAGGGTGGTGCAACAGCACACAGCAAAGGACAGCAGCAGGTCCCTCTGCACGCCAGCACTCCGGTCCTTCCCTGGAGGGATCCTGGCACAGACAGAGCGCTGCTCTAGTTGGGCAGTGTCGGGGGGAGTCAGCAGGTCTCTTCGCTGGAAAAACCTCTGTCATTACCACCCCAGAGACACTGCTGTGTGCTGACAGCAGTGCTGTGAAACCCACACTGGGCTTTCTGCCCTGTTGCTCTCCCCTGTGCCCTTCAGGAGCTGTTTGCCATCTCAAATGCAGGTGCCCGGGTGGCAGTGGCATGGAGGGGGAGAGCGAGGAGGTGGGAGTTGAAGGTGGCTGGCCCTGGTGTCAGCTGTGGTGTCCCCATGTGTCCCAGGCAAAGGCATTACTTCTGCAGTGTCTAAGGAAACTAGAGGTGGCCATAAATCGGTGCTTTGTAGCCCAGGGCCATGAATTTGAGCAGGGTTTACATTTGCTCCTTGTTGAAGCTCTGTGATTTGGAAATCATCCTGGCACATGGGAGAGTTGGATTCAGGGCTCTGCTCCACCACAGAGTCACAGAGTGGTTTGGGTTGGAAGGGACCTTCAGAGATCATCCAGTCCACCCCCCCTGCCATGGGCAGGAACATTTCCCACCAGAGCAGGTTGCCCAAAGCCCCGTCCCACCTGGCCCTGACCCCTGCCAGGGATGGGGCACCCACAGCTGCTCTGGGCAGCCTGTGCCCGTGTCACCACCCTTGTGGTGCAACATTCCTTCCCTCCGTCCAACCTAAACCTACTCTCTTCCAGTTCAAAGCCGCTGCCCCTTGTCCTGTCGCTGCAGGCCCTGGTCAAAGCCTCTCCCCATCTTTCCTGTGTGCCCCCTTGAAGCGCTGAGCGGTCGCAGGAAGATGTGCCCGGAGCCGCCTCTTCTCCAGGCTGCACAACCCCGACTCTGTCATCCATGGACCACTCAGTCAAGGAGCTGGGAGGTCTTCTTGTAATTTGGGCATTTCTTAGCATTTCTTTAGGTTCTGTAGGTAATTAGGGGAGAGGAGCTCTTCTGGACTGCAGCTTGGAGCCCCTGCACTGGGAGGCTCAGATGGGCAGTGTAGACACTGCTGCGCTTTGGGGCTTTGGCTTCTGACCTGGGCGGTCTCTGACTCTGGGCTCCTGCAGCTGGTAGTCTTCCCAGGGATGCCGACCCCATGCTGGGACCCCGTGTCCCTCAGTGTAGAAGACTGAAGCTGGGTTAATTAGCATTGATAATATACAGCTGTGGGCTGGCTTCAGGGCTGGCCCATGTAGATAAGGTGCAGCTGTGGCTGGGTAAGTGAAGTGGTTGAGAGCCAGTGAAGGGAGAGCAGCCGAGGAAGAAGCGGGGAGAGGAAGAAGCAAGAGAAGAGCAGAGTGTGCCCTGGATGAGGTGAAGGCAGCAGAGGGACTGTATGAAGAGTATGCTGGATGAGATCATGAAAGACCTTGTTGCAGGTTGATAGTTTGGAGTGTGCTGTGACACAGTGTGCGTGCCCAGTGTGCATGCTCGTGTGTGCAGGAGGGGATGGAGGCTGGGAGGAGAGCTGGGCACAGGGTGGTGTTGTCCCAGGGTTGTGTCGCTGCACGCCGTGGGTAAGAGGAGGGGACAGCTCTGGCAGGCTGGCTAGCAGCACTGCTGGGCTGTGTGTGCCTGATGGTTGAGCCGTACTGGTGCAACTGTTGTAGCTGTCACCTGAGGAACTGTGTGGGGTGAGCTTGTATTAAAGCAGTCTTCTGGCTGGAGCATACCATTAGTGTGAAAGTGTCCCTCGCTCTTGCTTAGGTTGGTTTTTGCCCTGGTACCCAGTCTCGAATTTTTGGTGCTATGGGTCAGATCCTTGGTGGGGCCACCACCTTGCAATGGAGCTATTGCACCTGACATTGGCTGTGTTTGTAGTGTGAGCGTCCCTCTTGGACTCCTGGCCATACAGGGACAAACAGCAGCCCAACTAGAAATCTGGTACCCAGGTTTGTTCCTTGTTGAGGGATCGCAGCACAGTGGTGAGAAGGGAGCTCGGGACATCCCAGCCCCTGCCACAGAGCAGTGCCAGTCGTGTCAGGTTGCTCGTGGTCCTGTCCAGCTGTATTCTCAGTATTAGATTCTCAGATATAGAAGGATGGAGATGCCATTGGCATCAGTCCATGGGTCCTCAGGGCCCCAGTCCAGTGTTCGACCAACCTTATGATGATTTTTTTCCTCCTTACTACTAAACTGGAATTCCCTGTGTCCCAGCTTGATCTGTTGTCTCTTGTCCTGCCCCTGTGCACCTCCAAGAAGAGTCTGGCTCCAGCAACTCTCCATTCTCCCACGGGGTCGCTGTAGGCAGCAGTAAGATCCCCCTGAGCTTCCTCCCCTTCAGCTGACCAAACCCTGCTTCTCTCAGCCTGTCCTTATTTCTCCTGTGCTCCAGCTCAGAACACCTTGGTGGCCTCAACTGGCTTTGCTCACACGCAATGTGTTTTGGGGAGCCCCAAGCAGAACGTGGCACTTTAGCTGTGGTCTCACAGGCACTAGGTGGAAGTGAACAGTCCCTGTCCGCCCCATGGACTGTCCTCCTGCTCACCCAGCACATGATGAGTTTTACCTTCGCTGCTGACTATGGGACAATGTGAAGTCCATGAGGACTCCCAGAGCTCTAGGTACTTTCAGGCCAGCTGGCCCCCAGCCCATCCTGTGACATGCATCCTGTCCCCAGTGCAGGATGCTGCATTTGCCCTTGAGCTTCATGGTGTTCCTGTCAACCCCTTTCTCCAGACTGTTGAGGTCCTTCTGAATACCAGCCCTGTCTCCTATTGCTCTCCCCACTTTGGTATCTTCTGCAAACTTGCTGAAAGTGCACTCCGCTACACCTTCCCAGGTTACTGGTGAAGATGTTTAATGGTATTTTCAGACCCAATATTGCTCACTGAGGGATTACCATTAGGAACTGGCCGCTGGTCGGACTTGTATCGCTGATCACAACCTGGCAGTCCAGACAGTTTTCAACCAACCTTATCCAACCTGTGTCCTGTCAAAATGGCTGGAAGAATACTGTGGGAGTCCGTGTCAAAGGCCTTAAACACAGGGTGTGCACCATTCCCTGCTCTCCTCTTACCTGCATAGGCCAGTCGTCTCATTGGAGAAGACCATCAGAATGGCACAGCGTGATTTTGTCCGGGTAACTGGAAACAGCCAGCATGGATTTACCTTCTTGTCCTTCTGGGAGGGTTTACTCAGTGACCTTCCCAGTGACTGAGAGGAGGCTGAGAGGTTTCCCAAATCTTCCCACCAAAAGATGTGTCATTTGCCCTTTTTTGCCAGTCCTCTGGAACCGCCCATGGTCATTGCTGTCTTTGGCTCTTTGCAGTGACATTAGCCAGCTCCATCAGCATGCTCGGATGCATCCCACCTGGTCCCGTGGACCTGTGTATTTCCAGTTGCTGTAAGTGTGCCCGATGTCTGCGTGCTTCTCCACGGGCAGTGTTTCATGCCACTAACTTCTGCTCAGAGGGCACCGGGATGCCAAGGACAGACCTTAGCAGTGATCACCAAGACAAAAGAAGAAATGGAAACCTTAGCCTTTGCTGTGTCCCCGATCACTAGAGCTCCTGTCCCATTGAGCAGTGGGACCACAGCCCTTTGGTATTAGGGCAGCCCGTCCCGCGGCCCCGCACACTCCTCACACTGCTCCAGCTGAGCTCTGCCTCTCCCAGCTCCACCCTGGGTGCTTGGGCGATGTGTCTGTGTTCCCCCAGAACCTGGCCCCACTCCCACCTTGGCTCCTACCTTTGTGTGTGGGATTTGGGATGATTTGAACTGGAGAGCTGGTTTAGATGTGCCTAGTACTTTAAGTGTGGTCCTTGTGTAGGTATTTCTGCAGCAAGGACTTCACTAGTTTGCATGGGCTTTGGCGTGAGCAAATCACTGAGTAAAGAGAGGAATGAGGAGCTGATTCCCCCCTTGTTAACAAGTTGTAAATTAGCAGTAACTGAGCATTAAGATTATGGACTTTTATTCTGGCTTTGCCGGTTTTATCTCCATCCAGAAGAACCTCATCAGACCTGGACCTTTGTCCTGGTTCCAGCTGGGACAGAGTTGATTTTCTTCTTAGCAGCTGGTGCAGTGCTGTGTTTTGGATCTGGGGTGAGGACCATGCTGAGGGCACGCTGATGGTTCGGGTTGTTGCTGGGTGATGTTTACACTTGGTGCAGGATTTCTCTGTTCCTTGGGCCCTGCCAGCAAGAGGGCTGGGGGGGCACGGGGAATCGGGAGGGGACACAGCCGGGACAACTGACGCGAACTAGCCAAAGGGCTATTCCATGCCATGGGGTGACATGCTCAGTCTATAAACTGGGGGGAGTGGGTCGGTGCCTGCTGATCGCCGCTCCCTGAGCATCAGTCAGTGGGTGGTGAGCAGCTGTATTGTCTATCACCTGGGTTTTTTTTCCATTCCCTTTGGATTTTAGTCTTCTCCCCTTCTCCCTCCTTTTCATTAAATTGTTGCTGTTGTTATTATTTTATTTCAATTATTAATTTTTTCTTATCTCAGCCTTTGAGTTTTATCTTTTTCCTGATTCTCCTCCCCATCCCACTGGGGGCAGGGGGAGTGAGCAAGCAGCTGCCTGGTACTCAGTTGCTGGTTGGGGTTAAACCACGACAACTTTTCATAGGAACAGCTTTTTCTTACCCTGGGCCAGCTGGCCAGGCTGTGTTGGAGCCAAAAAGGCAGGGAGGTTCATGAGTCTGGTCCTCTGGTAGGTGCTGGGGCAGGTGGTGGTGCTGGTCTCCTCCCTGAGGGCACCAGCCCATCCCCCAGTGGCTGTCCCAAACTCCACAAGCTCCCAGCAAACTGGTCCCAGGGGCAGCCTCGCTCCAGGGCTGCTTCTGCACTGAGGAAAGGTTGTTTTCATGTTCTAAATTAATTACATTAAAACCACTTTGTTTATCCCTGTTTCACATCAGCAGTTTGAGTAAAGCACCATGCCTCAGTCAACTCACCAGCAGCAGAAAGATATGGGGAGCTTTGGGGTCACAGCTCCGAAGGGCATCCCCAGCCCAGGAACATTGCCAGTGAGACAGGTTCTCAGACATCCCAACAGTATTTCCCGTGTTTCTAGAAGTATCAAATTTTGAGTTCCTAACAGATCAAAAGCTGCTATTTACAGTCTTCCAAATGTCAGTAATTTTGGTCCCTGTAATTCAGAGCAGCTTTTGCTGTAGTTGTTTTGGGGCTTGGTTTGTCTGCCTGGTACAGTGGAAATATTCACCTCACTAGAGAATAGTTTGAACTAGTTCAAACACTGAAACAAACCCGGCCGGTAGGAACTCAGGAGTGGGACCTCTCTCCCTGCTGTAACCCTGACAGGCTCAGCAGGAAGGCGAGCATCTTCCCTGGGATCCCCCATGGGATGAGCACTTCAGAAATGTCTTTCTTTTAATAAAAAACATTGAAGGCCAAGGTTCCAGGTTTCAGTCTATGCTTTGTGGGAGTTTCAGAGCCCCCTGTGGGTACCCAGGGCTGTATGAGCTCTTTGGAAATCCAGCTTGGTGGTTCAGCAACTTGGGCTGTCTGCCCCATGTTTGGGGAGTGAAGGCTGGCCCAGGGTGAAACAACCCCATTCCCTAGCTTTAGTTAATATTTTCTGTTTAGTGAATTTCTTTCAAATGCAAGGTACGTTTTTATTTACTCTGAATATTCAGGTAGTTTTATGTAATGAGTGAAAGCCATTTAAAATGCTTTTTCCAGCCTGTTTTGCATGAAACTCTGTGTTCCTTCAAAAATCAAGTGCATTTTGTAGACATGTGGGATGCCTGTGGGAACATAAAATAACAGTCTGACAAAATAAACACCAAATTAAATAACTTCTTAAGTCAAAGAGGTATGGCATGGTATACTGATTAGCAGGAAGGGGTGTCATTCAACACCCAGGCTATACTTGGCTGCAGATCAAAATACCTTGATACTTTTCAGCTGAATGAGAATGAACTGGAGTTTAGGAAAACAGTTTTGAAAAGGTAGAAGTATTGCTTAGATGGCACATCACATTTTTTGCCAGATTTCAATCCACGATGCTCAGGAGCTGTTTTGACCTTGCCTTGGGCTGGGCACCTCTCGAGCAGAGGCTGCCTGCTCAAGCTGAAGCTGCCAGGAGGCTTTTGTGTGTCGTTTGCCAGCGGAGGAGGAATAAGATGAGCTGAGTCTTAAGTCTCTGCCATAAATACTGAGCTGCTGCTTGCTTAGAATAGCTGCAAAGCAAGTGCAAGTATATCTTCAAGATGTCGCCGGTGCTGTGTCCTGGAGGTGGGGATGTGTTGGCTGAGGCTGCTCCAGGTGTACCAACATCTGGTAGGAGCATCCGAGTGCCAGTGTGTGCCACGCATGTCTGACCCTGCAGAGATGCTGTGTTCCGCCTGCCCCTCCTTGTGCAGACTTTGGGAGCTGTTCCAGCTCGACAGTGCTGGGTACAGCCCTTCGGTTTGTCTAAGGGTGAGCTCAGGCCATGCTGGTGGCCCTGAAAGTCCCAGGGGGAACACTCATGGGGGGTATCTTCATTGGGTTAGTCTCTCTATGTCTTTCTGCTGATCCTTTCTGAGTATTGTCTTTTCCTATCCCTTTTCCATCATCTCCTCTCCTTTCACCTTCCACCATTTCTCCATATCTCCTCGTGTTCCCTGCTCCCCAGACTGGGCTGCATGAGCAGTTGATAGGGTGAGGTTGGGGTAACACAGGCTTTGTCTCCCTGCAGCACTACTGTGGGTGCCCATCGCGTGTGAGTGATGCTGAGTGCCCAGGATGGAGGTGTGAGATGTGGCTGGTCCCATCAGTCGCGTGTTGTTGCTTCTGCTGCATGATTGAAGAAGCGCACAAGCATTTCTTTCTTGACACAGTATTGGGTTTGGCTTTGCTTAAGACTCGTGCACTGGATTTGACTTCACTTAAGACACATGCACCAGATTTGCCTTCTCTGGAAAGGGAGGCTTTCAGCCCTGCGAAGAAGGGCTTAGAGAGACTGGTGGGTGACAAATGGGACATCAGCCAGCACTGTGCACTTGCAGCCCAGAAAGCCAAACACCTCCTGGGCTGCATCACCAGCAGCTCAAGGGAGGGGATGCTCCCCCTCTGCTCCGCTCTCCTCACAGCCCCCCGCAGCGCTGCTCCAGCTCTGGGGTCCCCAGCACAAGGCAATGGCTTTGAACTGAATGACGGTGGGGTTAGGCTGGACAGAGGGAAGGAACGTTGCACCACGAGGGTGGTGACACGGGCACAGGCTGCCCAGAGCGGCTGTGGGTGCCCCATCCCTGGCAGGGGTCAGGGCCAGGTGGGACGGGGCTGGGAGCAGCCTGGGCTGGGGGGAGGGGGCCCTGCCCACAGCAGGGGGGTTGGACTGGGTGGTTTCTGAAGGTCCCTTCCAACCCAAACCATTCTGTGAGTTCATGATCCTATGAAACTCAATTTCTGGCATACTGGGGAGAGGGTTCTATAACCCTTTATATACAGAACACGAAGAGATACCAGTGTTTGGATGAAGGATGCATGTGATGCTCTGTCTTGCCCTTCCTGGAACATGTTCAGGGCTGTTTGCTGTGCTCAGCCTGGCAGCTGGATCAGACCACAGGTCAGGCCCCAGGGTGGGTGCTCATGCAGGGATGAGCTTCCCCCCTGGGGACAATAGCCAGCACTGGAGGGGAGTTAGCGTTTTCAGTAGGACCCTGATGAGGTGCAATTCCAAGGTTTTCCGGTGCATTTCCTGTAGAATGGAAAGCAGCCTAGTAAGATGAGGGTCTCCGTGTGTGGGGGCTGACAGCTCTGCCACACCACCCCCCGCGGGCCGGCAGCCACTCACCTTGGGGCATGTGGCCAACCCCTGGGACCCCATAGGGCTGGTGCCTAGGGGAGCCCTCTGGCATGGGGAGGCAAAGTGGGACTGTATTTCCAGAGTGGGGACAATTACCCTGGACAGCCCTTGTCCCCTTAGCCCAGCCTGTGTGCCCCAGGGCACGGGGTCCCCCGGGTCTGTCCTGCCCACCTCTGGCATGGCAGAGTGACTGCTGTGGGTCCATCCTGCACCAGTACTGGGTCCAGCACATCCTGGCAGCGCGGCAGAGGCAGGCAGAGCTTGGCCCAGGGCGCTCTTGTGGTCTTGGTTCTGGGCTGCTTGGGCACAAGCTGTGCTGTGGTGTGAGGAGGGTGCTGCCAGCCATGACCCACAGGTCTGCCCCCATCCCAGTGGGTACTCTGGGGGCTGAAGGCTGTGCTTGCATTGGGCTTGGGTGAGGGGTCCGGTCCACCCTGCTGGGGCCATGTCACCTGCTGCCACTTGCCCCCTTGCATTTCGTCACGCTCCTCAGGCAGCTTTTGGGCTAGAAATGCTTTCTGGGCTGCTGGGGGTGTGGGGGATGCTCAGGGCTGGCAGGTCTCTCCCCCTGTGGGACCCTCACCTGTGCTGTCTCTTCTTCTCTCCTCTGCAGCACTCAACACTGTCGCGCAAGTTCGTGGAGGTGATGTCGGAGTACAATGCCACGCAGACTGACTACCGGGAGCGCTGCAAGGGCAGGATTCAGAGGCAGCTGGAGATCAGTGAGTAAACCTGGAGGGGGAATGCAGCTGGGCTTTGCACACCATGGGACCAAATCCTGCACTGGCTCTTCACCAGATCAGAGCTCCTCCTGCAGCTGTGCAGAGCTCTGCTGTGAAAACCTGGGGGTGCACAGGGGCTGTGTGTGCACCCATGGGAGCAACTGGGACACAGCTTCTGCTGGGAGATAGGCACATGGTGGTACCTTGCATTTCAGTGTCAAACCACCTCCAGCAAAGCACAAAAACTCCCCTCAGATTTGCTTAAATGCTGTGTAGAGAGTGCAGAGAGCACGGGAGAGGAAATCCTTCCTTGTTTGCAGCTGAATTTAAACCCAAGGAAGCTAGCGGGAATTCTGGACTCCCATGTGTTGCCTTGCCTTTCCTCTGGGTGCTTTTCATCATGGGTGAACTGAACTGAACACAAAAGCAGAGAAGTGAGCTTAGAGGTGGGGGCACTCACTGCTCCCAGAGTTTCCCTTGCCACAGGAGGAGCACAAGCCTTAGTGTGTGCCCCAGGTATCTCCCTGCACTCAGGACCTTGATGGCTCTTAGCAGCAGTATTGGTGTCTTCTGGCTGAAGGCGGGCCCCAGGTGACACCTCTGAGGCTGTCAGCACCATGGCACAAAGATCTCTCCCATCCAGGGCCCACCACTTAGCATAAGTCTTGTCCTGCCTATCCACAAAACCTGCTCTCCTGGTGGTTCTTCTGGGCAGTCAGTGATAACCTGGTTAGTTTTAGAGAAATGTGGTCATCTCCCATCAAAAAAGAACCATACCACCACCATAATAATAATAAGCAAGCAAGGGAGAAGTCAGAGCATGCAGAAATTAAGAGATTTTTGCAAATAATCTCATTGTCAGAGAGGCATCGTGGGCTTTTGTGCTCAAATGAAAAAGTCTGAGTGCTAGTCTAGGGTTTCTTTTCTCACAACAAATGGATGCTTTCCTTCCTTTTCACAACTCGGTGCAAATAATAATGTAGGAGATCTTTGATTCAGAATGGTGTCCTGGAAGGTCACCTGTGGGATTGTCCTTCCTGAGCTGCATATACCTGGGAATCTGGGTGCTACTGGGGTGTGGTAGTTTCTGTGGAGGGCTAGAAGGAGACTTGGCTGTGCAAGCCTTTCCTCTATTAAGATTAGTCTTTAGGATGTATAATAATAATAGAAATGTTTTACACTGGCTGAATGGAAAGCTTGACTGACATGAGGCTCAACAAGAGCTTGACGTTTAATGTAAAGTAGGATGATGAATGTGTCACTATAGCTGACTGACTTGTTTGTCAGTGAACGTCATTCTGTAGGTGATACCCAGCCACAGGGATGGCTTGTAATGTAAATGTGAATTTAAGGTATGCCTACGCCTCCCTTTTGAGAAAGGAGGAGATCTGAAAGGACTCAGCCAGGTCCTCAGTTATCTGCAGACCTGAAAGAAACCTTCCTCTTGTTTTTCTACGCATGGATTTTGGAAGAACTCTGCTGCTCTGCTTAAATTATGGAGATACATTAAATTGTACTTGTCTTTGCTCTGTCCATCCTGCCGGCTGTCAGTATTGATGGGGTGCAAGTAAAAGGCTGCTTAGGGCTCACTGTGGTGCAGTCTGTGTGCAAAGGAGTTAGCATCTAGTTAGCGATGGTGAGGGACCTGCTGTCCTTTTGGGGTGGAGCTTTGGAGCAGATGCGGAGGTAGGATGGGCTCTGTGCTGGGAAGGTATGCAATCCTGGGCATAGTCCTTGGCAAAAGCTGGGTTCCTCTGTCAGGACAGCGGAAAATCTCTTCTGGCAGAAAGGCTCATCAAAAGCAACAAGCTTATTGAGGCTTTATCAGCAGTGCTTCCTGGGCGGAGGGGTCTGCTTGTCCTGGGGTGTCCCAGTGAGTCCTGTCAGTCCCTGCTGCTCTGGGGACTCTTGAACAGACTCTTCTGAATGGAGCTCAGCTGGAATGTGGCGACTGCACAAAGCTCTACGAAATCCTCAGCTCTCATTTTCAGCTCATGAATCCAAAGATAGAAAGTGCCAGGAGCTCTGACAGCAAAGCCAGTAAATCCCTGGGGTTTTGAAAGTATGAGAGCAAGGGCTTCTCAGCTGTTCAGGGGAGGCTTTCCAGTGCCCTGGTGAGCTTCTCTGTCCTGACTGCATCTGCTTCTTGCTCTGGAAATAGGACAGTCACAGGAGAAATGGCGACATCACTGCCCCAGGCCATAGCCACCTCCTGGGGCTCCCCACAGCCCTCATGATCTGCCCCTTCTCCTTGTGTAGGCACTGCTATGTCTGCGTGTGCCAGAGGCTGTGCCTCAGTGGCCCTTGCCATCACTCTGGCCCATCTGGCACACACTGAGCCATCCACGAAGTGGATGTCCTCTCCCACCGCTTCTGCCTCTCATAATAGTTGTCCTCACCCTGCCCTTACTCACTTGCTCTGCTCCCAAACACACCGAGATTGCGCATGCCATGGAGGGACTGCAGGATGCGCCGTGTTCTGGGGTTGGTGATGGCAGGACAGATGCTCAGGGGCTGTCCTCTGGCTGGACCGTGCCTTCCCCCAGTGGTGTCCCTGCTTCTGTTGCTGGGAGCTGTGCTCCCCAGGCACGAGCTTCCACAGTGCCTGTGGTGGGAGGTGTTGCTCCTTCAGTTTTTTCATCTCCAATTTGTCTGCTATGAGAAATGATATCTTAAATCTAATTAGGGTTTGCTTCCAGAAAAAATTGGATTTGAAACTTGGAGGAGCTTTCTGTGGTGGGTGTGCAGCTTTGAAGCTGTGGAGGTGCTGCACAGACGCTGCTTGTTTTTATGAACAGTTTTGTTATGTGCGAGACCAAGGAGCCAAAAATAAAGCATCTGCCATCTCCAAAGGCACTATGAGAATTAATCAGCCCCTGTCCCAGTGTGCAAGACCCGGTTAATTGATGGGCAGAAGGTGTAGGCTGCGGGTGCATCCCAAGCTGCCCTTGAGCCAAGAGGGTAGGGGGGCTGCTCTGGCCACAGTGGCTCCTCTGGGCAGCCTAGGGTGGTCCCAGGGCCCTTGGTGCTGAAATGGCCTTAATTAGGATTCCTGTGACACTTTCATCTTGGGGAAAAAAACGTGGGATTTGTCTGAGCTAAAAATGTCTGGTTGGGTGAAAATGCCTGCGCAGCGCTGGAGGTGGGCCCCTGCAGCCCTGCCCTGGCTGAGCAGAAGGGGTCCTGAGGGACAGGGAGGTGGGGGGCAGTTTGTGGTCTGCTGGGCAGGCTCTTACAGCTGAAGTCTGCTCATCCCAACGCCACTGCAGGCAGTGCTAGGGCTGTCTGAGCTGGGGGATGGCCAGGGGGGTTGGGTCACTCGCACCCGTTACCTCTACAAGCACAGGTGGACAGGGCAGTGTTGTCCCTCTCTCCAGGAGTTGCGTGGATTTGTATCTAACAAGAGCTTGAAAGCCAGATCCAGACAGATGAACCCAGCCTTGGGAAGGTGCCTTGTCCTCAGTGTTTCCAACCTGAGTCCTAGCTGTTGCTGTGTGGGTGCTTGTGCAGCCCTGCCACCGGGAGGAGAGATGCTGCAAGCTGAAGGAGCACAGCTGAGCCGCTGAAGTTAATTCAGCCATGGCATGTTTGACTTCTGCAGCCCGGAGGTGCCTGGAGCCTTCACTATTTATAGAGTGTCTGGCATGCAGAACTGGGCAAGCTGGCGTTTGGTGTCAGCTGGGTGATGGGGTGAGCTGTAGCACTGGGAGCTTCCTCAGGGTCCTGCACACCCTGATGGAACTGCTTCTGCTGCATCCCCTGGGAACTGGTCAACGGGGGTGGTCACTCCATCCAGTTGGGCATCACAGGGCCAAGGACCTTGGGGTCTTAGGTAAGACCAAGCTCAAGGTCCCAAGGCCAAGGCAGTGGCCTTGGGGTTGAAAGTTTCCTCAGTGGCTTCATGTCTCTGCCTGTCCCAGAGCTTCTGATGGCCTTGCTGCACCGTGACCTGTTCATCATCTCTTGCCATTCTCTCCTTGCCAGCTCAGGGCTGAGTTTGCTTCTCCCTCGGAGCTGCAGCTCCAGCAATGCTCTGTGCTGCTTTGCTCTTTGGCAGAGCTGCTTCTCCCCAGAAATCTTTAATTTCTAGAGATGCCAAGTAAGAGGAAGATTTACTTTAGAGCTCTCTAGGGAGGCAGGGGTCCAGTTCTCGTGATTTTCCAGTGTTTTGTCAAGTTTCAGGGCAGGGGTTTTCCCCCAGGCTCTTTTCCCTTTGTGGGCACCTTGCACTGACACAGTCCTTTTGTTCCTGTTTGTGGCTGTGCAGTAGCTCTGTGGTGATGTGGGCAGCAGATCAACCATGTATCTAGCAGACTTTCATCTGATTTTATTGCTGTTGAGGAGCTAACAATAGCCTTTCCAAACCAGGAAACCTAGCCAGAAGGCAGTGGACTCCCTGGGAAGTCCTGTGGGGTCCTGCGGATCAGCTATATGGCTTTGGCAAATGTGCTGGATGGTGTAGGTGAGATGCAGCCTCTTGGCCTCCTGCTTTGGCTCAGCATTAAAGCAAGCCCTTCCTGACAAGCCTTTGGCCTTTTTAACCAAGCCTGCCCTGGCTGACCAGTTGTTAATCCATGTGATGTCTTTGCTTTTATGTTTCACCTCACTGCAGCTTTTACTGGCCCCGCGCTCTGCAATAGGGGAATAGGGTACCAAGGAGGTGGTGAGGGCCGGGGTGAGAGCATGTATCCTGCATCCCATCCCACCTCTGTCTGTGAGAGACGTGGCATCTCCTGAAGCTGATCCCATTGCTTGCCCTCGGAGCTGTCTCAAGGGCTTGAACTGGGCAGAACAGGTAGCCCTTGATACACTGCGCCTGGCACGCTCCTCCTTGTCACTGTGCCAGTGACTGCTCAGAGTTGAGCACAGTCAACAGGAGCGTTTGTAAACACGTGCTGTTCAAGCCCTTGCTCTCCTTTCCTGGAACTGAGGGGGTTTCAGCTGAGAGTGAGGAGCCAGCAGGTGGGAAGAGCTGGTAGGTAGGTGTTGCTCATCATCCTTGGTGGGAGTGATGCTGTGTCATCCTAAAACATGTAACAGTCACTGGAAATGGGCTGTGGACCATTCCTGGAGCTGGGGAAGGTGTGGAGGGTGATCATCCCAAGGGGATGTTGGCATTATGCAGCTCCTTAGACCTATGAGTGTGGAGACGGCAGAGCTCAGCCCTCACCTGCAGCTGTGAGCAGGCTGCACTGAGCTCACATGGGGTGCAGACCGGTCAGGTTGTTCTCTTGCTGCAAACCAGAAGCTTCTCAGGGCTTTGGGTGCACTAACAGGTGTTAGTTGTCTAGACCAGCCTCACACAGGACTTCTACCTCTCTCCATGGGTCCAGGGGCTGTGCAAGATCAGGCCTGGGCCACCCAGCCCGTAGCTGAGCCATGCTTCTGAGGTTCCTTTAGGTTCTTTAGACAAAGGCCTTGACTGTGCCTTTGTTCCAGGGGTGGGCTCAGGTCTACATTCAAGATGATAGCTTGCCTCTAGTCCTGTCTCCTGGGACTTTGGATCTTTATTTTAGTCATGTCACAGGGTCATGGACGCGTAGAGTGGTTTGAGTTGGAAGAGAGCTTCAAAGATCGTCCAGTCCAACCCCCCTGCTGTGGGCAGGAACATCTCCCACCAGCCCAGGTTCCTCAAAGCCCCGTCCAACCTGGCCCTGAACCCTGCCAGGGATGGGGCACCCACAGCCGCTCTGGGCAGCCTGTGCCATTGTCCCGCCACCCTCATGGTGCAACATTTCTTCCTTATGTCCAGCCTAACCCCACCCTTGTTAGGCTTAAAACCATTGCCTTGTGCTGGGGACCCCAGAACTGGACACAGCGTTCCAGGGGGGTGTGTCTCAGGAGAGTGGAGCAGAGGAGGAGCGTCCCCCCCCTTGAGCTGCTGGCCACACTGCTGGTGATGCGGTCCAGGAGACACTTGGTTTCTGGGTTGGAAGTGCACATTGCCAGCTGATGTCACCCACCAGTATCCTCCAGTTCTTCTCCTCAGAGCTGTTCTCTATCCATCTGTCCATCCGTCTGTCCGTCCATCCATCCCTCCCCCAATCTGTGCTGGTACCGGGGATTACAGGACCGTGTGAAGATGTGTAATGACTTGTGGAGGTGTCCTTGTTGGAGGAACTCCCCAGGCAGGGTAGGAGCACACACCAAGCCTGTAGGGTGGTGGCCAGGTAAGGTAGGGCCCCCTGCGGTGCTCCCTGGAGCACTGACGCACTTGTGGTGAAGGTCTGGACTGGGCTCAAGGTTTCACGCACCTCCCTGGTCTGAGCCCCTGGTGTGGCACTGCTGGAAGTAGGGAGCACTGTCCTGTGGACTGTCCCTGTGCTTTACCGTGTCTCCTCCATCTCCCCGTTCAGAGGTGCCCTGGACTTACCCTGGAGGATGTTCTCCCCCTTTTGATGCCATTGCCAGAGCCTGCAGGCAGGGTGTCACGGGGGAGCACTGTACACTTCCCTGCCTGGCTTTCTGCTGGGGTTGGGTTTGTCAGGCTTGGTAAAATTGTGTTAGCTGCTCCTGCCTGTCCGCCCGCAGTCGCTCCTCATCACACCAGTGGGATGTCTCCTGCCATCTCTGCAGGCAGCCTGCTCACCCTTCCCACTCCACTGGGCAGCCCCAGGAAAAGCCTGTCTGACGCTGGCATCTCTGTTTAGCGCTGTAATTTCACAGGTCCTGCCTGGCTGTTAGCCTGAAGAATATGCTATAATTAATGGTGGAGGATCAGTGTAACCCACAGAGTGATTAATATCTTTCGCCTCTGTAGCAGCGCAGAGTATGTCCATGGAGAGGGGAAAGCAACCACGCACAATAGGTGAATTGCTCCCAAAGGAGCTGTGGGGCTGAAGGTACCACCCTGGGACCAAGGAGGGGGGTTGTGACACAGGGGGAAGGATGGAGCCTGGTTCCTGTTATGCAGCTGCAGGGCTAAAACTCAGGCAGCCCAGCAACTGCGGCTGCCAGGCCAGTGAGCCCTGCTGAGACCAGTGTCCTCATGGCCTTGATCTGGCCCGGGATGGGGCTTGCCAAGAGCATCCCTGCTCGTGGCTTGCTGCTCTCCATCCCTCCTCCTTCACAGCCTGCCAACCGGGTGCTGGTGGCTGTCGGGCCTTTGGCACCACTCCCTGCCCTGCAGGAATGGGCAGCTTGACCAGGAGGGACAGACAGGCCTGGGTGAGCTGGGCCAAGCTGGCAGTTTGACTCCCTTAAAAAGAGGGGTCACAAATCTGGTACGGAGCCAGGCTGCGAGATTGCAGCCCCTCACTACAGCATGCTCTTGGGGTTGGAAGCTTTGATCCGTTCTACCCTTGGGAGATGCCATGGAGCCAGCAGAGCCTTGCAGTAGGGCTGCAGGACCCGTAGCTGGGTCAGGGGGCTCATGGCTGACCCATGTTGTCTCACTTGCAGCTGGCAGGACTACCACCAGTGAGGAGCTGGAGGACATGCTCGAGAGTGGCAACCCAGCCATCTTCTCCTCCGGGGTAAGCACCAGCACAGGCTAAAGCCAAACCAACCCCCTCGTCCTGGGGTGGGGGTTGCCTGGTGGATGTACTGCCACAGTGGCCCCAGTACAGGAGTGATGAGCACAGCCCACGCAGGAGGTGGGACGTGGGTGCTCAGGTCTGGCCTGAGGGTGCTGCCTAAGCAGGGGCCGTGTCCTGGCTGAAGGATGGGGTGGGGTTTACTGCAAACAACTGCCTGGCTGGAGGTGCTCTGGGGCTTCTGCTCTTCCTCTCTTGGTGCCCCTAAGCCCAGCATCTGAGGGGCTGAGCATGCTGCTCAGTGGCTCTGTCTTCTTGCAGATCATTATGGATTCAAACATCACCAAGCAAGCACTGAATGAGATTGAGACACGGCACAGTGAGATCATCAAACTGGAGAACAGCATCCGAGAGCTGCATGACATGTTCATGGACATGGCCATGCTGGTGGAGAGCCAGGTAGGGAGACACTGCAGCCCGGTGGCTGGCTCGTGTGGGGAGGTTGGAAGGTGATGGAGCTGCTGGTGGTCCCCAGCCTGGATGGGTGCTGAGGGGAAAAACTGCATTTGGAACTGATGCAGCCCCCACCGGGGCTGAGCTGGGCTCCCCAGGGCTGGAGCCACCCGCTCTGTGCCAAAGAGCCAGGGGCTGCTGTGTGCCCAGGGCGGGAGGTTCGGTGATGGGCTCTGGAGAAGGGCAGTTGGTGGCTGCCACGCAGGTGGAGATTTCTCAGTCTCCCACGGAGCACCGGGCCCTGCCAGGTGAGCTCAGGGTGCTGCCAGCCTTGGTGGTCCTGCCAGGCTGCCCCTGGCTGTGCCCAGCCCACGGTGCCTGGGCCCACAGCCAGGCACATGCTCCAGTGTCTCTGCTCACCCCACTTCTTGCCCGCCATGCTGCCACGGCCTGAGGAGACATCAGTGGCAGGTAAAGCCCCGCCGAGCCCCCTCCAGTGCTGCATGCTCCGCTCTGCATGGCTGCACCCTGCATGTCTGGCTCTCGCGTGGCACAAGGGCCTGCCCATGGCAGGCGGGCAAGGGTGGACGCAGCATGGCAGCGTTGGTGCCTCATCCTGCCTGCCTTGGGGGACAGATGTGGGGGACTCTAGACCCTGGTCTAAGGGCCTAGACTGTGCCAGCACCCTGCATTGCCCTGCGGGGTGGAAGGCTCCGAGCTGCTGGCACCGGGAGCAGAGGGGTGCCAGGCTGGCAGCAGTGCTGGCAGCTGCCTGCTCCACCCCAGGCATGGCACAGGTGGGAAGGAGAAGCAGCAGCTTGAGGCAAGGCAGGGAGCAGCAGGGAGCCTGGCGGGGTGCTGGTGTCAGTGCTTGAGATGGTAACAACAGAGCACCCCTGGGCTTGCAAGACTCATCATCCCCGTGCTTTCCAGCATTAGGCTGAGAAATGAGCGTTGCAGAGGTGCTGGCCGTGACCCCTGGCTCTGCAGCCCCGATTCCTTCTGGGCTGTGCAGGGAGGTATTGGGCTTCAAGTTGCCCACCCCTGCTGACCCTGTCGGTCACATGAACTGTCAGGCTCTGTCTCCAGCTGGACCTGGCTGCTTCCCTGTGCAGTCAGGATGGGGACAAAGGAGGAGGACAGGCTAGGGGACCATGTCCCCATGAGCTGTGGGGGGCAGAGCAGGGCAGGACTCCTTGCAGTCCGGTCTCACCAGCCTCACTCTGGGGCTCTCTGCTCTCAGCCAGGGCACTTGTGTGGATCAGAGTGGTTGCCCCTGCATGTATGTGGTTTTGTGAGCATCCCCTGTGGCGGTGCTGGTGTGGTCCTTGCTCCCCTGCCATGCCTCTGGTTTCGGCAGCATGCAGCATGGTGTCAGTGTAGATCCTGTTGCAGCTTTGATGTCACCCGAGGTACCAGACAGGGTGGCCACCAGGCCAGGACCAGGCTGGGGAACTCCTTTGACCCTCACCCTTGCTTACCTCCCTGCTGGGATGTGCAGAGGTCTCAGCCCTCTGGGACAGAGCCTTCAGTCTGGATTCTCCACCCTGGGGCATCCTCTGCCTGCAGGCAGCTGACAGTCCCTCTCTCTCCTGTGCAGGGCTGCTGGGCAGGGTGACCTCCACGTGTGCAGAGGAGCAGCAGAGCAGGAAGGAGCTCATGTCTGCACATGCATGGGCACGTGGGCTCTGTCCCCGCTCTGCAGGGTGAGATGATTGACCGCATCGAGTACAATGTGGAGCACTCGGTTGACTACGTGGAGCGGGCTGTGTCTGACACCAAAAAAGCAGTGAAGTACCAGAGCAAAGCCAGACGGGTGAGTCATGGCACTGGCTGGGGCCTGTCCTCCCCTGCTGACTCCATCCTGGGGTCAGACCCTGCCTGGCGCCCCTTCACGGGTGCCTGGGCACTGCTTTACCCCACACCACCGGGTGCAGTGCAGGTCCTGCTGGTGGCACCAGCTGATGCAGAGCTCCCTGGCTCACGCTGCGTGAGCACCGATGACAAATGGTAGGGCAGGGGTGCTGCTTGTCAGGGAGGTCAAGGGACAGGGTGGATCCCGTGGGCCAGGCCTGCTGTGAGAGCCATGTCCCTTGCCAAAAAAAAGTAGAGAAAAGGCATGGTTCAGCTCTGACGCTGAGCACTGTGCCAGCTGCCTGTCCCAGTTCCCATACCTGGTCCCATACCAGCTTGTCAGCTCAGGGACCTGTGGGCCACCAGTGCAGCTCTGGCAGCCCAGGGCTGAAGCAGAGCTGGGGTGCCCATCCTGGCGTCAGGGCTGCTGGACTGGACCTCCTGTGGCTCCCAGGGTGCTGCTCAGAGCCTGTCACAGGCAGACAGGACCAGGGCAGGTCACAGCCCCCTGCTCTCGAGGCCAGCCTGCCCCAACACTCACGGTCCCTTCTCCCCTCTCTCCCTGCCGATGTTGGGACACCTGAGCAGAAGAAGATCATGATCATAATCTGCTGTGTGATCCTGGGTATTGTCATTGCCTCCACCTTCGGCGGCATTTTCGGCTAGACTCACCCCACGGGACTGTTCGTGTGCAGTGGATGGAGCCACGCGTGCCATGGGGCCGCAGCCACGCCGGAGCGAACCACGCAGCCCCGGAGCCTCCCAGCAGCATTTCAGTTTCTAATGCATGGTTGTTTGTGACGCTGTGTGTGCGGTGCGGTGCGTCTGTGTGGAGGGAGCGCCGGCCCCGGGGCGCGGGCAGGGTGCAGGGGACGGTGATGGGCACAAAGGGGACCCAGGGCAGGGGAACCTGAGCTCTCATCACTGTTCCAGCCTGGGTGGCTGGCTGGGACCAGGTGGGGACAGAGGTGCCCTTGGGCACTGCTGCTCCTTCTGTGCTGGGCAGCCTGTGTTAGTGACAGCCGAGGATGAGGAGGGATGGACGAAGGGTGTTAGGGGTCCTTGGGAGCACAGTGCCCGGTTACATCCCCCAGCTTCCCCATCACCTCCAGCCAGAGCTCTCATGTCTGTCACCTGCATCTGTGCTTGCAAACAGCTTTCCTTGGGCTGCTTCTCTCACGGGGCCCTTCCCCAGGGGTGTGCTCTGCCAGGCCCAGTCTCCCCCTGTTCCTGCCAGCTTCAGGGCTCTGTCCCTGCTGCTCTGCTGATGGCAGGGCTGCCCCCTCCCTAGGCAAGCCCTCGCCCAGATGTGGGTGACAGGGGCTGGACATGCTGCTGCTGGCAGTGGATGCCTAATGGAGCAGTGTGGGATGAGGAGCTGCTGCATGGGGCCACCACAGTTGTTTGGGGATGGGGACAGGCCACATAGGGAACTGTGCTGGCCCAGCAGGGAAGGATGGCACAGGTACTTTAAGGCCAGTGTGTTTCACTGGCCGCTCACCCTGCACCAAAGCCTCACGGTTCTGTTCTCAGCCCTAGCACATGGTGGCCCTGGCTGCTGCTGCCCCCAGGCCTGGGCTCTGGCTGTTGAGGTTTGGGGCTGGCTCTGATGCCAACAGTGCTTGCCTGGGAGGACTGCGTCCAGCCTCACTCCTCAATATTGGCACCCGTGGCTGGGGGTTGGAGGCAGCTGGACTTTCTCCTGTTGTGGTCCCAGGAGCAGCCCCTGCTGCATTCAGCCCCCACCCCACCCCCCACAAGCTAGGAGCAGCAGCTTTCCTCCTCTATCCTACCAGCTCCTGAACAGGGCAGTGCCTGATTGCCCCTTTCATGTCTTCACCTTTCAATGTCTGCCTGCCCCTCTGCCACCTCCCCCTGGCACACTGCCCTTCTGCCTGCTTATCCCCTGGGCCATCCAGTGAAGCAGCTGCACTTGGTGTGGTACTGTGGGAGCGGTTGGATGCCTCATGCCCTCTGCTGCACCCGCTACACGGGTGCAGCTACTGTGGTGTGGCCTGAGCCTGCTGGCAGCTTGGAGGAACCCTGTGTTGCCACTGTCCATTTCCCTTGGGTCGGAGGCAAGGTGCTGCCTTCACATTCTTCCAGAGACTCCAAGGGCTCCAGCTGGCCCAGGCACATGCCAAGGCACCACAGAGGAACCCAGAGCAGGGTAGTCACCTGGAGCCAAGCTCACAGCCACACACTCGGATAGGGGCTGGACACAAGCCCAGATGCTGGTTACAGAAAAAGGCACTTGATGGCAGAGTACTCCAGCTGCAGGCATGTCACATCCCTGCTTCCAGCGTAGAGAGGCCAGTGCTGCTCCAGCCCTGTGCTCCTCCACCCTGGCTGGTTGCTGTAGCACGGGCGCTGGCCCTGTGTGTGGTGCCCATGGGTGTGAGGTGAAAGGCTGCGAGCTGTAGCCAAGACACAGTGCTGCCTTCCCTGGGTGCAGCAACACAGACGTGGCTCTTTCCTTGCCATTGTCACCAAAGGTCCCACACTACAGCCCCAGTTGAATTCAGCTGCCCTTGGGAAGCGTGTCCAGCCCAGTCCCCTGCCCTGCTGAGCCCAAGTCCCCAGTGGGTCCAGCCACGGGAACATCCAAGACTGGAGCCCCCTTCTTTCACAGTCCCACAAGTGATGCGAGCTACAGCACTGCAGCCTGCGTGTGCAAAAGGGCTTGGGGCACTGGGACCCCTGCAAGCAGGGGCAGGCCGGCTCTGGCTCCCCCTTTCCGGGGCAGGAGGCAGGCATGGGCAGGGTCCTTGCTCGGTGGTGTCTGAATCCAAGACAGGGAGCTGGAGGTGATGGCACGAGTGGTCACTGCTCGGTCCCCAGGCAGCTCCCTGCCACCACAACCTGCGCTCTGCTCTGCTCAGCCAGCAAGAGCACTAGGCCCCCTCCGGGAAGCAATAACGCTGCTGGCCGGGCTGCTCCTGGGCAGGCAGGCAAAAAAAGCTCCTCTCAGGCTCTCACCCTGCAGCAACGCCCACCGCTAGCACAAGGCAACTCTTCTTCCACGCAGCGGCTTTTGTGGCACAAGCTCACGTGACATCAGGGCTATGGCCCACCCCAGTCAAGGCACAAGGCCAAGAACAGCACTGGGGGGAATTCTGGCACTTGCTCCTTCCTTGTTGGTACCACCGTTGCCAGCAGCACCCCAGCAGCGGGAGCTGGATGGGGCCACAGTTAGCGATTCTGCTACTGGCACATTGCTGAGACCCTGCAGGCAGCGGTGGTGCCAGGCTCTGACACGAGGGAAGCAGAGGAGCAGGCCGCTTTTGGTGCCACACAGGCAGGCTCACACTGTCCTCGCTGTGAGGGGAGGGTGTTTTGGTGCAATAATTACCCCTGCACTACGGGAAGCCCCGTTCCGTTCCTTTTTACCTACCCGTCGTTGCATGTACAGACCAAATCACCAACAGTGTGGTTGTGCTTTGCGGAGACATTCCACTTTTTCTTTCCAGCTCCCAACCTCAGACCACTTGTCCTTTTGGGTTACACCACCTCTGTTCCAAGTGCCACCTGCCCTCCCAGCACCAGGATTGTGTCGATGCAGTATTTTCATGAGCAGTGTGGGGCACGCACAGCTTGCACTCAAACTGGGGATTGGTTTTTTTTGTAATTAATGTACTTGAAGGCTTTCCGAGCCCCCCGTGGAGTTGTACTGTTGCTGTACTGTGAGCTAAGTGTCCTTGTTTTCTATGTGGATCTTGACCCTGGCTTGCTCTGTCTCACTGGACTGGATGACACTATATGTTGCCTCTTTTCTCCTTCACCCTTTCCCTCCCTGCTAGCCACCCTTTCTTCTCCCAAAGCTTTGGGTGCAGACAGCTTCCCATTTTGTGGAATTTTTATGTAGAATAAACATTTGTAACTGTAAAGCTCTGGCTGGCACTTCTCTGTTTCAGGGGAAGGGAGGTTGGTGGGGAGCAAGTGCTGGGGTGCGGACAGCCCCAGCACCCTGGGAGCACTAAAGCAGACATGGTGGGCCTGACGGAAAGCACCCACAGGCGCAATCGCCACAGGAAAAACACTTCTGCCAGGGGCAAGATTTGCCCTCACGGGATATGCACCCTTATACTGCCCGACTCCCTGCCTGCAGACAGAGGGCAAGCTGGCAGGGAACTAGATGCTGCATTCCCACCTCAGTACTCCCCTGCACTGAGGGCAGGACACAGGAGACCAGCAACACTCCTGACTCGTTAACTGTTTAGTGAGGAGGCTGGATGTAATGTTCTAGCTCACCTGGAGCTCCAGATGGCTCACTGCACTCTCAGGAATATAAGCAATGGTATTGTAGACACCAAAAGGCCAGAGCACTGTCTGCCACTCAACCTTCACCAGAAAAACAGGGCTAGAAACTTTAGTTGGCTGTTGGGCAGCACCTGAGCCAGTTTACAGCTCCAAGAGCCACCATGACCTGTCCCAGCAAGTCCCAGGCCTGGGATGCCCATCTGTGCCATCCATGGGAGGCTCACTGGAGGGACCAACACACCATCTTCCATGTCAGCAGTGTCCAGAGCAATTCAGAAGCGAGGGCGGCGCTTTCGACCTGTGTATTTTGTGTCTGCTCGCACTTCCCTGTGGAGAAAAGCAGAGAGCAACTAAGCACAATCTACAGGTCATTCCGGGAGGGAAAGGGAAGTGGGTTTGTGGCAGGAGTATGAACAGGTGACAGCAGGCCAGACCAGCACAGTCAGCCTCAGCTGAAGCAGGATCCAGCTGAACTTACTTGCCCTGTCGTCGTCTACGCTCTTTCTTTTCAAGGATCCAGTCCCGGCTTTTCTTCACAGACTTGCCCTTGGTGTTTCTGAACCGTGTCCTACAGAGAAAGCAGACAGCAGCTGGAGAGGAACTGAGGTGCAGGGGGCGGTTTTCCTCCTTGGAGGACTGCCACCCAGAACGGGGCATGCCCTCTGCCTCATACAACTAGCGAGTACCCCTCCCACCACTCCTGGGATGAAAGCTCAGCCAGCACTGGGGTAGGTGGCCAAACAGTCCAACTCCAGGTGCAGTGGGGGAGGAGGCTGCTTCCAGCCCCAGCTCTGACCTGAGGAATACCTACCCTGCACAGGCTGCGGCAGGTCAGCACTCCCCTGTGTCACATCTGACACCAGCAGCATGCTGGGCTCTGGGATCTCGAGGGGAATTATGGGCTCAAGCACAACCACCTTCCCCTCATCTGCTCTACTCTGAACAAAGTAGACAAAGCCTCTGGCTTCCCAACAAGTTGCCAGTTCTGCTATTGCCCTCCAAGACCAGGTACCCTCTGGAGTAAATAAGCAGAGAACAGCAGTGTAAGAGGCAGGAAAACATGGCAGCCACAAGCTTCTGGCAGCCATGACGACTTTCCTCTGATTTTTGTTCTCCGTCTCTCCCACTGGCTGCAAGAGGGGATCTTCCCTGCACCGCTACCATGGGAGGAGACCTGGCCAGCAGGAGAAACCTCCCAGGCCACAGCTAAGCAGAGGTAAGCAAAGAATTTGACAGCAGAAGAAAGGGAATACCAGGCTTCAGACACAGAAGCCTAGCTCCTCAACAAAAAAAGCCATGTTTGGTATCACCAGAATTGTAAAACTTGCCCCTCCCATCTCTCCACTATGCAACAACAACAGCCCCATGATGCCACAACAAACCCTCCAATTAACCCATACTGTTCCTTGTGTCTGGGGCCCTTCAATAAAACACAGCAGTACCCATCCGGGCTGCCAGGGGTCCTCCCAGTCCCTTCCCTTCAGTCCCTTCTCACATGGCAGTGCTGTGGTTGTCAGTCAGCAACACCCAGCCCTTATATCCCCACACCCCTTGTTTGGGGAGAACTTGCAGCTTCACCCCCTGCACGATACCTCTCATTGGTGAACTTTGCCTGGTGTATCTCTTCTCCATCAGCACACTCAGTACCAAGGCCCTGAAAAGCGAAATTGGGAAGTTACATTCTTCTGGCAGAGAGACAGCTAACGGTCATTCCTTCTAAATCAAGGGGAACCCAAGGCGCTGCAAGGGGAAGGACTGGAGCAGGAACAAACTTGTCTTCCAGTAATTGGAATATATAATTAATTGGAATATATAATAAATAAAAGAAAACAGATCTCAGGGACAGCAGGAGTTGGTGACACTCACAAAAAATGTTTAAACATATAAATGAAGTCACATCTGCACACAGAGCTGCCTGGCTTCCACATGACCCAGCAGCCAGGAAGGCAACTCTGCTGCCTCATGGAGCTCCTTACCTTCGGTAACGTGCCAGATGCCCCAACAAAGAGACAAAGGAAGAACCTGAAAGAACAAGAATAAGGAGCATGAAGCTGGAATCCATGCGATTCCCACTCCCCAAACACAACTGGGATTGTTTATAACAGAGTCAGACCTAAGCTGTATCCTCTGTCCAGGACTGTATCACAGGAGAGAGAACGGCTTGAAAAAAAAATAATCACTGCTACCCAGGCCTCACCCCAAACACACACTTACAAAGAGACACAACTCACTTCTTGGCTTTGGCACTGTTGGGGTAATCTACCACCATTCCCCCAGTAAAGCCAGCTCTCATGGCTTGGGTTGTGATGAGCTCCAGCTGGAAAAAGAAGCACGTGCAAAAGTTATTTAGCAGTCAACCACCAGCAACGCCCAGGAGACCTCTGGGCTCAACCAGAGCTAACTGCAGATGCCAAAGATGGGTCATTCCTGCTCCTTTTGAACTCTGCACTAAGCTCCTGGTTCTGCAGTACCATTCGGACACCGGCCCGCTGCCTTTGTTTGGTTTTCCCGGCTGCTCAGTCTAGTCTGGGTTAATTGGCATAGCAGACTCTCTAAGAGGGACACTGGGCTAGATTTCCCAGCCCTGGGGAGTACAGTGCTTAGGACTGCAGGCCAGTCTTCAAACCCTGTCACACAGGGGAAAAATCCAGGACAGCAGATTCAGATCGTGTCCTGCCAACTTATTTGATTTTAAGGCTCAACCCAAGACAATCTGCGAAGCAACAGAAACTGCATAGGGCACTCTCCTTATAGGATTTTTCTGGGCTCTTGAAGAGTTTTACAGATGGCAGGAAGGAGAGGCACACAGACCCAATATGGAGAAACACGATGCATTTAGAGCCTCAAACAGCAATGACTTCTCTGCCTGGCTCTGCCTGTACCTCTCCCCCACTGACTAATGTCCTGTACCTGTTCCGAGTTCTCAGGGTACAGCTGCAGGACAGCTCGGGATCCTCGGGCCTACAGGAAATAAATCAGTCACAAACGTGTCTCAGCGCAGGCAGGCCCTCTAGTCACCCAATTCCTAGCCCAGACACTAGCAGCCACCTCCCCAGAGCCTCCTGGAGAACACTGCCAGGGGAGCTGCTCAATCTGCAGAGCCAGCTCCTTCACAGCACAGCAAGGTACGGGGGGTAACAGCAGGGATCTGAGAAGCACGAGACACCATGCAGGCAGGCAAGGACATAGGAAATGGGTGCTCCTGCCAGTCCTCCATTTCAGAGCAGAATTTATGTAAATACCTGACTTAAAATATCTTGCTAAAACGCACCAGTGAGACTGTAAAAGTAGGCAGAGGCCTCACTGGGAGAGCATGACACTTACCAAGGCAGTATAAAGAGTAGAGAAGAATCGATACAGGCGTTTCGGAGGGCTGTGCGATTTCTTATCAGCATTACAAAGCCATTGCACTGCGGAAATACTGAGAAAGAAAACAAGATCCCTGGGACACTGAGCCGTTGATTCTTCTGCAGAGCCTCTCTGCCTCCCTCCTTTTGAGCTTACTTCCAGCACTAGGCATGCGTTAGGCTTCAGGGAAACAATTTCATTTTTCCATGTAGCTTTGCCTTCTATTTTGCAGTTACACGAACCCCTCTGGAGCCTATGCCAAAGCCCAACAAGGCACAGTAGTTATCCAAGCACAAAAGAATCCTGAAGCATCCCCTTTAGGCCAGGTGTTGAAATTATTCAAGTGCTTAGCTGTGGCCCTTGCATGGCTACGCAGGTTTTGCCTATCAGCAATCCCAAACAGAGCATTCAGTTCAGCAACAGATAATCCCTGCTCCGTCCCAGCACCTTTCTGTAGTATTCTCTAAGAAGAAGAGTGTTGCTGTCCCCTTCGCCTAGCTCTTCATCCCAAAACCAACTATCAGACCTTTGATCCAGGGACTGACCTTGCAGCTAAGCAATGGTACAGACATACTTTCCGTTTTCCTCCTCGGAGTAGGCAATGACAATACCCCCACTTGTATTTTATTTAGTTCAATAAAATTCCTCGCTCACCAGCACAAAACAAGACAAGCATCAATTGGGAAACAGCTGTCGGAAGCTGCTTCAACTATCCAGAATCTCAGCAGCTTATCCCAGAGAGGTGGAGTCAAGTTGCATGGAGCAAAGAGAACTACTGATAAGGACAGTCGCGTTCATCTGCTACACACCATAGGCAGACCACGCGTACTGTACAGATGATGCAGTTATGTGGAGTATCAAGGGAGCTCACTTATGTACACAAACCTACCTGATACAGCCATCAAACATGCCAGGCCTGAAGGGAATGCCATGACCCATATCTGCAAGGAGAAGGTCTCCTTCCACCTCCCTCTCCATGGCCACATCTGCACAGAACAGAGCATGGCTCAGGCAACCAGCCCACACCTTTGGGGACCACCTCTGAGGTGAGACAAGGGCGACAGGGGAGGAAGGCCTGCTCACCCAGCATGGCAGGGCTGATGTCCATGCCAATCCAGTAGTGACCCTCGTCAGAGATGTAATCCCCGCTCAGCCCAGAGCCACAGCTGAAGGGAGGAAAGTGCTGGGATCACAGCCCGGTCTGAGGGCGATACTGCCCAGCCACACCACTCCAGCAGCCCGTCACGGATCTTTAGCCCGCAACAGAGAGCCATGGGCGCTGCCAGGCCTAGATGCCCCTCGCCCCCCGGCACCCATCCGGCCCCCAGGTGCCCCACGTGCCCTGACAGAGGTCAGGGCCTCCACTCACCCCACATCCAGGAGGAGGCACGGCCGGTCCTCAGGCAGTCCCAGCAGCTCCACAGCCCGCTCCGACATCTGCGACTGGATCTCTGCCACCCGGGAGCTGCGGGGCACGGCCAGCAGGCTGCAGCCCCGCGGCGGGCCGCCCGCGCCCCCGCGGCAGGCCTGACGGCCCCACCGTCAGCCCCCCTCCCCGTGGGAGGCCTCCAGCGCGGCCACACGGCGGGGTGCGCCCCCCCGGCAGGACCCCGCACCCTCCGCCCCACGACGAGCCGCCCCCCCGCCCGCGCGGCCCGGCAGCCCCGCAGCGATCCGCCCGCCCTACTTCTGCGTGTACTTCCGCGCCTCGGCCTCATCGTAGAACTGCAACGAGAGAGCGGCGGCGGTGAGGCCCGGCAGCCCGGCGCGGCCCGGGGCCCCCCACCCGCCGCCGCCCCGCGCTCACCAGCTCGGGCGGGCCCCGGTGCTCGGGCCGCCGCCCGCTGCCCGCCATGCCGCCGTGACGTCACTGAGCCGCGCCGCCGCCCGCCATGCCGCCGTGACGTCACTGAGCCGCGCCGCCGCCCGCCATGCCGCCGTGACGTCACTGAGCCGCGCCGCCGCCCGCCATGCCGCCGTGACGTCACTGAGCCGCGCCGCCGCCCCCCTGCGCCTGAGATGGCGGCGGGCGGGCGCTGAGGCGGCGCGGTGTGATGGGGCCGGCCGCGCTGGGCCGCCTGCGGCGCCTCCTGCCCGCCGCCCCCCGGGCCCCGCGGCTCGGCCGCGCCCTGGCGCCGTCCCGCGGCGGGCAGACGGGCGGCGGAGCTCCGCGGGCGCGCCGCGACCTGTACGAGGTGCTGGGGGTCCCGGCCACGGCGACGGCGGCGCAGATCAAGACGGCGTACTACGAGCAGTCGTTCCGCTACCACCCCGACCGCAATGCCGGCAGCGCTGCCGCCGCCGCCCGCTTCGCCGCCGTTAGCGAGGCCTACCGGGTGCTGGGCAGCGCTGCCCTACGCCGTAAGTACGACCGCGGCCTCCTCAGCGCCGAGGACCTGCGCGGCGCCCCGCCGCCCCCGCCCCGGCCCCGCGCCCCGGCGCCGCCGCCCCGGCCCCCCGCCACCGCCCGCCGTTGGCCCGTTCCCCCGCCCTTCGACTTCGACGCCTTCTACCGAGCGCACTACGGGCAGCAGCTGGAGCGGGAGCAGGTGCTGCGGGCGCAGCGGGAGAAGCTGCGCCTCCTCCGGGAGGAGGCAGCGGCCCAGGGACGCTTCCGACTCCTCTCCGACCTCTCCGTTGGATTCCTCCTCGTGCTGGGTTTTGCTGTCCTCTACGGCCTCAAGTGACAGCAGGGCCGGGCAGCCACCAGGGCTGCCACCCAGCTCCACCGCTGTGGTGGGACAGTCATCGGTGGGCATGGCAGCTGGCTGCGGGGCGTCCCCTGTGCCCGTGCAGCTGGCAGGCACTGTATGCAGGGTTTGCTCCTCAGGCTGCCGTAGTTCCCTTCTGCTGGTGTGACCTTCAGCCACAGTACGTGAGCAGCAGGCTCCGTGTGCAGGCTCTGCTCTGTGGGCCTCTGCCAGCATGACCATCAAACATGGAGTGCAACTGACAGGCATGGTACGTGGTTGTGATGTGACCTCCACAAGCGCGACCTGCAGACAGCTCGTGACCACCAGATACCACATGTGGGCTCTGCTCTGCAGGCTGCGGTGTGCCCCAGCTGCCAGTGTGACCTTGCAGATGTGGTGTAGAGGCTCAGGGGGCTGCAGTGTGCCCCCTCTGCCGGTTTGACCTGCAGACACGGTGCCTGACAGGTAAATGCAGTTCATGGACTCTGCTTTGTGGACTGTGACGCGTACCTTCCGTTGGTGCTGCTGTTTGACCTTGGTGGGATCCACGTGCCTGTTCTAAGCCACAGCAGAGATTAAATGGCTATCAGTGGCGTCTGTGTGCTGTGTCTGTTCGTGGGAGATGGTCTCACCAGTGCTGAGTTTGCTGCTATTTCAAGACCAGCCACCTCTGTGCTGTCACACCTGTTACTGCATTTTTGGGGAGTGTTAGGAGTGTTTGTTTCCAAACTGCATCGTTGCCTTTTGTCTGTCCCTGTTCTGGGCTTGCCTCACTGTGTGGCAAGTATGGAAGTATTGGATTCAGCAGCACAGAAGACTAAAACCTGAGCTCATGGTGGCTCATGTCCTGGTCAGCAGGTGACGTCACCTGCAGGTGCTTGCCAAAACACTTCAGTATTGAGAGTAGCCTGTCCTGTCTAGGTCTTGCCAGGAACTTCACACATGACCATCCCGCACAGGCCTTTGTGGCTGGGAGCAGTACACTTCAGAGCACTGAGTGGCATTACTTGTTTTACATGTATCTAAGCATAATTTGCACATGAGAGTATTTGCTTATTTAAGTATTGAAGTGTTTTAACAACTAAAGAATGTGTCTTTCAGAGCTTCTGTCTTACCTTGGGTGAAGGTTTCACCTATGCTATGCTGGTACTACATGGAGTGAGTGAAGCTTACTGAATTCTGAGTGTGCCATAGACTTCATTTGCGTTATTTTGCACTGATTTGCTGGGCCTGCCTGGCAGTGGTCTGTGCAGGAGCCAAGTCCTCACCTCTCACTGCAGTGACCCTGGGTTATGTCTTCTGACAGCACAAAAATGTTAAAAGCAAATGCCCCGTGTTTTCCAGTTGCAGAGTTCTGTAACACTGAACAGAGCCTGGAGCAGTAGTGTGGCAGGGAGTGTAATGTCTATTGGTACAGGGTATATGCTGTACAGGAGAGCTTTTTGCCTTTTCTGGAAAGCATTGTACCACTTCCAGCTACAGACTTTGGAGACTGCTGCATGTTTGCAGCAAATTCAGCCCAGGGGCAGAGAGCTTTCCAGGATCCTCTCTGGTTGTCGGTCCATCCCTCTGTGTGGGATTATGTCAGCATGTGAAGAGCCGGAACCTGGCGTTCAAGGGCATTGGTTACAGAGTGATAGTGTCTGGAGCTGTGGTTCTGTGTCACATGCCGATGCATTTTCATGCTATAAACCAAGTCACTTGAAAGACCAGAGGCAGTTTCTCTGGCAGAGTTTGGCAGGAAACATTTGCTTCCAGGCTGGAAAAGCTAGGGATGTCCATGGGATGTGGTGGGTACTAGGGAGCACCTCTCTAGTTCCTGGCATCGTAGCTTGCAGGTTTTTAAGGCAGCCCTAGCAAACACGAGGTGTCCTCTGGATTGACCTTTCTTAAATCTATGTAGTGCTGAGGCCTGGGAGCTGTTCCCCCCAGGCAGACTCCATACCCAGCCCTGGGCCAGCTTCCTGGCAGAGGGATGGTCTGGTGTGGTGCAGCGTGGAGCAGGAGGAACAGGCTAGCTGTTGTGCTGCCTGCACCCCTCTGTCCTGTAACACCGGAACAGGGAAGAGTTGCTCCAGTAAGCCAGCTGGGCCGATGCTCCTGCTCTGTGTCTGGTGTTTGTGTCTGAAATTGGGGAGTGAAGCACCCAGGCACCACAACCGGGTTAATCCATGTGACTTTCATTGGGTGGTTTGGGCAGTTCGTATTACTGGTTCTTCCTCTTCTTCCTCAGGGCTTCATGATGTATCTTGAACATTAAAGATATCCAGCTATAAACTGGTGATGAAATGACACGTCTTTCTTTTGGTGGGCTTTGGTGGTAAATATTCCTCATACTTGCTGAGAAAATGGAGGGTAGGGGACAGGCTGGTGTTTCACATAGTGACTGCAGCAGGTTGCGGAAGAGGGTGGGGAGGGGGTGTCCTGTTTCCCTGAGGCTGTGGTGGGAAGGGTGGGCACGCTGCCTGCAGTCAGTGGGGAATGGCCTCCCTGGGCCACCGTGGACTTCACTCCTGCCTGCTGGAGACCCGTTCTGTGCTGCCTGTGACACACAGGCGCACTTGTGGCATACCCTCTGTACTCACTGTGCTCTCTGTACTTGCATACCGCAGGTAGCGTTCAGTTTTGCTGCTGAGTTTGGCCAGAGAAGGGGAAGCATGGCATGCAGGGTGTGGAGGGATGCTTTGGGGCATCCAGCCTGTCACTTTTGGGGTGGTACAATGTATACTTCTCCTCAGCGTCACCTTCGCCCTAGTTGGGCCTGAATGCTCCTCTGCTCCAGGAAGGATTTCAGGAGCTCAGGCACAAAGTGGCTGAAGCTAGTCCAAATGCACAGACCGACTGATAGCTCCCAGCACACCAGGTTACTACCCTTTTGTCTTCTCGTGTCAATATTGTCATCCCGTTCTTGTCTTTCCCTAGTTGTTTCCCTGATGGAGAGGTGCTAGGAGCAGCTGCATTTCTTGCAGTTCTCCTTTAGCCAGGTGAGCGCAGTCCTTGTGCAGTGCCTGTGGCACAACTACTAGGGGAAACACAGCAGGGCCTAGCAATGACAGAAGTGCTGTGACAGCAGGGGCTTGCGTGAGCTGTACAAGCCCCCCAGGATCAGAAGGTCAAAGTGGAAAAGGAGAGGAAACAGGGCCCAAGTGGGGCTGATAGGGTGTGTGAGGCTTGCTGCACAGGGACCTACTCTGTATTTAAACCCCGTGTTCTACCTCTCATGGCTGTGGCTGAGCAGTACTGTTGCTGAGAGGTGACTATTCGGTGCTCCCAGCAGTGGGATGCTGAGCAATTGGAGAGGGTTACAGAGCTGTCTTCGGAGAGGGAAAAGCACCAGGCAGATCAGTGAGATCCATGAGGAGTTTGCTTTCCTTCACACGTGCTGCAAGGGGGATGGGCTTGTGCACTGCTTCAGCACCTTTGGCTGAATCTTAGCCATGCAGCAGAGGGTGAAGCTCTGCAGCTACCTGTGGCCTTGGCTGTCTTCACACCTCAGGGACAACAGGGATGGATCCTTGGGGGTGCTGAGCCACAGAGGGTTGTTTCTGTGACAGAGCCCATCTTCCTTCAGCTGTGGGCAAAGCAGCCATGGATAGGGGTCATGGCAGGGAACAGCTTCCACTCCCAGATGTACTGCGGGCCTTGCCTCCTTTTGAGGATGTATCCAGTTACTACAAGACTTATCTCAGTAACGTACTGCAGTCACAGCTGTTACACAGCACACCCCCCCACACCCTGGCCTATGCCCTCGAGGTGCTGAGGATGGCAGTTTCAGGTGGGGAGGAGGTCACCGTGAGTAGCTGGTATCCTGAGGCCTTTGCTGGGAAGAGTGTGATGTTCACAAAGGAGATTTCTTCTTCCACTCTTGAGTCCACTGGGGCCACTTTTACACATTTTCTAGCACATCCTACCCCTCCTCTCTCTTTATTGCTGTGCAGCTCCATGTTATGTCTGCCTTTATAGTAAGTGATGTATTGCATGCACACTGGGTGCTAGTCCTTTACTCTTTTACCCCTGATGCAAATTTTTGCTAGCTCTTAGATTTGTGTCACTGTAAGGAACTGCCCAAGGGTGAGTTGCTGGTGGGGCCTCAGCTATCACCCTGTGCCCACGCCTCCAGGCCTGTACTGCTCTACCCTGCACCTTCACCCCTGGGTTTATTCTGCGTAACTTCTTGTTACTCATTCTCACCCTTGGATTAGAAACAACAGACATCACACCATGCCTTTGTAAAAGGGAAGCAAAACTAAACCAAACTAGTTAATGGCCACTTGGTAATTAGATGCTGTTACAAACTAAGTAAATCAAACAAAAGCTCCAGGCAAGCCGAGACAAGCCTGGATAAAGCCTGACAGCCCTAGTTCTGAGGCGCTGCATGCTCAGTGCAGACCCCATTCCTCATCTTATGCCAGCCTGTTCTTGTGGGCTGGCAGCAGCATAACCACAGGCTTGAGGTGCTGAGCTGCTCACCTACCTGCTGGGTAGTGCAGCCTGCGGGCACAGGGTCTCTGTGTTTCATTAGGGCCTCTTCCCTACATCTCAGGAAGCCGGGCTGCTCTTTGGGAAGGAAGGGGTTAAACCCGGCTCCTGGCAGGTCTTTAGGGGTGCCAGCTGGGCTGGGGGCATGAGGGGCAGGGACAAGGAGCTGCAGGCTGGGTGAGCAAGGTCCTACTTGGAGGGATGGCCATCATGCCCCACCGCCACCACCAAGAGGGGCTGGCCTGGCCTGGAGCCAGGTGAGGGGACAGCCCCAGCCCTCACCTGGCCTGGGATCTGCAGGCAGGGCTCTGCACCCCACTTCTGTGCTGCTGGCCTCGAGGTGGCTCTAGGAGGGCAGCTCCCCCGCCCTTCAACAGCATCCCCTTGGGTGACTCCTCTGTTAATAGAGTTAACTGTTCATAGAGTTTCCTCTGTTCAAGTCCTGCTGCCTGTGGAGTGCCTGCTGCACAAGAGGCCCTGCGGGCACCCTGACATCACCTCCCGCTGGCTGGCCCCAGCCTGGGGTTTTGCATCTCCCACAGACCCGGGGTTGCAGCTTAAAGAGTTTCCTGGGGGCTGCCTCTGCTGGGGGCCCCCCTTCTCACAGGTGCCCTGCCCCTCCTGGGCTGGGGGCTGCTGCTTGCCCAGCCTGGCTTCTGAAAAGCCAGGCCAGGGGTGGCCACAGAGCTGGCAGATGCCCCTCCTGGGTTTGGCTGCACACCAGCTGGCAGAGGGGCTGAGCCGGCCCCAGGGCAGCCGGGCCAGCGCAGAAATGAATGCAGGTGCACGCCTGGCGGCAACACTTCCTCCTCTAGCACGTTGACCCCCACCTTGACACGGTGCTGCAGGGCAGGCAGCGCTTGGTGCAGGCAGGGAGAGCCACCGTTGCAGACAAGGAAGGGCACAGAGGGCTCACCCTGTGCTGCTGCCAGCTCCTGCCTGTTAGCAGTGTCCCTGTCTTGTGCCCCATGCAGGACTTTGTCCTCAGCCCAAGGGGCTGGAGCTGCCATACCACACACGCAGTGCTGCCATCCATGTTCCCCAGAGGTGCAGGGTACGTAAGCTCCCTGCCAGGACCAGTGCATCTGGGGGGTGCAGCCACCTGCCTGGGGCACTACATGCCCCAAACTGGACAGGACCGCCTCCAGGGTTGGAGGAACCTCCCCAGGGCAGGGGCTTGCCTTGCTTGGCAGCTTCCCAGGGGTTAAAGTACCTTAGCTGAAGTGGGGTGGTGGCCAGCCCAGCAGGACCATGGGGCTGCCAGGGCCTACCCACTGCCACCCGAGCTGGGCAGGCGCCTAGGGGTGCTACAGTGTTCCTATGGACAGAAGGCCAGCCAGGACCACAGCAGTCCAGGTCACTTTGTTCTTTGGATCATTACTTTTAGTGCTGTCAGCCTCAGTGGGACACACCCACCATCCCCAGGCTGGAGAGAGGCAGCTGCTCGCCTTGAAGGCTCACGCTCATGAGGCCACATCTGCCCTTGCCCTAAGGTGACTCAGGACCTGCCTGGGGCCAGGGAAGTTTGTCCTGGTGCTGGTGGCAGACCCACACAGCATCGCCTGGGACTGCCCAGCCCTGGGGAGCTGTGCAAGGCAGGCACTGGCTGGGGAAACCCACTGGTTGTGCCTGACTGGGTTTTGGGTTTGGGTGGCTTGACTCTTTGTGCATGGTCATGTGCACTAGTGCCAGCCCCAGTGCTGCACCAGGTCCCATGTGGCAGGGCAGTGACACACTTTAGCATTGCCTTTGGCTGGCATTCAGTCTGTACAGGTGCCTGGCTCTGGGCTCCAGCATGCACCATATCCTCACGCCATTGCCTTGGCTGGAGATTTCCTCCTGAGCCAAGTGCTAAGGTGGCCTTCCTCTCCCAGGCAGGCATCCAGATCCCCAGGGGGATGCCTTGTGCTTATCTATGCCCAGCTGCTCCCCTCACCCCTGCTGTCTTGTGTGTGCGTGCTCAGAGCCCTAATAGCTCAACACGCACACATCACTTGGGCCCATAACCCCATGCTGTACCCACAGCTCTGGTCATCTCCCACAGAATCTAGGGCAGCCCTTGGGGTATCCTGGGCAACTATCTGGGGGACTCCAGGACACTGTGCATCCCAGCCCTCTCCAGACACAGCACAGATGGTCTCATACAGACCAGCTGGCCTCCTAAGTCCTCCTGCTTGGTCCTCATGTCTTCCTGGTTATGTTAGCCCTGCGAGACTGGTACGGGAATCCAACCAAGCTCTTGTGCTGTGGTTGCCAGCCTACTATGGTTCTTCCTCCTGGCATGTGGCAAGCCACAGAGCCCAAGTGTGGCAATCAGGTGTGTCCTGGTACCCTTATTGACAGGCTGCACCCAAACTGAGCCTGATGGGACCCAGGAAAGCAGGAGGTGTTCTCTGAAACCCAGATGTTGCAGTGACTACTGTCTCCTTGCCTGCCAATAAAGCTGCAGTGGCTGGTCCCCAATTTATCCTAGTCTTAAGCTTGTTTTAACCGGTTATACTGGATGAGTGGCCCCAGTCCCACACGTGAGGGCTAGAGTTTGGCATAAGGGTGGGTACCCTCTGGTGGAGCGGGTGATCATACACTAAGCCAATGGTCTGTATTTTAGGGTGCTTTGTAGCCAGAGCCAGGGCCCCTTGCTGCTTTGGGTCATTTCTAAGCAGTCTGTGTAACAGTGCCAAGCTGCAAGGCAGGCGGGCAGCCGGGAAAGAAATTAAATGCTACAACCAGACAAGGCTGAAAGTGTTAAGAGCCTGAAACCAAATCAAAAGCTAGAAACAGCACAAGAGATGCCCCAGAGCAAGGAACAAGTACCCCAGGGTGCTGAGAAGGCTACAGCTGGAGGAATCTGGGCTGTCTGCCCCAGCCTTGTCTCATCATCCATTGCATGAAATTAAGTAAAGGAACAGAGGAGCTGGGGATGAAATAGGGTGAGCTCAGGCCACCCGCTGCCTTTTCCAGTGGTGGCCAAAGTCAGGGTTAGTGTGGGAGGGTGGATGGGGAATGGGTACTAAAACCGCCGTAGGGCTGTACGCAGGCTGATGAGAGCTGTCGCAGAGCCACGAGTAAGCCAGCTGGCTGTGAGGTATAACTCTTCATGGGGGCAAGGGCTTGGCTGCTGGCACGAGGCATCTCCAGTTACCAGAGGTCTTCACCATGTGTGGGGCCAGACTGCTGGGAGATGGCCCCTGGTACCTCTCTGGGGGGAAGCGCACACTCACTGAGCTCTTGGCCCCCCTTGCAGGGCTCTTCCCTTTCCCAGGGCATTGATGGGCTGAGCCAAATGCAGGTGCAACATCTGGGGGCTCCCCAGGCTGGAGGACCCTCCTTGACTGCCAGTCACTTCCAAGCCTGGCAAGTGTCCCCCCACACCACTTCCTCCCTGCCTATTCCATCCCCCTGTTCATTGCCAAAGCCAAGCAGTAACACAAGGCGTGGAAAAGGGCCTTTATTTAGAAAGCACATGGCACAGTGCTCCTGGGCCCTCTTCCCTGCTATCTCCCACCCTTCCCCCACCTCCCATCACTGTTCCTCTTGCTGTGGATGCAGAAACCTCCCCCCGGCAGCTCCCCAAGGGCAAGACCCACTACCCAGCCACAGCGCCCAGCCCACCCCAGCCCCAGCCAAGAACTTCCATCCCTTGTAAGCACCCACCCCTGTGCCTGCTCAACAGACACCACAGCCCCTCAGAGCTGTGTCTACACCACACGCCCACCCCACATGCTCCCTGGCCAGGGTGTTCCTGCACAGCCCCTGTGGAGGCATGGGGGGGACATCCCCTGTCCCTGCCCTGCTAACGGTGTGGAGGCTCCTGCTTCTGGTCTTGCAGTCGCTGCTGCCTGCAGAAGGGCTGGGGGCTGAGCAAAGGGACGTGTCTGACGAGGTGCAGGGGTGAGACTGGGCTGGAGATTTCAGAGCAGGGAGATGCTGGCTGGTGTTCCAGGGCTGGGAGATGGCTTCTGGGAGGCACAGCTGGCATGGCAAAGGGCACAACGGCCTCCAAGGGGATGAGAAAGGTGGGCACAAAGCCGTAAGAGAGATCGAAGGCTTTGGGGGCTACTCCACTCCGCAACGGGGCAAGGCGGGCTGGTGCCAGGCTAGTCAGGGCACCTGGGCGCCCCGCGAGGCCCACAGGGTCCCTGCCCACCTGGTCCTTCCGCAGCAGCTCCTGCAGTTTCTCCAGCTGCGTCTGGCAGATGTGGGAGCGTGTGCGGCTCTGGTGGAAGGACTCCAGAAAGGAATCAAGGGGCAGATCCTGGGCCAGGAACCGCTCTACCTGTGTCTGTGGAACAGGCAGTGGGACAGCGTTAAGCCAAGAGAGCCACGGGACCACAGAGGGAGCCCAGATGGTTGAGCACCATCCGGACCCTGGACTTTTCTCCAGGGTCTAGCACATCGGAGGGCATGGAGACTAGTCTGGGGCCCAGGAGAGGAAGGGGCAGCAGCACAGGGGTCTTGCCTGACTCACCTCCGACTCTGCCTCAGAGGCATCGAGCTTGGCTTGGAGCTGGCCCAGGGCACTCTGTGGGCTCCACTTCTTCAGGTACGCTTCTGTGTTGGGAAGGGATGGGGCTGCCCACAAACATTCTCCTGCATGCCTCCCCACTGATGGAGCTGTGGTCTTTGCGATCCCCAACCATCAGCTCTGCCCACCCCACCCCCCTCAACTGAAAACACCCCCAAACACATCCCTGGAGCCACCTGCATGCTGAGGCCTGTACCGCACTGCAGCATCGGTCCTGGCCAAGGGCTGGCTATGTTGAAGGCAGCATCACCCCCCAACTGCTCCTGATCATGGCTGGGCCATTTCCCTGGGATTTCAAGGATGCTGAGCCCACTCAGGCCCTTGTATTAACACAGGTTGCTCTGACCATGCTGGGCTCTGCTTCACCCCATCAGCTGCACCCCACTCACCCAGGCACTGCTGCTTCTCCCAACACGCCTCTCGTATCTCCTGCAGCTCCTGATACTTGATGGCTAGGGAAGCCTTCCCATCCTCCAGCCGCGGGCGCAGGGAGAGGTTCACCCTGGCCAGGGCGCAGTTTGAAGCCAAACACATCTCCCGCTCCAGCTGCAGACTCTGAAACTGTGGGGAAGGGAATAGGTTGTGGTGTGTCAGCACTGGGAGAAATGGGCAGAACCGGTCCGAGCTGGCAGCCTGCTGGGAGGGGGTCCATCTCCGTCCAGGGGTGAACCCTCTCCTCCTGCACTGTACCCATCCCTCTGCTCTGCCTGGAAAGGGGCTGTGTCCCTGGGGGGGATGCAATGGCTGGACCCTGGCTGTGCACACCACAGGGCAGCTCACCCTGACCGTGGCAAACCTCACAACCCCCTTTGCAGGGGAGAGGACTCATTAGCTAATGAGGGTGTCAGCAGAGAGACACACACCCTCCCTTGCTGCACACCCACCTTCGGTGTCCGCACAGCGCGGGGAGGGGAGCAGAGCAGAGCGGTGCGAGGCGCAGGGGCAGGATGCTGGAGCCGGGCTAGGGCTGGTGGCGGCACAACCCGCCGCCGTCCCGCAGCGCAGCGCCGGGAGCCCCCGACGCCCCCGCCCCCCCCCCCCCCCCCCCCCCCAGCCTCGGGGGGCAGCGGGAGCAACGACGGCAGCGGCCGTGGCCCCGCGGCGGGTTTTGGTGGCCCGAGGCTGCTTGGCAGGCGGTGGCTGCCGAAGCTTGGAGCGGTACCCCGAGTCCCCAGCCCGCCGCCGGCCGGGACGCTCCAGCTGGGGTTTCCCCGCGGCCACCCCGGCCCGGCCGGAGGGTTTCGCTGCCCCTCCGGAGCCCCCGGGCTCGGCGCGGGGGTGTCGGGACTAAGGGCGGACCAAGGAGCAGCGGTGCCAGGGGCCGGCGGGTGCAGCTGCGCAGGGCTCCATCCCGCGTACCGGGGAAGCCCCGCCGGGCGCGGGCGCTGCACGGCTCTGCCCGGCTCCGGGACCACCCCCCCGGCCGTACCTTCCTGCTGAGGCGGGCGGCGCGCTGCAGCCGGAGCTCGTCCTGCAGCAGGGCGCGGAGCTGCGCGGTGCTGAGCGCCCCGAAGCGGCGCGGGGAGCCGGGCGGCGCCGGGGGCCGGGACATGGGCCGGGGCACGACGAGCACAGGCCGGGACGCCCCCGCCGCCGGGAGCCGCGCCCCGCCCCGCCCCTGCCGCGCCCCGCCCCGCCCCCGCCGCCCTTAAAGGCGCCGGAGCCGAGCACAAAGCGCTCCGGCTGTGCACCCCGCTGTGTGCATCCTGCACTGCACTGCGTGCATCCTGCGCCTCGCTGTGTGCATCCTGCACTGCACTGTGTGCATCCTGCGCCTCGCTGTGTCGTCCTGCACCCACCCTGCTGTGTGCATCCTGCACTGTGTAGTATCCTGCATCGCACCCTGCTGTGTCATCTTGTATTGCACCCTGCTGTGTGTCTCCTGCATCACACCCCGCTGTGTGCGTCCTGCACTGCACCGCGTGCAGCCTGCATTGCACCATGTGTGCCCTGTGCTGCACCACACTGTGTGCATCCCACTTCTCACTGCATTGGCCTCACCCTGGACTTCACGGCACTGCACTTGTGCATCCTGTGGACATCCTGGCACTGCTGTACCCATCGGCTCAGGAGAGAGAGAGCAAAGAGGCACCTGTCACTGCCAGCTCTGGGCGGGTCCCCTTGATCCCCTGGGGAAGGGAGAGGTGGGAACGCTGCCCCTCTACCTGTGAGAAACTGCTCCATGCAGGGTGTTGTGGTCACTAAATATTCACAGGGATTCAGGGGCCTGAAAGAAAAATTCGGAGAGCATAAACCTGCCCGAGGACTATCAGTGCCACTTCAGGACATCTCTGTGCTGGAAACGCTCTTTATATCTTTGTCCTGCTCTTACTCTATAACTAAAATGTGGTGGAGAAGCTGGGGAAAAGTAGCAAAGCAGGACCTCCTGGGAAGTGGGGATTGCTTTCCATGGGAGTTTTACCTTAGTGAAAGCCCGCAGCTGCAGGAAGAGCCGTGCACTGCTGCCAGAGTGGGGATGGCTCTGTCCGGGCCAGGACATTTCCATGGAGGAAATACCTGGTGGGAGATGGCATTTAACATCTGCTGCTTGACTTGACACCAACACTGCCTGCTGAAGCAGGATGAGGGGAAGCTGTCAGGGAGCTGCTGGGGGCTGGAGGTCACTGCTGTTGGGTGGCCAAGAGCCCAGCGGGATTGAAGAAGCATTTGGATGGGGTAGCTTGGGCTCAGGGGCTGTGTGAAGCCTGGTGTTGTTGTAGGAGAGATGAGAACCTGTACACTGGGATGTGCTGTGGTGGAGGGACAAGACAGCAACGCAGAGACACCCACCCAGTGAGCCCATCCTCCTGAGCTGGTGGGTGCCAGTCCTGTTGTACTGTGAGGACGGGATGCTCTCCTACACCTGCTGGCCTGTGTCTCTCCACTGCCTTTGGAGAGCCCTAGCAGAAGAAAACACTGCTGGGATGAGGATCATTTACTCCTCAGTCTGGTGGTGCAAATGAAACTCCAATTTTGCCTGTCACTTGGAAAGCTCAGAGGCCCAGGAGCAGCACCAGTGTCATTTCACAGTCTGCCCAGTGCCACCTGATGGCATTGAGCCTGCTGACTGTGGAAGCCAAATCCATTCTGGGGGCACCAGGGAGTGGGGTGGGGGCACCTTCCTGACAGCCATCTTCCACATGCTGCTACCATCTCATACCCCTGCTGCGGGAGAGCCTGTCTTCCAGCCAACGTCAAGTCCATTCTGGAGCTGCCCTGGGCCTCCCCTCCCTGTGATGTGGTGCCCACTGCAAGGCAGGACCAGGCTGTGGTCTGAGGTCCCACTCTGCACTCTGGTTTGGTGGGGCTCAGCTCCTGGTGCTGGAGGCTCTCAGGAAAGTGAGTGCAGCCTGCTTCACCTGAGGGCTGTTTTCAGCAGAAATAGCCCTGAGCTCTTCCCTCAGACATCCTGAGGTGCAGTGCCCCCCACCCCCCCCACCCCCCCCGCCCCCAATGCTCTGTAGTGCTGAGGGCAGTTCTCTGGAGCAGTGTAAGGTGCTTCCTGGCTCAGAGATCCTCCACTGCTCATTTCTTTCAGTATTTTCTAATTTCTCAAATCTTTCTGGATGGTTTCAAGGGCACACTGTGCCCTGTAGTTTGCAGATGAGGGCTGGGTTTTCCCTTAGCAACTGGTCTTGGAAGCAGAACTGACTGGTGTTGCTCCAAGATAAAGCCAGAAATGGTTTGTGAAGGTGAAAGTGCTTCTCGAACGGTCTGTCCTGGCAGTGCCAGGGTGCTGTGGGATGGAGGAGCTGTAGGGGCCTTGTCCTGCAGCCTCACAGCATTAGCTCTGTCTGCACTTTTCCTGGCAAATGTTCATCTAAATTGGTCTCAGAAACTTGACTATGGTGAGCTGGTTCCAGTAATGAGCTCTTCCCTCGTAAGTGTCTCCTAATTCAAGTGCCTCCTAACGCCTGACCTGCTTTGCTTTTGCTTCGATTTAAGTTCACTGCTTCACAGTCACAGCAGACAGATCTGCTGATGGCTTTGAAATCACATTTCTGCAGGATCAGAGCAAGACTTGACAGACAGACATGTAGCCAGGAACAGCTCCTGGCAGCTGCAGCCTCCCAGCAGGAGCAGGAGTTGGGCACCAGGACATTGGCACAGCTTTTGGCCCTGGACTGTGAATGTGATGATGACATAGGAAGAGTTCTCCCATGTGACAGATACCTTCTGAACCATCCTGTACAGATCACAGGTCCTTTATCTTAGTGAAACTAGATTTAATTTTCTTACATTCATTCCTGTGAGAACCACTTGAGGCTTTTTCCCTCCATGTGCCCCAAGACACCAGTCATAGCACCTGACATGGGATTTCTTGGGTCTCAGTTGGAACACATCAGAGATACAGAACAGACATTCATTAATGGAGAATGAGCTCAAGGGAGCAAATTTATTGGGATGCTTTACAACGCACTGCAGAGATGCACAGAGTATATGGAAATTTGTGACATGTAGCTTTTTTGCTTGCTGTCAGTTCTGGAGGTGCTAAGAAACTCTGATGGAAAGTCACTCCAGGGATGAGTGTCTTCCTCCCACAAGGAAGGTACATGTGGAATCCACAAATTTCACAAGTGATTTTTTTATTCTTGATTTTGAACATAATAAAAAGTAATCATTGGCAAGCAGAGGGGGAAAGAGCTGAGCAGAGGGGGAGCCTGCACCAGAGAGGGGAAGTGGAAAATAGCATTTCACTAAAACCCCACTACCCTTGGGCTTCTCTCTCTGCTCCTGAAAGGCTCAAGCTGTTTGGCCGTGTGGAGCCTTTGCGGTGTCCAGTGTGGACAAGAGGGGGAAGAAGCACTAACAATATGGAGCTGGTTTGATGAGGATAAGGGAGGATTTGCAGTTCCCTTTGCACAGGTTGCCCCATGTCATACCACCCTTGAAATTCACCCGTACAGAATAGCATGCAGAGTACCACCACCCACCCTCATAGCTGTAGGCACAGTTTTTACTGTAAGTGTCCTGATCCCGATCCTTTGTGGAGAACTTCATGTTGTCGTGCATGGTCTTGGGATTGTCTGAGGTCATGGCATCCCCCGCTGTCCCTGTATAGGAGCCCAGCCTCAGCCGGTAGCCATGGGACTCATCTTCCAGGCTGAAGAGGTTGTAGTCTGCGAAACTGATGTTGTCTGTAGAGTCCTGGATGATAAACCTGACCTGGTAGACCTTCTGCTTGGCGATCTGATAGATGTACTCAGTGCCCAGCCAGTACTCACTGCGCACATTCCCAAAGCCGTACTTGTAGGTGCTCCAGGACTCAGCCCAGGTGACTGATGTGTCTTTCTGGTTCCTTTGGATGACCGTCCAGCCCCCATGTGTCACATTCATTTCACAGTACACCACAAGGTGGTGGAGCCCTTTTGGCTGGATGATGTAGACACCGCTGCGGCTGCCAGCAGGGATCTCGCTGCAGTCCTTGGGCCATCCTGGGGCAGGGAACAGAGATGGTTATTAAATCCGATGCGATGAAACACTGAAAGCACCTGATGTTTCTTTTATGCCTATATTCTTTTGCACACGCATTCTTGGGCTGTATTCCTGCCATGTGCTCACAGGAGTAAATCAGATCTTGAAATGATCAATGTAAGAGTTGAGTCTCGTATCTTCCCAATCAGGATTCAAACCGATGGAGGCACACTGCCAAAATGTCTTGGACTGGTGAGACCAAACGAGACATTTCCTCCACCCAGCACACCAATGCACCTTAGCCCAGTTTGAGCTCAGTCTTGCAGTGATGCGGTGATTTGCCTGTAGCACGCAGGTGATGTGTCACCACACAGGAAAATGCAAATCTGGGTTATAAAGCCATTGGCTCTTACAGCATGGAGCTTTAGATCTTTATAGTAATCTCAAATACCCTGGCGAGAGTGTGACCAAGACATCCATATTGCTAATAATTAAATCAGTCCTTGTGATCTCAATAGGGCAAATCCATCAGTTTTCTCTGGGCTTACCCAAGTAGCTTTTTAGAGACTTCCTGACTTGTTTGATTTGATTATGGCCTTTCCATGCTCCAGAGTGTCAGCTTCTTATACAACAAACAGCTGAATGCACCTACACACTACTGTGAAGGGACTTGCTCCACTCCCAGTACCTGTGCTATTGGTTATTCCTACCCAGATAGGACCTATCTTGTGGTCCTATGGGCTAATGTTGACTCAATCACTTCAGTAACATGGTCAGTCCCTGTCTTACCCAGTCTTATCATCACCTGTATGGTGAAAATAGAAAAATAAAAAATCACAGCTTCCCAATGGCTAATAATGGATCATCGTTTCTGGTTTAGATCTTTAGGTGGACAATTCCCCATGCTTAAGCTCCTCATCAAGCACTGAGTCCAGGACGTGGCTGGTAATAGAATCCCCCTGAGAGCCTGAGCTGTGGCATCTCTGCAGCCTATCCGATAACCAACACTTTTCCTGGGAGGAGACAGTGCACGTGTAGGACATGGGATAAAATGGCTGAGAGCTCTTCGTGAGCCCAGCAATGGGGAAAACTTATGAGCAGATGTACTCCTTGAGAAAACACTTACCATGGCCTGCCGGTGGGTGGGGGGCAATGTCTCTGACCTGTCGAACATGATTGCCACCATGATCTGAATTAACAAGAACAGAGGAGACAGGAGTGAGTATTGAGAGTAGACATGTCAAATGCCTGCTGGGAGAGGCGATCCTCCTGTTTTTCTGTTGTTGCTTCTAGTTACAGAGGGACTTGGCCATTTCAGATATCAGCCGGTTGGTAGTTTGGGGTAATTCACATGGTGTTAGAAAGGGGCAGATCCTTGGTGAGAAGGATTTGGGCACACTGTGTAGGAAAAAGACCCCCAAATGGTGGTGGCAACACTGGAAAGATGGTTGTTAAAGTGCAGTAGAAGCAGTTAGGAAGTGACTCAGGAAGAAGAGGAATTAAAGGGGGAAGAAATGTGAGAGCAGACACAGGAAAACCAGTGCAGGCAGTTGTCAGGAGCTGGGAGAGGGGCTCTGCTCAGCTGGGTCAGAAAGGAATTACAAGGGTGTTGCTGGAAGAGAGGGTGTTTTAGAGTGAATTAATGCAATTCTGTTGCAGGGGTATCTTCTGTGTATCCACTGATGGCTATTAAAACAGGGGAATGAACACAGGCTTATGGAATCACAAAAGCCATTCCTGTCCTCTCTTTGAAACAGTTGCCTCACCCTGCCACTGCTGGTCTGTGACATCCTCAAATACCTGCTCCCCACTTCTACTCTCAGCTGGTGCTTTCCTAGCCCCTCCTTTATGAAGTGTCTGACTTAAGTCTCTTGCACCGTGTATAAGCCCATTCCTTCTTTTACTACACCCAGAGTATACTTTTTCCTGCAGACACAGTAATATTGATATCACTTCCTCCTTCATGGTCTTCTGATGGTGGGACATTCAGTTCTTCAGCCTTCCTTGACACAGTCTCCTGCCAGATTTTTGAACCCTTTCCTTTTGACTCTCTCTAAATGTGTTTTGAAGTCCACCAGTGAACGTGGTGGTTGGCCAGACCCTGTCTGGACTGGGAAACACTCATGTAGCATGGTCTAGAGGACTTTCCTACCACAGTATTTAATTTTACTACAGCCATACAAAGCTGTTCACTCACGTTCTTTCTGCGAGCCACAATCTGCTCCTGCTCCTTTCTGCCTTCACTTCCCATCCATTTGGCAGCACTCCTCCACAAGTCAAAACTCCTCAGTATTAGTTTGTCTTGTCGGGCATGCTGCTCTGCTTACCCATCTTGCATTCATGGTGCTCATGTTTTCAGAGCACCCTGCCAGTGATCTGGGTGAGAAATGAGTGTGAAGCCCAGAGAACACCCCATTTTTCTCTACTCAGACTTGCAGTTCTTGGTGAAGCCTGAGCTCTTGCCTCAGTCACGGGAGCTCCCTGTGTTGGTGGTTTTGGGGCAGCTGACCTTTGCAGTGAAGGTCGATGTGAAACCAGCACCTGGTCCTTGAGCTCTTATTCCAAGAACATTTCCTCCTCCCTTGGAAGGTGACCAGCTCTTTCTGTCACGTCATGTCCAACCCATAGCCCCTGGTTTTATTCCAGGAGCATTTTGTGGAGGCTTCCTCATTGCTCCAATATACTCTGGTATTTGTAGGCTGTTCTGTGACATCTTTGGGCTGATTGCTCTGTCAGTGCCACTGCTTAGACTCTTTGTATTAACTTCATTTAGTTCCTCTTTGTATTCATTTCTCTTTCAAAGTCAGCTCTCCACTGGCCTTGTACTTTCCAGTGGTGGCTACTGTTCTCCATGTGCTCAAAACACACTGTGATCGCCTTAACATCTTTAGCACTGCTTCTCCAATAAAGAGCCCACAGCTTACAACACCTTTGGCTTGGTCTTTCTGCTAATGAGCCTGAACCTGTCACTTCCCCTGGGAACCTGTGAGCTCTGGGATTTGGACTATTGGACTCACTTATGGACAGAAGACTTCATGCCAGACAGGAGAAGAGACAGGCAGCAAGCAGAGGAGGACTCTGAGATGATTCTTGTTCCAGTAAGAAGGCCTACGTTGCATTGACATTGCCCACACTTAGACCATTATTTAGTCCTTCCTCTGTGTTACAGGGGTGTAGTTAGGCTCGCGAGGTGGTCTGTGTAGAAACTGACGGAATGTCACCTTGTTTGCCTCTCCCTGTTGTAGTGGTATACTTACCAGGCTGGGAGGACTCTAAGGGAATGTTCATGATATCCTCCAGTGTGCCATTGAAGAGATAGAAGTTTTGTATGTCAAGGACAGGAAGAGATGCTGCCAGAGTCAGCAGGCAGGTGAAGGGCAGGAGACAAAGGCGCTGGCTAGCTGAAATGGGAAGAGATTGGAAAAAGAAGAAAGAGATCATAACTTTTCCATTAGAAGGCCATGAATCCCATCTGAATCCTTTACTTACAGAGTAAAATAGGAAAATAAAATTATTTATGTGTAGAGCTCCCTCTTGGAGCTGTAAGCCCCAATTCACTCATTTAGGTGAGCTATCATATTGGCCGGAGTCATTAGCAGTGGTACCTGCTGTTAGTGATTTTTGAGACAGAAGAATTGTGAAAACCTTGTCCACACCCAAGGTGACCGTAATCAGAAATTGCTGTAAAATCCAACTCTCAGGGCTGGAGTTGAGAAGCAGGGTGAGCATGGGGGGAGGAATCCCCTTTCCTCCCAGCTCTCACCATGCTCCCATGACACACTCACAGGGTCTGAGCTGGGACTACACCTGCCTCCGGTGCAGGTTTGTGGTCAGTGAGAACCCAGCTGTCCGGGTGGGAACAAGCCCCAGGCAGGGCTGTGTGTATTTCTCTGCTCTGCACGAGAGCAGCATGGCTGAGAGTGGCAGCACAAACTTTCAGCAATTACAGCCTGCCTGGTGCAAATGACGTCTTTTACATGGTTATATGGTTACTCCAAAACTTCCATATGTAGCCAGCTGCTCTGGTTTGTCCTTGTTCAGAGCAGCTAGGGAAAACAGCACATTTTTGCAATATTAAATCTAAATAAAAGAATAGAAAGTTTATCATGATTCCTAGAGAGTGGGGCACTGTGGAGACACCTGCCCACGGGGAAATCTGTTCGTGATAGGATAGATGCAGCTCACCCTGGCAGATTACCAATGTGATCCCTCCATCATTTGAAAAGGAGCAGAGCCAAACCTATTGCTCTGCCCTGGGATACCTGGGTTTGGTACCCACGTACCTGACTGAGAAGGAAAATGATCGATGATGCCAGCATGGGACTGCTGTGTGCAATTGCAGCCGCTCTAGAGACAAGCACCCCTTTCTGGGAATGCTCAGAGCAATCTCAGTCATTTGTGCTGGTTACAGTTTTACACCAAAGGTCTTTTAAACACCCTTCAGTCCAACTGACTTGCATCTCAATTCCTACATAACATTTAGTGTCTTGGTACACTTGTGTTTAGAGGCATGTTTAAAAACATGTCTTCTTTAGGCCACCAGAGAAGCAATGTTCCCTCCACTGCTGGTCCATTCCCCCATGAAATTGTCATGAAAAGTCTGGGTTGGAAGGAGATGCTGGGGTGGCATCAGCCTCTCCTGGGTGTTCTTCTGGATACAGCAGTATGCTTTTGGGTGTCTAACTCTCAGATCCTGATACCTGTTGAATATCACTCCTTAAGAAAGAATATCTAAGAAACGCCTTTTCTTTTCTAGAGTATTTAATACTTTTCCTGAAGAACTGAAAATTACAAAGACTGTTTTGTAACTATGAGGCTTGTAAAATGGGATATCTGGCACCCCAGGGCTACACTGACACAGCCTGAAAATAGCAGAACATGCAGGTTCCTGCTCCAGGTCCCAGCCTAGGGCACAGTGAGCCCCAACAATGTAATGGACTTCGCACGGGTATGCCTGGGCTGTGCAGACAGGGAGCCCTGCAGAAGACCAAGTGCCAGGACGCCCCGTGACCCACAGCCACCTGAAGTGGTGCCATTTCCTCCCATCCCATCCCATCCCATCCCATCCCATCCCATCCCATCCCATCCCATCCCACACTCACCCATGTCGTCTCTGCAGGGACCTGTGGCACGGGAAGCCGAGTGGTTTTGGCCTGGCTGGAGGGGTGTCCAGCCTGAAAGTTATAGGGCTCAGCAGGTGAGGGGGTGGAGGCACAAGACCCCTAACCACAGCACTTGTCCTTTGGTTGGCAACAGGTCTAGTGGTTTACAGCTTATTTGCTTTTCGTCATTAAGTGGTATGTCCTCAGACAATGAAGTCTGTGTCTCACAAAGGTGAAGAACTTTCTTCAGGGGCAAAGCAAATAACTTGGTGCCATTAAGTGAATGGCTTGAAACAACCATGATTTACAGTGCCTGGCTGCCACCCTGTCTTGGCAGGGTTTCCCCAGGGGACAGCATCCTCTGGGTACCTCTGCACATTTCAACTCGTAAGTAAATATCCAGATGGCATTCCCCCTCCTGGATGGAAATCAAACATCAGGCATAAATCACTCTCTCCAGAGCAGGCATCAAGCCCAGCTACTACTGGGGACCCCATTAGACCCTTCAGGGAAGAGATACTCTAGTGTTCCTGGCATATGTGCACTGAACTTCAGAAAGTGCCACTCCAGGTGCCTCCTGACGTGCCTGGCCTGCCACCAACACGCTGCCCTTTGCACAACATGCACTGTGGTCTCCCCTGGCGCTGCAGCCCTTGCAGCAGTCACAAGGGAGGTTTAGGAATCGTGATGTGACACTGACGTAAAATGGTCTCACTTCAAGCCCCTCTTTGCAACTAGGAGTGCTTACACCATGGATTTCTTACAGAAAATGCCAGACCATCCTCTCCCTGGATATTGATACCTGCACTATTCTGAGGCATGAGGCACTCCTGTACCCCATGCCCACCTCATGCTGGACGGCACAAGGCAGCCAGAGCCTGTGGAGGAGCAGACTGGGCTGTTGTCACAGGCTGTTTGCTGGTGATACGGCCGTCCGAGCATGGAGGCTCTAGTGCATGCCCTGCTGTGCTGCTGCTTCTGCTCAACAGCAGATGCAAGCAAAGGCAGGCAGCAGAGCTTCACCAACAGCTTCCAGTTCCTGGCCAGCTTTTCCAGGAGGCTGTGGCCAATATTTGGGTTAGGATGTACAAAGCAGGCAGGTGGAAGGCCATAGAGGGGATTTCTCTGAAACCCCAGTTACATCCTGGGGCCCAGCTTCTGCTCAGTATGTGTTTGTTATTCAAAAAGCCACAGCTGTGGCATGGATTTGTTTATTGCTGCAGCCTGGGCTGCATCTGGAAAAATGTGGCCAGGAGGGTGAGGGAAGGGATTATTCACTTCCATGTGTGAGATGACAGCTGGAGCGTTGTGTCCTGTGTGGCGCTCCTCCATGCACAACAGCAACTGAAACTCTAGGAGTCCAGCTAAGAGCACCAAGACAACAAAGGCAGGAGCACACGACATATTGACAGCCTAAGAAAGATGGACCTGTCCAGCCTGGAGAAGGGAAGGCTGAAATGGGATCTGGTTGCCGCCTACAGCTACCTGGTGGGAGGGTAGAGAGCAGATGGAGTCAGGCTTTTCATAGCACTGTGTCTTGTTTCAGACCCCTCATTACAAGAGATATATTGACAGACTGGAGCAAGTCCAGTGGAGGCCACCAGACTGATCTGGGGCCTGGTGCTCAGGATGTTTCAGGAGAATCTGAGAACTGGGCTTGCTCCACCTGGAGAAGAACAGGCACTGGGGAGGTCTTGTTGCTGACTACAACTGCCTGGGAAGATACAGAGGACATGGACCCAGACTGTTCAAGGAGGTGGATGGTGGTGGGATGAGAAGCAATGGATCTAACCTGGAACATGGAAATTCCAGTTAGAAACAGGGACTTTTTATTTTAACATTAAGTTGGTCAAATACTGGAACAGGTGCCCACAGAGAGGCTGTGGGATTGCTCTCCTTAGAGGTATTCAAAATTTGACTGGACAAGGACCTGATCTTTTTTTAATCTGCTTTGAGCAGGGATTGGATTAGATGGCCTCCAGAGGTCCCTCCCAACCTAAATTATTCTATCACCCTGTGATTCCGTGACTCTTCTTGGAAGTGCACAGGGATAGGATGAGAGTCATTGAACATAAGGGAAGGGAGGGAAATTAGAATTAGGTTAAAAAACATTTCAGTCTGAGGGTGTTCAAAGACTAAAAAAAAAAAAAAAAAGAGAGAGAGAAGTTGTGGGACATCCCTTCCTTGACATATTCACAGCTGACCCAGACGTGACCATAAGCAATGCAGTCTAAGCTGTCACTGCTTTGGCTTTGAGGTTAGAGCAGGGACACTTGGAGGTCCTCCTGGTCGTGGTTCACATGTGTTTCTCCAGTCCTCTGAAGAGCTCCCTCCCTAGCCCTTATGCCTCTGTATTTCTGCAGGAGTACAGCAATGGTGCCAGGCCTTGTGCAGGATACAGAGCCAGCCACAGCAGAACATGCCTTGAGAAGCCACTTTGGAAGCCCACAGAGCTCTAGCAAAAGCCTCAGAGCCCATGGAGCATGAGAGCCCTGTACAGCCAGCCAGTCTGGTGTGATTTGTTCTTTCAGTGTTAACTGCTACTGTCACGGTGCTGAGGGCACCAGTAGGCGTCAATGGCTGGTGACCAGTCCCACCTGGGACCTTCATCTGGGCCTATGAGGTCTGGTTCAGCTTGGCCCTGGGCATTCAGCCCTGACCTGAGCCACACAGTGTGAGTTCCAGCCTCCAGTTCCCTCTCTGGCCTACACTGTGGGTAGCTTATCTCCTGGATGGACCACTGAAATCTGCATTGCAGCTTATCTCCAGCCCTGCCTTTTGCACTGCGTCCTTTTGTCCAGTGTCTGGGACCCAGCTGACTGCTTGCCTTGCCTGGAGCTGTTGCCACCACTCAGCTCTGCTGGGACGTGGCAGGACGGAGTCCTGCCAGCAAGGGCATTGCCTCCACAGCGTACACCCTTGGCTTCTGACTGGCCTGCCCACGGAGAGCAGCCAGCCTTTGCTGCCACCAGAGAGCTTGCTCATGCCTTCATTCTCCTCCCTTGAGTCCTGCATGGTGCCCCTGCTCTGCTTCTCTGGAGTGCAGCCACTGGTTTTCCTCAGCTCCACTTCCAACCTGTACCTGCTCAGAGGTCCTCTTGCAGCTGTCAGAAGACAGAGGTCCCATGTCAGCATGATTTAAAAAACCTTTGTTTGATAGCTTTGAAGATACCATTCACTGGAACATTTGTGCTAAAGTCAAAACTGGGGTCTCTGCTGGGCTGTAGATAAGCTCTCCTCTTGACACACTGTTCTTTGAAGGAAATACCATTTGCATCTATTTGGAGCAGCCCCATGGTGCCTGCTGTACACAGTGTCAGGGGAGAACTTCTCCATGTCCCGTGAAGTCCATGTTTCTGCTGCATCTGGCAGCTCTGTTGCCAGCAATGATCCCAAGGGTGGCTCACCAGCAGCAGCCTGCCCCCCAGGCCTGGCACGAGCACCCCATCACACCCCGAGGCGTTGTGTTGCTCAGTGCTGTCATTAGTCTCATGGGAACTCCTGTCACCCACGTCCTCTGCCCCCACAGAGGGAACATGGGCCCTCTGCCTGGGGTCCTTCTTCCCTGGGCAGCTTGGGCCCTTTTCCCTCCATAGACTCGGGAGTGCTGCTTTTCTGATTCTCCTAAACTAAATGAGACTGTGGACAAGGGCTCTCAACCTCTAACCAAGCAAACAGGGGTGAGATCTAAGGGTTCAGATGGAAGCTGATCCAGAGATGCCTTAACTTGTAGAGGTCTGGATGCCACTGTCCATCCAGATCTGCAAGTTGCACTGCTTGATGTGGGCTCCTATAGTATGGAAGGTTTGGTGGGACCCTCAGCTTGACGCTGGCTTGCTGTGAACACCATGTTTAAAGCTGTGCCATGAAGTAGACTTCTGGTCAGGAGGCTACTGAAACCAACACCAGAGAAGAAAGTAGAAGGGCCACATCTTTATCCTCTTAAAATTGGCTTGACAAGGTGATCGAGCTGTTTGCACCTTCTGGCATGAAGAACAGGCCTCCCAAACAATCTGTCCTGAGAGCATTTTGCTCCTGTAGAGGCATCAACCCCTGGTTGACATTTCTGGGGCTGGGGGGAGAATCAACAGGGTCTCACCTGACCAAAGGCAGGGATTAGGAAAGAGAGTGGCAAAGGGACCCACAAGCACCTGTTTGTTACCTGGAACCATTGCTCTCTGTCTACTCAGAGCATGCAGACTGGGGTGACTGGGGACACTGTATACAGTGACTTCTGGCTGCTGGACACTGGTTCCAGTCCAATGACTTAAGTCATTGATCCTAAAACCCACCAGTGGAGAGTTAGCAAGCAGGTACGTCTCTTGACCGATCCTCATCTTTCCAAGGTCACCTTTGGGATTGGGCACATAGGAAACCTAAACTCTCCTTTGCTAGTTTCTGTGTGTATGTCCCTAAAAAGCTGCATCTCTCCACTTCAGTTTGATCATGGCTCTCCAGAATTTGCTCCAAGTGGGCAATTCATGTGTAGTGTTTGTGTATCTGGGAGAGTCAATAATTGAAATCCTTCATCATGGAGGGGGCTTTTGTGGCTGGAAGGCCATGCCTCCCTCCCCTCAGGAGGTTTAGTTGTGCTGTCATGGGATCTGGAAACTGCTCGAGCCACAATCTGCAAGTGCCTCCTTGTGCCTCTACAAATAACGAGTGTGAACACAAGTGGGTGTGTGCAGTGCCTATAAAGTCACCATGGAAAGCTCAGCATGAGACGGTGCACCGCTACGTTCCTGCTCTCTGCTCAGCCGTGCTGTTGTGATGGGTGAGTTATGTTCCCAGCAGCACATGTCATTCATGTGTGATGCTGGGCTCAAACAAGACCTGGCTGGGGTGAGTATACAAAGGCATAAGATGATTAGGAGGGCAGCAGCCTTGATCTTGCTTGTGTGATGCGTGCTGCCAGGCACCTTGGTAGCAGAAGGGATGCTTGACCAAAGCAACAAACAACACACATGCTTGGTGCCAGCCTATGCCTTCCCAGGATGCCTGTGCTCTGCATCCCCTTTCCTGGCAGGGCTGGTTAATGTGGAGACCCAGATTTCAACTTGGCCCTTTTCCCTTCCTGATCAATGCATGTGGCACACAAGGTTGCACAAGGGTCCTTCCCCAGGCATGATGGCATCTCCTCCAGTAACAGAGCTAGCACAGGGTGTAGGGGTGCGCTGGTGACCAGCACGGAGGGTTTGGACTTGTGTCACTGTGTGGGCCCAGGAGACCTCCTCCGGTCAGCTTGGGAGTGGTATCTGTGCAGTAGGATCTAGCCTTTGACTTTGGTTTCCCAGTAGCTGCCATTGGGCTGAAGGGGCTTATATAAAAGGCTTAAGCATGATTATTCCAAAAAGAACTGTTTCTTGTGATCCCTCCCTGCTGGCAAACTCTCCCCAGATCTAACCGTGTCACTGTCCTCTCTTAGCTACTCTTGCACTGTATGTTCTGAGGACAGATCTGCCGGTTGCTGTCTGCTACAGGGAAAGGGCTGATCAGGAGGTGACACAGCCCTTTCTCACCTTGCAGGGGCTGAGCCTCCACTGAAGCTGCAGCTTTCACCACCCTGGGAGCCCCCTGCTCCTGCCTGCACTCCGTGGCTCTGACCTCCCTGGTCCGAGCTCCCCAGGGGCTGGGGGGCTGCCCAGGGATCCCGTCAGTGATGGGCACTTTCATCCCCAGGGCTCCAGGCTGGGAAAAGTTTTCTCCGTGGGGACCTTGTCTTCCGACCCATCGTGGTGGCAATGCTTCTCCTCTGTGCAAGTGCTGGCCTAGCAGTACCCACTGCCAGCTCCCGGAGCGGTGAGTATTGAGCAGGTGGGGGGCACAAAGGTGCAGAGCAGGAAAGTGTCTCCTTAGCTCAGCGCTGACGCTCAGGTCTGCTAAGTGCTAGGAAGGCCAGCTGCACCCAGGCTGATGCACAGCATAGGAACTCCTGACGTACGCAAACCATGCCAAGCCATGCTCACCTCCTTGGGGGCTCCATGCTGAAGCCAAAGGGTTTCTGCCCAAACACCGTAACTTGGCAGGATTGCTCTGCAGTGCTTGTGTCTTTTTACACTTCAGTTCTAGGGTAGATCCTCCCAGCAGTTTTAGTTTGGGTTTTTTTTTTTCTTTCCTTTTCCTGTTGCAAGGAGGGTTACAGTCCCTGCAAGACCTGTGTTTCTTAAGAAAACAGAATTTCATGGGATGAATCAGAATTACCCACAGCAAATTGTCCCTCATCAGACACAAAACAAGAAAAGAAAACTAGACAGCAAATTAGTTTGGAAAGTGAGTCATGACAGATCAGTCCTGCTAACAGATAAACTGCAACAAGCTGGAGAGAGATCCCCGTGAGATCAAGGTAGAACTTAGCATTCTTTTGCAATGCCATGACCCCCAGGGAAAGCATATATTTTCATTTCATATACTCATCCAGTGGAGCATTTTGGACATTTCTGATCCTTGCAAGAGCTGCAGCTTAGTGCATCAAAGGCCTTGTGTGAGGATCAGATATACCTGGATAGCATCACTGGCATCTGGAAGATTTTTGTCCCCTCTTTTCTTGGCCAGATGCATTAGAAGGCTCCAAATGAAATAGCAAGTAATGAGAAATAGATCCTATGGCTCTTATCAGGGCCACTGTCTTAGAGACATTAGGTTGCCCTGTGCATGAGCCAATAGAAAAGCTACTGTGGAGCAGACCACAGATAAAACCAGCCCTTTTTGTCCTGAGTCCTCACTCCCCTACAGTATTTCCCTGTTGCCCTGACAGACTCATATGATCCTTCTCTCTCCCACAACAACCTGTTTGCCACTGCTGCTGCAGGGTTCCCCGCAGACTGCAGCCGTCTCCGCAAGACCAGCCCCAGCGGGGTGTACGTCATCCAGCCAGCAAGGTCTCCCCCAGTCGTGGTGTGGTGTGACATGGACACCGAAGGCAAGGGCTGGACTGTTGTCCAGAGAAACTCTCATGACACTGAGATCACATGGAAGCAATCCTGGACCACCTACAAGTACGGCTTTGGGAACGTGCAGGGCGATCACTGGCTGGGCACGGAGTACCTGCACCTGCTGACGCAGCAGGGCACCTACAAGGTCCGCTTCATCGTGCGGAATAAAGCCAACGTCACCCATTACGCCGAGTACGACATCTTCAGCGTGGAGAGTGAGGCTAGTGGGTACCCGCTGAGGCTGGGCCGGTTTTCTGGTGATGGGGATGACTATCTGACCATCTATCACCCCAAGAAGGGGGGCTTACATGACAACATGAAGTTCAGCACGACTGACAGGGACCAGGACCAGTACAGTGGGAACTGCGCCAGCAGCTATGGGGGCTGGTGGTATGACAGGTGCCATAATGTCCTGCTCAATGCCAAAAAATACATCCTTTGGCCAGGATTCTGTGATAATGGCGACTGTGCATCCTCCCTCATCCTGGTCAAACCCACAGATGTGTGCTGACCGTGCCGCAGCTCCCAGCCTCCCAGGAGTTTGGGGGAGTGCCACTGTCCCCAGCTCAGTGCCCCGTTCCTGTGCCTGCCAACCGCCCCGTGCCAGCCCCGGTACATGTCCTGTGCTGCCCGCAGTGTCCTGTCCTGCCCTGTCACCCACTGAAGCACAGCAGCTCTGGGGCTCAGAGGCAACCATCCGGAGCCCTGGGCACACAGGCAGCTTCACCCAGTACCGTGGTGCTGGCTGGTGCTGGGACGCAGAAACGAGTTTGGGGTGGGTGCACCTGCTCCTGTCCTGGGGAGGGGGAGACTGTGCAAGTTCCCTTTCCTGTGCGATCGGTGTATCCCTGCTTTGCTCAGGCCCCGCTCCCTCCCCTGTACACCCCACAGCTCTGCTACCCGTGCTGGGAGAAATCAGCTGCAATAAACCCTGGAGCCAGACTTCGCTGCCTTGTGCCTGCCTGCGGCGGTGATGCTGCACATAAGTGTGTGCGTATCACTCTGTCCAGTCTCTGGGGTGGTGGACCTGGGGGAAAGTAGTTCTATTATGCAGGTCCTCTCGTGGGCAAGGAGATGCACCTCCCCAAGGGATGCCAGATCTCCCTGGGACATGGAGAGCTCACCTCCCCAAGGGCTGGTGTGGTGGCTGCTGGACCAGGTCAGCCGTGCTGCTGATTCTGCTCCCAGGCTGAGCTGGTGCAGAGCAGGTGTGCCATGCACCGGGTTTTTGCCCCCTTTTTTTTTTTTTCTGAAATATTTCAATGTTCCATAGTGAAAGGCCTGACACTGGTTCTCACTGCTGCTGACTGCTCTCAGCATCAGCCTGTAACACAAGCTTTCCTCCCTTCGGTGTGGTTGTTGTACACAGCTAGATACGGCTGCTGTGGCTAATTCTGTCTGTGGTTTGGTTCTCAGGTCTCTGGACACAATACTTCTTCCAATGGCTTTTTCCAGCCACTGTGCACTGAACTGTGGCTGTAAGGCAACAATTAGTAAACAGGGCCAGCAAAGCCCAGCATCTTGCAAACCCCTCACCCGTAGTTTGCTCCTGTCCATGGCTGGGTGCTTGCTCTATGCTGGGAAAGGGAAGAAACCACCACATACTGGAGTGTGGAGAGGATGGTGGGCTCCCTGAGGGTGTGAGAGATGTGTCAGTCCTGTTGGATACTGCTGCAGAGGGGAATGTAGCTATGGATCTCCTTTGCCATGAAGGCACGTTTGAACTTAGGGCTTGAAAGAAGCCATGGTTCCTCTCTTCTGTCTTTGGAAAAAAAAGCTGAGCTTGAGGAAGTCTTGTGGCCGTGAATCCTGAACAACTTGGGTCTCTCAGGCCAATATATGTGACTTGAGGTCTCAGGGGCACCCTGCAGAGTTATGACAGTGCCATGCTCCTGAAGAGGCTGCACAGGCAGCCTCGGCTGCCCCGGAGGCATCTGTGGGCCTGCAGCCCTGTTGCATGGGATGATGACTGTGTGAGGGTACTGCTGGTTGGGAAAGGCTTCCCAGTTTGAGCTGATTTGAGAGTAACGTTTCTGGACTGAGATATGCCTGCTGGTTTAAAAAGTAATTTGCACTCCACCTGGCTGGAGGGGAGAGGCTTGACAGAAAAGGGCCTGGGGTTCCTGCTGAACAGCAGCTTGCTCAGGAGCCAGCAGGGCACCCTTGGAAGTGCTGAAGGCGAACTGCATCATGGGCTGCATTAGCAAGAGTGCAGCTCCCCTCTGCTCTGCACTGGGAGATCACGTCACAGACACTATGTCTGCTATTGCGCTATCCAGTGCACAGAGATATCACCACAATGGAACAAGCCCATATGGACCCAAGCTGATCCAGGTCTCAAAATTCCGGGATCCCTGACATGATGCCTCAGCTCTTAACCTGCCCCAGATATACCAACCATGCAGTGTGCTGATGCCCTCACAGTGCTGTTGTCCCTTTCTTCCCTGTGCACTCTTCCAGTTACCTCCCAAGGCCTGGGCTAGCATTCACAAGTTTGACAAGGCAGGATGATGCTGGTCTGACCTGCTGTCTGGCTACCTCCAGGTCATGGCTGGCAGGGCTGAACTGAGCTGATGCTTCTCTCCTACTCTGAGTGCTTGCTCTTGGCCATGTGGTACTGCATTCCCTTTTTTGAAAGATCCCCACGTTGAAACCCAACTCTCTTCTTTACGTGAAAGTTTTGTCTTTAATTCCTCATTTTAGTCCTATGAAAAATTTCCCCTTCAAAAATCTTTTCTTACTGCACCAGGAGCCTCAGGTCGGGTCCTGGCAAGAAACTGGCAGCAGTTGCAAGAAGATCCCGAACAAATGAAGGACATTTGCACATGTCTGTGCAGGCTTTGAAAGCAATTTTATTCTGCAGGATGAACACAGACTACAGGAGGAATATGATGTGTACATGGCCTGCCTGGGCTCTTAGCAGCTTAGGTCAGGTTAGCTAGTGATGGGTGGTATTTTGCTGCTGAAGTTATCTGCACCTGCAAAGCAAAAAGAGAATAAGACCTTGCTGGGTCAGGAGTTTTTTAGGTTTCTGAGCACAGTTTTCTCCCCAGAAAGGAACATGCTAGAAAACCACAGTGTTTAAAAGGAAAAGAAAACAGCTCTTGATATACAGGAACAATCCCATCCACCCCCAGCTCCCCAGCCAGCAACATGGGCCCCGACAGGGCACTGGTCTGGCCCTGTGCCCTGTGCAGACAGGACGGGGAAAGAGTACTAATGGTATAAAGCTGGTTTGATGAGGATGGCAGAAGCTTTGCAGTTCCGTTTGCACAGGCTGCCCCACGTTATGCCCCCCTTGACATTCAGCTGTACAGAATAACATGCCGAGTACCACCACCCGCCTCCAGAGCGGGAGGCACAGTTCCCTCTGTAAGTGTCCTGATCCAGATCTTTTGTGGAGAACTTCATGTTGTTGTGCACATTCCTGGGATTGTCTGAGGTCATGGCATCCCCTGCTGTCCCCGAGTACGTTCCCAGCCTCAGCCGGTAGCCATGGGACTCATCTTCCAGGCTGAAGAGGTTGTAGTCTGCAAACTTCATGTCATTTGCAGCATCCCAGATGACAAACCTGACCTGGTAGACCTTCTGCTTGGCGATCTGATAGATGTACTCAGTGCCCAGCCAGAACTCGCTGTGCACGTTCCCAAAGCCGTACTTGTAGGTGCTCCAGGACTCGGCCCAGGTGATCTCCGTGCTCTGCCGGTTCCTCTGGATGACCGTCCAGCCCCCGTCCATTGCGTTCATTTCGCAGTACACCATGAGGTGGTGAAGCCCTTCGGTCTGGATGATGTAGACTCCACTGGGGCTGCCAGCAGGGATCTCGCTGCAGTCCTTGGGCCCACCTGGAGCAGGAGAGAGGGCAATTTAACAAAAGCCTGTGTGACAGGACAAGGCCATGTTTCACCCTGTGGCAGTATAGAGGGACATCTGGCCAGAGAATCTGGGGGATAATCAGTTGTCCCAGTCCAGAGAGGTCAACGTGCTTGGCTGGAGGTGAGAGTGGGTTGGCCTCATCCCTCTGTTCCTCTTCCATATGGGATAACTAATGAGGCAGCCCCAGTGAAAGGCCCCAGACCCACTGGACTATGCTGGTATCAGCCCAGGAGACTGAATATGGACACTAGTGGGCTCCTTTAGGTCTCCTGCAAAAGGGGTTGTGTCACTAAAACAGTCACACTGGGGAGGAAGGTGCAGAGGACATTGCCCCCCACCTGTGACTGAGAACAGGAGAAAAATTACTCCTTCACAGACACCCCGATCAGTCTGCACGGTGTATATACATGCACACACTCACAGCACGGCAGCCTGCATTGGTACACCTCCTTACACCCACCACCCTCCATCCCGGAGCAGGGCCATGGCTGGGGATGGTGCAGCACCCTTCCCCACCCAGATTGGGCTGCGTGAGCACACAACACTGGATCCCCGCTGTGCTGGCAGGTGTGGTCTCCCCATGCCTTCAGCTTGCTTGCTACAGGACCTCCCACTGGACCTCAGGTCAACCTGCCAATGGGCAGAGCTCCTCCCTCCAGCCGAGCAAAGCCTGGGCTTGGTGCTGTGTCTCCCCAGCCTGCCTGCCTGTATATATGCTATGGTGGTGTCCTTTGAATCTGAGGCATCATAGCACACCCTCTGCCAAGTGTCATTTTACCACGGCTCCACTGGCCCAGGGCATGGGTTGGGGCTGTTCACCAGCCAGGGCTGACCCAGACCAGGGAACTGAAAGGAGTTGGTGAGAGCACTGTCATGCCCATAGGATGCTACATACTGGTTTTCTTCAGAGCACTCGCCAAACTGTTGGAGGGAGATTTCTTGAAGACGTTTAGGGTTTGTATATGCATGGAATGGCCTGGGGCAGCCAAGACCAGCACGCAAACGAGTAGAAGGCTCTGGGCTGCTAGAAAGGGAAAAGATGGAGAAAACGTGAAATGTCACCCTCCCTCCAGAGAGGTGAGAAATCCCATGGCTTCAGTACTACACAGTGTAACATGACCATGTGAGGTGCAGGAGGGCACCAAGCCTGCTGGGCGGCATCAGGTTGGTCCATGGAAGCTGCAAAGCTTGCTAAAAAGCCTCAGTTCTTTTGCCCAAGGGGTAGAAAACCTTGCCTTTTCCCACTTGGCCAGCTCCTGAAAAGTCATGCACGAGATAGTTTTGGGTGGAGCAAAGCACCCAACAACCCACTGAGCCAAGTTTCATTCCGGACCTCTGAAGCAGGGGACTGGCAAGGGTGAGCAGAGCACAAGCTGCTGATGTTCAAAGGGGTGGCAGGTGATCATGCCCTCAGAGGGCACTGGTGCCACTGCTCCCCATCGATGTGTGAGGACCAGTGCACAGAGCCTCTCCCTATTGCTGCCCTACATGTGCTGCTCCCATTGCTAGCAAGAAGTGCCCCGCTTCTCAGCCCCGTACTCACCCATGGCGTCCATGTGGGAATGCCCTCTGGAGCACAAAGCTGTGGAGTGGCAGGTCCAGAGGTATTTGTAGTGCTCCCTGCAGTGGGTGGGGTGAGTGGGTCCAACCCTCCCTCCCGGCTTCCTTTCTCCTGTAGAAGGAAATCAGGCTACGTCTCCTTTGTGTCCTTAGAAAACAGAAGCCGAGAGGAAGGTGCCTGTGGTCATAGGCACACAGCTCCCTAAGCTGCAAAGAAAATACCCCCCCATGCCAGCAAGGGTCCTTGGAATGATCTCCTCTGTGAGTGCTTAGCTCCTTGGATGGAATTTCCCCTGGGAACAGCATATTTGGGAGCTTTGAAGAGTGCAGCTCGGTAAATAAACACTTGAATGCCAGTCACCAGCCAGTGCGGAGAGCAAACACTGAGGATGTCCCCACCTGCCACCATTACAGCAGGGTGCTACCAGGTCAATTGGTTCTTGTTTAATGTGCTTTTGACAAGCCCAGCCCAGCTCTTGGTGGGGAAGTCAGAGCAGCCCCTAGACTCCCAGAGGGACTGGCTGATTGTTGTGGGACAGTATTTGGAGCGGCTGGTGTTTTCGGGACAGCATGACAGCAGTCAGAGGATAGTGGTGGAGGTGATCTTCATCTGGGGGAAGCAGGAGAGCTCTCTATTCCGCAGTGGTCCATAGTCCTGATCTGCAAGGATGCAGCTGAATGGTTCTGCTGAAAGACACTGGTTAAAGTTTCTGTAGGCCAGTTGAGACAGCTGCAGTCTCTGGGGCATTCGGTTTGGGAGACCAGTCAAGCAGGGTGGATGGATACAGATGAAAGCAAATGTCTGCCCAGGAATGGAGTGAAACTGAGTGGATGGAGAGCAGCAACAGGGATCTGAGCTTGTACAGAGGGGAACAGGGGGATCTGAGCGTGCACAGAGGTGAAAGCAGAAAGATTGGCCCTGTGTGCATGGAGAGGACGGAGTGGATCTGAGTGTGCATGGAGGGAAAACGGGGGGCAATTGAGGGTATGGAGAGGGACTGGAAGGGATCTGATGGTGTAACCTGTAGGAACTGGGCACCCACAGAAAGGATGGGTGGGATGTGAGTGTCAATGGAGGGCAACAGTGGGATGTGCACAGATGGGAGAAGTCAGCACTAAGCAGACACTGAAAGGAACAGAGAATGTCTGAGTATTCAAGGAGGGCAACAGAGGAGATCTGGGTGCATACAGAGGGAAATGGATGGGCACTTGAGCATACAATGAGGGGAATGGAGATCTCCTTTGTGAAAGGAGGACAACAGAGGGTTCCAAGAGAGCACAATGAGGGGATATGAAAGGAGCTGGATAGGAATGGAGAGCATCTGAGAGTGCTTGAAAGTGAACAGAATGAGTCCAAGGGGATATAGGAGCACCCAGAAGGTAACAGAAGGAATTTGAAAGCAGGTAGTGGTGACATAGTTTGGATGTTAGGCACTCAGAAAGGATGGCAAGAGCTGGGGGGTGCACCAAGGGGAGTGGAGGAGATCTGAGCATGCATGGGTTGGAACTGCTGGGTTCTAAGGCACAGGCAGAGGAGCAGAGAGGATCTACAAGCACTCAAAAGAGAATGGAGGGTAATTGGGGGTCCACAGAGAGAAACAGAGGGAACCTGAGCATACATAGAGAAGAACAGAAGGGACCAAAGAGGCATGTGAGGGAATAAAGAGTTCCTGGAGGGTATCTGAACGGACACAGAATTGAATGAATGGTTTTGATGTGCCCTTTGGTGGTCCCCAGGATCTGCCCTCTGGTTCAGTGCAGAGGCTTCCATTTGGACCTCTTGTCCCTTTAGAATCACTCCATTTACCTTTTGGTCCATCCAGAAGAAGGTGCACCTTTGGAGGCCTCCAATTTCCCTTCTGCACACTTCTGACTTCTCCATTTGTTTTCCGGTGCCACTTAAGAGCCCCCATTTTCTTTGAAGTGCTTCCCAGTGTCCTACCTTTGCTTTCCTTTTCATGCCAGAACCGTCCGAATGCCCTCAGGTGCTCTCCCAGCCCTCCACTGCCTTCTCTTGCCACCTCATTGGGATGCAATGGCAAGATGTGAAAGGACCTCCTGAGATCACCTGGTCCAGCCCCCTCCTCAAGAAAAGTCAGCTACAGCAGGCCCCCCAGGAAAGTTTCTGGTTGGGTTTTGAATATCACCAAGAATGGAGACTCCCTCCCTGGGCAACCTGTGCCAGTGTTTGGTCACCCTCACAGTGAAAAAGTGTTTTGTGTTCAGATGGAACTGCCTGTTTGTCAGTTTGTACCCACTGATTCTTGTCCTGGCACTAGGCACCACTGGAAAGACCCTAACTCCCACTTCTTCATTCTGTCCCTTCAGATATTTATAGACATTGATAAAATCCCCTTCTGAGCTTTCTCCTCTCCAGGATGAACAGTCCCAGCTCTCTCAGCCCTTCCTCAAAGGAGAGATGCTCCAGTCCCTTAATCATCTTCAGGACCCTTTGATGGACCCTCTCTCACATATTTATGTACCTCTTGCACTGGGGAACCTGGAACTGGACTCCAGGTATGGCCTTACCAGAAGAGGAAAGGATCACCTCCCTTGACCTGCTGGCAATGCTCCTCCTAATGCTGCCCAAGATGCTGTTGTCATTCCTTACCATGACCAGTGCTGGCTGATGGTTGGTTTCTTGCTCACCGGGATCTCCGTGCCCTTTTTTGCAGACCTACCTTGCAGCTGGGTGGCCTTGGGATTGACTCCTGGAGTACACCACTGGTGTCCAGCTGGACTTTATGTCACTAATCAGCACTCTGGGCCTGTCCATTCATCTTTTTTTTAGTCCACCTCCCTGTTCACTTATTTAACCCATATTTTGCCAGTTTGTCTGTTAGGATGTTTGGGGAGACAGTGTCAAAAGCTTACTGAAATCGAGGTAAACAATATCCACTGCTCTCCCCTCATTCATCATGCTAGTCCCTCATTGTAGAAGATGGTCAGGCTACTTAAATACGATTTATCCTTTGTAAATCCACGATGACTACTTCAGATCACCATCTTGTCTTTCATGTGCCTGGAAACGGTTTCCAGGACTAGCTGCTTCATCAGCTTCCCAGGGATCAAGGTGAAGCTCACCAGCCTGTGGTTCCCTGGGTCCTCCTTCTTGCTCTTGAAGATAAGAGTGACATTTACTTTCCTCTGGTCTTCAGACACTTCTCCCAGTTGCCAGGACTGATGAAAGATTTTTTAGAGCAGCTTTGCAATGACATTGGCCAGCTCCCTCAGCACTTGTGGGTGCATCCCATCAGGGCCCATGGACTTCTGTACACACAGTTGGCTGAAGTATTCCCTAACCTTATTCTCTTTCACCAAGAGTATGTCTTTCTTACTTCAGATTTCCCCCCTGATCTCTTGGGCCTGGAATTCCTTAAGGTTGGTGGTCTTCCCAGTAAAGATAGAAGTGAAGAAGTCATTGAGTACCTTGGCCTTTTCCATGTCCTGTGTCACCAGGACTCGTGAATGGGGATTCAGCAGCAGACCCACATTTTCCCTAGTATTCCTTTTGGTTTTGTACCTGTCGATACCTTTCTTGCTGCCCTTCACACCCCTTACTAGATTCAACTCCAGGGCAGCCCTGGCTTTCCCAATGCCATCTCTGAATGACTGGACAGCATCTCTTTCTTCTATTGGCCATCATCTCTTTATTCCATTGACCATCATACCATGCTTTCCTGACCACTTCCTTTATATGTCTGAGTTTACTAAGGAGCACCTTGCTCATCCACACAAGCTTTCTGCTACTTTCGCTTGATTTCTTGCTTGGTTGCAGGAAACATATAATAAAAATGTCCCCTGTCTCCATCTAATTTTGGTTTTGGGGTGAAGAGTGTGGGTTGGTGGCCCCTACTTCCATGGGATCCTCTGCTTGGGGTGGCAAGCTGTGTGCTGCAGAGCATGGCACACCTCTGAGGATGCTGGTGCACTCTGGTGCACTGCCAGCCTCCTCTCTGAAGGGATAGCCAGGCCTGAGAGCTGCCCCAGTCTCTGGGGAGGGGCCATTCTGGCTGCCTCATCACTGAGACCCTCAGTCAGCCCCAACGTACAGTGGGCCATAAGGGCTCATTCTCCTAGGTCCGTCCATTTGGACGGTCTCAGGAACTGGATTTTGTGCCTGGCAGCTGATGGCTTCTGTGCTAGAGCTCCAGCAAGACTGTCTGAGCTGCTGCTGTGCAGCTGAGCCCCCCACAAACCCCTCCAGAGCATGCAATAAGGAGTCAGAGTCCTGGAGGACACACTCACTGCACTTCACATAGCAAATGACCTTGTAGCAAGCCCTCCACTGTGGGACTGCAGCAATCCAGCGCTCTTTCTGCCCTCAGCTGCTCCATGCTGTGCTGAGCCCCTCCAGCCATGGCCTGGGGCACAGACAAGGAAAGAGCCCAAGAGGTCTGAGAGGAAAGGAGAGCCCATGCCTGGTGGCTGCATCTTTCTGTCATCCTCCTTTGCCAGTTGTGTATTTTTTGTCGTCAGCACCCAAGATAGGAAGAACTTCATCCTCTTCCCTTTGCTTCACACAGCCTGATGGAAACCTGTGACTGAAGGGAGTGTGATTTGCACCCCACTGCCCCCTCAGCCCACTCGTTAGCAGCAGAAGAAATAGGCAGGGATCACAAACCCACAGTGTGTTTCTAATGGAAAATGTTAGTATTACTTGGATGAGAAGCATGAGCTGCAGCCTCCAGGAGGAGCACATGGTGGTTCTGTTGGGTATCAGGCAAGAGGAAAAGGTCCATTCTCGGGTGAGGGTTGGCCTCTGTGGGATGGGATGGGATGGGATGGGATGGGATGGGATGGCATGGCATGGCATGGCATGGCATGGCATGGCATGGCATGGCATGGGTTGGGATGGGATGGGGGGCACAGACTGGGGCTTCAGCCCAGAGATTGCTGCTCAGCCATAACCTGCACTGACAGCCCAGCAGATGTAAACGCAGCTGGAGTGTCCACCCAGGTGGCAGAAGCATTTTACCAGTAGCTTTGGACTGAATACGCCGACGGGATAGGGGCATACTCTGTGTGTACTGCAGTTGTAGCCTGTTTTGTCATGTTTTTCTGGTAGTTGTTTTTCCTAACATAAGTCTAGATATGTTTAAAGGCAACATAGAGCACTGAAGATACTGTGATCACAGTCTAAGGGTTTTAGAGTAGTTTTTTTTCTAAAATCTCTTCTTCAAGGAATCATATGGCATTCTTCTTCCACTGTTTGATCATTTTGTTACAGACATAATGACTGAAAAATCTGTAGCAGCAGTTTATTCAAATTACCAAATCGAGTCAACTGGGTTATACAGTGGTATAAAAGTAAATATGTGACAATATGGTTTCAGGCAAAAAAAAAAATATGAGAGGGAAAGTAACTTGGCATTTGTAATGGCCATGGCATATAAAGGTATAGTAATACATCAGTATCAAAAGAAAGCTTTCCTACAGGTAGCAGACTGACCTTCCCTTAGTGCTGGCTGTTGAAATGCAGGGTCAGGAGTTTCGGGACTGTATTTTGGACTGCTTGTGCACTGCCTGTTACCCAGTTTTTCTGTACGCCAGCCCACAGATTTCTGTGTGCAAGCCCCAAACACCCAGATCTCTGTCTCCAGCATAATACACATTTTTAGAACTCTTTGGTTCTGCTTTTAGACTGTCCTTATTTGCACATGCCATCCCCAATACAAGAAAGCAATTGTGGAAATTTTGGTCCTCAGGGATGAATCCACGTGTCAAGCTCCCCTAGGGTGATCCCAGGCATGCGGAATCCTCTGAGGGACCTTGTTGTCCAGGTCTGTCAGATGTCTGGGGGTCACTGCGGTTTGGGAGTCTCCAGCATTGACAGGTGGCCCTGGAAGGCAGAAGGGGGAATAGAGAAAGGGCGGGGATGGGACAGGGGGGAGGAGATGCTGCATCTCCATCTGAGGAGAGGGGGATCATGAGGAATCTGGGGGGCCCAAGGGGCAATTTGGTGGTCCTGGGGGCAACTGGTGGGTCTAAGGGTGAAAGTATGGGACCATGGGGTCAACTGACTGTAACTGGGGCGCCTAAGGGATAGCGGGTGTTCTGGGGACAAGGGGGAATGGCAGGGTCCCAGGGATAATTAGGGAGTCTTGGGGCAGCAGGGAAGCCTGAGTGGTCCTGGGTGCAAGGGAGGTGTCCTGGAATGGGTCAGAGGACAGTGGGAGTCCCAGGGGGACATAGTCCATGGCTTGCAGTCTATAGGGATTTTGGTTAAGGTTTACCAGGTCAGGAGGACTCACACCAGCAGCAGCACGAGTGCCATGGAGCCAAGTGCCAGCCCCAGCAATACCATGTGGCGCAGGCGGGTCTTGCTGTGGCGCCAACGTAGCACAGCTCTGAACCGAGCCTGGAGTCTGTACTCGTCCTCCACACTTCCCTCTGATACTGTAGAGACACAGACACCTCGGGTCATGGGGCACTGCTTCCCAGGGACCAGGTGTCCTTTTGTAGGACCTGCTCCCGCCACAGACCTCACTGCCCTCTGGGACCCAGGCATCTGGGGGGCCCTGCTCCACCCCATGTGCCCCGCTGTCCCCAGAGAAGCCAGGCATCAGGGAACACCTGCTCCACTACACCTGTCCACCATGGACCCAGGTGTACTGGCACCCTACTCACACCCCATGCACCCCCCGCCCATGGACCCAGGTGTCTGGGGTGCTACTTCACCCCACACTGCTCACTGCCCCCAAGGGTACTCAGGTGTCTGGGCGCACCGTTGAGGTAGAAGTACTTGCGGACCAATGGCTCATAAACCTCCCCCAGGGAACAGGCGATGGTTCCTGGAATGGGGTCATGGATGCTCAGAATGCGAGATCCCTCTGTGCTCCCCCGCAGCTCCTCAAACAGTGCCAGGTCCTGTGTGTACAGCTGCGGAAGGGGGGGAACACATCAAGGCAGCCTGGTCCACCAGGTACATGAAACAATATACATGTGCATGCAAAGGCACACGTGTCCTGCACATGCTTGTCATGTCCCACGTGATGAAGCATGCTTCTTGTACCCTTTACTCATGCATGTGCATGCACCTTATGTCCCACGTGCTCCTTGTGCTCTTTGTATGCACAGAGGGATGCATAAGCAGAGCAAAAGTCACTTCCTTGCCACACGTGTGCACACAAGTACACATGAATCTGCAAACACAAGTGACCTGCCTCTCGCTTGTGTGCACCTTTCACATGGGTCAGCACTTGCTTGCATCCTGTGCATGCTTACACACATGCTACTTATATCTACTGTATAAGCCATACCTGTATCTATGGATTGTCCTTATGGCAAGCGCACAACTGTGTGCATGCAGGCCTTGCTACCCAGGCCCAGTCCTCTCTTGAATGTCTATGTACACCCTTGCACAAGCATATATGCAACTCACGTCCTTGGCAAACATCCAGGTAACGGGCAGGCCAGGGAGGGTGGCAAAGGGCACATAGCAGTGCAGTGTGACGGTTTCATCTGTTTGGGCCTGCAGGACCTGCACTGGGAGCATTGAGAAGCATGTGAGTTCACATCTACTCATGCACTTACAGAAATGAATGTGCTCCTGTGTGACTACGAGTGCTCACGTGCTCGCAGTAGAGATGCATAGGCATGCACCTCAGCTGTTGTGCATTCATGGTGGGCCCAGCGGGCATGGCCACACATGAGGAATGGCAGTTGCCCCCAGAGACCTGGAGGCACCCAGCGCCGGGGTGGGACTTAGACCAGCCTGGATGCCTGGGTCTACCATGTCCCCATACCTGGGCAATCCAGGGGAAACTGGCAGTCCACGAGGCGGCAGGTAGCACACTGGAAGACGCGAGCAGCTGGCTGGTATCCTAGGATGGAGAGACTTGCTGGTCCCATGGGGATGGGAGATGTATGGGGCGACAGAGGGTGGCAAGAAAGAGAGATGGGCACACACCACAAGGCGGGACACAGGCTGGAGCTGGTGGAGAGGAAGCAGCATTAGACTGGGGATCACTGGGGATCCACATCCCTGTGATGAGCTGTTAGGGCTCATCCCTTGTCCAGCCCAGATGGGATCCCCAGGGGTTTCTTCAGGATGGGGGTGCCCAAGGTGGGGGTCCCTGGGGTGTAGATGTCCATGGTGGGGGTGTCTGTGACAGTCCCTTTAGTGGGGGTCTTGGAGAATTTCCAGAGTGGGAGTCTTGGGTGGGCGTCCCCACTGGCCCCATACCTTTCTCCAGATGGCTCAGCTTCGCCCAGATTACGTTGACGGCTGCCTGCAGAGACACCTCAAAGGGCTCTGGGGTGTCCCAGAAGGCCAGGTAGACAATGTAAGCTCCCTCTGATCCCCAGAATCCCTCCTCAGACCCCACAGACCCTCTGTACTTGCCTCAACCCCATATGTCCCTACTGGAGTTCCATATATCCCCAAATACGCCCTCAACACCCCGCCCCTCCCCCCAGAAGCTGTATACCTTGAAGCCCACATACCCTCAGGATTCCCCAGCTATCCCCTTACAGCCCCAGACCTCCATATCATCTTGTATTTCACCACACCCCCCATTCAAGGCCTCCATGTCCTATCCCCCGTGACCCATGTCCTGACCCTACCCCTCACATGTCCCACATCCCCTGCTCACTCGTCTTGCTCTGCTTCTCCAGAAAATGCAGGGCATCCATGATGATCTCCCGAAGTATATCACGCTGCCCCGACCCTGGGACCAGTACAGGTGTGCTGAGATCAGTACAGGGTTGGGATTGGAGGTTCAGGGACGGGAGGGTCCAGTAAGGGCTGGGAGTTTCTGGGGGTTCCTGCAGTCCTGATCAGGGTTTAGGGATACTGGGGAAGGGTCAGATATTCTTGGGGATTCCTGAGGTCCTAGGTAGGGCCAGGGTGTCCTCAGTGTCCCTGTTCTGGTTTGGGTGATTCTCAGGGTCCTAGGCAGGGCTGGGGTTCCCAGAGGTCCCTGAGGTCCAGGTCAGGACTAGGGAGACATTGGCATTGTTGGGAGTCGTAGGGTGCCTGTCTGGGGTCGGTCCCTGGGGTTTCTGTTTAGGAAAGGGGTCTTCAACTGCCAGGGATCCTGTGTCAGTATGAGGGCATCGGTTGAAGTGGGAAACCCCAGACGGCTCTGGGATCCCGTTCAGAGTGGTGGTCCCCCTTGGGATGGAGGTCCCTGGTGGGATGGAGGTGCCGGTCAGGATGGGGAACCCGTGACGCACCCACAGTGACAGAGGAAAGTGGCTCAGCAGCCTGGGCAAGGGCCTCAAGGCAGCGTTGATGTCGAGGGTTCTTGAGGGGGGCCCCAGTAATGTCATGGCAGAGCTGTTCCCGCTGACTGGGAGGCCCAAAGCAGAGCAGGCAGGAGTGCACCCCAGGGAGCCAGGATGCCAGGGCCACCCATTGCCACAAGGCAAGCCCCCCTGCCTTGATGCCTGGGTTTCCAGGGAGCCAGGGAGCCAGCACCCACCACCACCCCATGGCCACAAAGTACAGCACCCAAATGCTTGGGTCCCCAGGGAACTGCAGGGTTCCCAGGCGGAGCCCAGGCGCCTGGATACCCAGGAGACAGTGGGGTTCCCAGGCGGAGCCCAGGCGCCTGGATACCCAGGAGACAGTGGGGTTCCCAGGCGGAGCCCAGGCGCCTGGATACCCAGGAGACAGTGAGGTTCCCAGGTGGAGCCCAGGCGCCTGGATACCCAGGAGACAGTGGGGTTCCTATGTAGGTCCCAGATACCTGGGTCCCCCCTTGAGAGGAGTGGGGATACCTAGACATATGAGTCCCCTGGAGTGTGTCAGCTGGAGAATGGGCTCCCAGACCCTCATTTTGGTCTCCCCAGATTTTCTGCCTTCAGTCCCTGCCGGTCACTTTACTTGGTGACCCAAAATCCCCTCTATTTTGATGTCCAGTTCCTTGCCTTTGTCCCTATGACCCTGTCCTGTCAGCACCCCCAGTCCAGTCTCTTGCAGAGAGGCACTATGCAAGGCTTCTCCTTTTCATTCCTCCATGTCCCATCTCATTAATACCTCCTTACTCATCCACCCAGGTGAGCCAGCCCGATCCATGGTAGAGCGGCAGATCTTGCTGCACAAGGGGGTTTCCTAAGGCAGGAAAATGCCAGGGCAGCAGAGACACCCACTGAGAGCTGACAGCTCTCATGAAAGATGCTTTCAAGGTCTAGGCATTGCCAGAGCAACCGCAGCCACCCCACCCCCATAAAAAGCAGCCCAGGGAGCACTAGTGGCCAGGAGCACTGCCAGCAGAGCAGGCCAGCTGTGTGGTGATCAGCCAGGGTGTGCGCAGCAGTTTGCATGGCAGTTTGCGCAGGAAGGGCGTCATCATCCTACCAGCAAAAGAAGTGAGTTCAGTTGGTGGTCATCACTCTCCCAGGAGGAGCTTGGCTATGGTATCCACCTGGAAGAAAGCTATGTACTCTGCACTCACCAGGATGGATGTGGCAACCCAGACAGAGCTCCGGTGAAAACATGCAGGCATCCAGGCCTCGGGCTGCAGGGCATGCAAGTGCCTTTCATGGATGGCAGTGGTGAGAAGAGCTCTGTGGGGTGTGGACAAGTGGATGGTCTGCTCAGCCTGGTGGCAGAGCTACAAGAGGAAGTAGAAAGTTCAAGGAGCATTGACAAGTCTGAGGAAAGCATAGACCGGTGGAACCATGCTCTGCCCTCCGTGAGACAGAAACAGGAACAGCCACCAGAAGAAAATCAAGATCAAGGGGATCCTGTATCCTCCCTCTGCTAGGCTGAAGGTGGTGGTTTAAAGGGTAGGAGTGAATGGAGGCAAGTCCATGCTCGGGGTGGCAGGCAAACTCTCCTTGGCCACCTCGTCTACCCAGGTGACTGTACAACAGGTATGAGGCTCTGGATGTAGAAGGCCAGTCGATGGATGATGTGGACGACGGTCCATCTACACCAGAGGTATTGCCAAGGTCAGAAAGGCCACAGTATCATGACTGCTTCTACGAAGAAGAAAATACGGGTTATAGCTGTAGGTGACTCCCTTCTAAGAGGAACAGAGGGTCTAATGTTGGACAGACCCTCCTCTTAGGGAGGTCTGCTTCCTCCCTGGGGCCCAGGTTAAGGATGTCACTAGGAAACTTCCCAGCGTGGTATGGCCCTCAGACTATTATCTGTTACTGCTTTTCCATGTGGGTGGCAATGAAGCTGCAACATACAGTCCAAAGGCAATCGAGACACTTCAGGGCCTTGAGATGGTTAGTAACGGAATCTGAAGCACAGGTTATTTTTTCCTCTATCCTTCCGGTTACATGCAGCAACTTTGGAAGAAACAAATGGACACAGTGTCTTAATACATAGCTCTGTGGCTGGTGTCACTGCCACAGTTTGGGGCTTTTTGATAATGGGATAGCCTACACAGCACCAAGCCTACTGGTGTCAGATGGGATTCATCTTTCTCCAAGGGGGAAGAAGGTCTTTGCTTACGAGCTAGCAGAGCTCATTGACAGAGCTTTAAACTGCTCTTGAAGGGGGAGAGGGATAACATCAGGCTTGCCCATGACAAGGTGTGGGATGACACATCCAGGTTAGGGGGACTGGGTGCTAGTGAAGTCCGTCAGCCTGTTGCTCTGAGATGTGCTGGGTGCACTTGCAACACACTTGAAAGCCCTATGGAGATGAGCCAGGGCCTTCTGAAGTAATAGGAGACAACAGAGAAACACCAGGGAAATACCTCAAAGGTACCTCTACACCAATGCATGCAGCATGGGCAAGAAACAGAAGGAGCTGGAAGCCACTGTGCTGCTAGAAATCTATGACCTAGTTGCCGCTATTGAAGCTAGGTGGGATGAATCCCATGACTGGAGTGCAGGTATCGATGACTGCAGGCTGTTCGGAAGGGACATTGAGGAAGGAGGGGCAGAGAGGTTGCCCTCTATGTCATGAAATGGGTAGATTGTGAAGAGTTGTCTGAAGAATAGCCACGAGCTGGCTGAAAGCTTATGAGTAAGAATTAGAGACCAAGGCAGCAAAGGGAACGTTGTGGCGGGTGTTTGCTACAGGCTGCCCAGTCAACGGGAGCCTGTCGACAAAGCCTTCTCAATCCACCTACAGGAGACATCCTGCTTGCAGGCTCTCGTCCTGCCAGAGAACTTAATCCGCCCCTACATCTGCTGAAAAAGTAGCAAGGTGAGCTGTAGGCTCTCCAGGAGACCCCCAAAGTGCCTTGAGGATAACTACTTAAGCCAGGTAATAGACAACCCTGTCAGAGGGGATGTGGTACTGGACCTGTTGGTCACCAGCACAGGTGAGCTATCAGTGACGTTAAGATTGGAGGCAGCCTGGGCTACAGTGATCGTGGACCGGTGGAGCTGGCAGTCTTGAGGGACATGGGTCAGCCAAAGAGTAAAGTCAGGACCCTGAATTTTAGGAAAGCAAAATTCCAGGTGTTCAAGGAGTTAGTCAAGAGCCCCCCCCTGGGAAACTGGCCTCAGGGACAAGGTAGCAGGACAGAGCTAGCAGATCTTTAAAGACACTTTACACAGAGAGCAAGAGCTCTCAATCCCCGGGTGTAAGAAATCAAGAAAGGAAATCAAGACACCAGCGTGGATGAGACCTGCTGGTAAAACTAAAGGGCCAGAAGGAAATGCACAGGCGGTGGAAGCAGGGATGAGTATCCTGGGAAGGGTATTAAGGACATTGCCCAGTTGTGTAGGGATAGGGTCAGGAGCACCAAGGCACAGCTGAAGCTGAACTTGGCAAGGGACACAAAGAATAATAAGAAGGCCTTCTACAGCTACATCAGCCAGAAAAGGAAGGTCAAAGAAAACATACCCCCACTGATGAACACAACTGGAAAACTGCTAAGAATGGAGAAGGAGAAGGATGAAGTAGTCCACAATTTTTTTACCTCAATCTTCACTGGCAACGTCTTTTCCCACACCTCTCAAGTGGATGGGCTGCAAGACAGGGACTAGAGGAGTATCCTGGTTTTGGCTGGGATGGCTTTGGTTGTTGCTGTGTGATGTTTACACTAAGTTAAGGACCTTCCAGTTTCTCAGCCCCCCCCAGCAAGAAGGCTGGAGGGACATGGGAAATTGGGAGGGGACACAGCCAGGACAGCTGATCCAAGATGACCAAAAGGATATTCCACACCATATGACATCTGCTCAGCAACAGAAGTTAAGAGAAAGGAGGAGGTCAGGGGGCATTAATGACTAAGGTGTTTGTTTTCTGGAGCAACCGCTATGTGTACTGAGGCCCTACTTCCCAGGCCGTGGCTGGACGTCACCTACTAGTGGGAAGTAGAGAATAAATCTTTTTGTTTTCCTTTGCTTCCACGTGTGGCCTTTGCTTTTTCTTTATTAAACTGCCTTCAACTCATCTCACAAGTTCTTTTAAATCTTATTTTCTTCCCACACCGTCTTGCCTAGGAGGGGGAGCGATAGAGCAGCTGGGTGGGCACCTGGCAGCCAGCCAAGGTCAACCCACCACAATCCTTTTTGGCACCTAACGTGGGGCATGAGACAAAAGCAGTTTTGTGTTAAGTGTGTTATAACTGTAGTAGTTATTAAGTGACCAGCTTCTGTGCAGGTCACGGAGTTTGCTGGCTGCACTGCTTATATCTATTTTGCTGAGCTTGGGAACATGTCAACAGAAACAATGGCTGTGGGCTTTGCCCTGCCCTTGATGCCCATGCTGTCCTGGGGGAACTGTCTTTGGGAGCTGATGAGGGAAAGCATCTCCCTTTTCCTAACCGGAACTGACGGGGTCATTTTATTATGCAGGCTTCCAAGGTCCTTGCGCACCCCTATGTGAGCTGTTTAATACTACTAATTAACTCTGTTGGCATATTGTGGGGCTTGTGGAATCTGGTATTGTCCCGGCATAAGAGAGGGCAACTTCTGGGTGAGGTGACGCTGAAATGTGCCCTGAGGCAGCCATCCCTGGGTAGCAGGGTGTGTGGAAGGATTTGGGCAGGTGCCTAGGGTGGTTGATTATCACCTCCCATAGCCTGGGACTTTATGCCTGAACAGGCAATTAACCCTGCTAAACTGATGCCCCACCTCATAGAAGGGTGCCTTGTCTGCACCAGTGAAAACCAGCAGCTTCTGGCACTATTACTGGGACTTTGCCTGTACCTACCAAGCCACGGTTCAGTACTATCAGAGGACTGTGGTTAAGGCAGGGACCCAAACCACCTCTGAGAGTGCCTTGACTGATACCAGGATGCAAACTACTTCTGAGGACGTGAAAGTAGAGGCACGGACTCAAACCACATCTGAGGACACCATGGTTGAGATAGGGACCCAAACAGAAACAAGTAATTGCCCCAGTAATTAAAAAGAAAAGGGGGAATTGTGCTAAACACAGTCGTGATTCATGTCAAAATAGAATACAGTGTGGTAATTGTTGTACCGTGTGTAAATCTAAAATAGTTTGTGGCCATTATAACCTGTGTCACTGACGTGTGGAATTAGACTCTATAACTCGAAAGTTATAAAGCAGGTATGTTTATTGCGCGCATGTGCACGGGGGATCGCTCCTCCACAAGCCTGCATGCCCGAAGTGACGAACCATCTCACATTTATACAATAAAACAAATGAATATTCAATTAACGCCTATACATATTCGTTACCTAAACCCCGCTTCGTATGTTAATTAGCTTATCAGTCCGTTTCCTGGAATGTGGTGGTCTTGCAGGTTTGTAGGTGATTCATGTCCTTGTGACCATCGATCTTCTCCAGCAAGCAGACTTAGCACTCCCTCCCTCTAGATAGCATTTGAATGTCTCTCATCCTTTTCTCATTCTCTTTTAAATAGCCCCTTTGTTAGAGGAAGAGGGGCAGCCGTCTCCTCAAAACTGTAATTGTCTCCTCAGAGCTGTGTGCCTATGTGACCAGACACCCGCACCCATGACTAGTCACCATACCCACATTTCTGAGCAGACATATACAATCACAGTCGGTGTCCATTGTCCCCATTTCACACTATTTCTCCATATCATCACAATTGTAATGAACAGGCGCGTGTGCTTCTCCTTTGAGACAACGTAAAAGCTCCCCCTTCCCCTGAGGTAACCGCTCCTGAGAAAAGGCCGAGGGGGACAAAGAGAGCACGCGCCAGGGAAAGCCCGCCAAGGGAGACAAAGACCCGGAGACTCTCCAAAGGGCGCCAAAGAGGAGCCAATAGGAGGAGAAGGCGTACCCTAACGACCCAATGGAGAAAGAGCAGGACGAACTGCCGGCGAGAAGTGATTGGTCACGATGCTGGTATAAAAGATGCCGCTTTTGGGGCTCAGCCGTGCTTGTGGGGGAAGTAGTCGGGTTGTCGCCGACGGTGTGTTGTTGTGTTTTTTTTTTTTTTTTTTTTTTTTTTTTTTTTTTTTTTTATATATTATTGTTTCTCAGCCTGAATTTATTGGACCCGAAATGAAATTGTTTTAATTGTTATCGTTTATAACAGAGCGGAGCGGCTCCACCGCGGCCATGCTCCCTCCGATATGCTCCCTGCAGGATTGGGAGCTTGATGGTACCAGACGGCCGATAAGCTGCACAGCGGCTGCAAAATAGATGAGAAGGTGCCTGTTGCTGGGCCAGTGGGCTGTGGTGGAGACCGTCTGCGACATAGGGCCAGGAACTAGGCTTCTTTAGCACTTCAAAGAAAAGATAAGCTTTCTGACAAGGACATGCTAACTGCTGAAAGAAAACAAGCTGCTGAAGAGATAAAACTCAAGGATGCTGTGGTAAAATAATTGTGGCGGTGGGAGATCGTGACCTCCTACTCGAGGGGCAGGAGAGTTTTCCCTGCTCTGTAGCTGGTACGAGTGCGTGCCTCTGCAACAGCACCTCTGCTTTAACCCTTTCGTACCCTGAATGCAAATCTGCTCCTTGCTGCGTTAAGTCTCTGTCCTTGCCTGTGGTGCCTTTGCCGGCCAAGCCGCAGCTCCCAGCGGGTGTGGGGGTTTGTACAAACTCGCCCCAAGGCTTTGACCCTTCCCTGGGGTCCTTGACTCCCCCGCCTCGGGTCCTACATTAGTGCAAGTGTTTCGCGCTTCACCCCGGTTGCTCCACAGGAGGAGCCGCGACCTGAGGCTCGCTCTTGCAAAATACAGCAATCGTATGTTTAACACAAAAAATTCAACAAGAGCGTCTTTCTAGTTTAGGTCTCAGTTTTTCCCTATCCTTTTCTAGAGCCAAAATCCAAGTATCAGGTGGTGCTATCTTAGTCCCGCACTCCTCCTGCTACTCTGTATGGCTTCTCAAAGTGGAAAACGTATCTGCATATGTTCATCCCATTTTCCCTGTCATCTTAAAACCAACATGAATTATAGCAAGGGGTTGCAATTTCCTGATCTTCTAAGATATATAAAGGCCACCATTGATGATAATATTTTTATTGAGACTCCCACCTGGCGGTCCTCCTATATTCTTCCAATGAGCCAAAATACAAACCAAAGGGCTCTTTTTTTACTATTTCCCCACTCTGTTCACTTTCCATTTCCACTTCATGCAAGTTACAGGTTTCAGGGCTGGCTTCGTAGCTGAGCTGCGTCTCAGTTGCACAAAACACTCACACAAAAGGGCCCGTTACACACTCGCTCGCTCTGCTCGCTCAGATAGATAGCAACAATACCATTTTATAATGGAAATGCCGAACTCAAACACTGTTATGCCATTCCAGAACGTCAAATAGAAACAAGAGGGCTCAAATAATGCACAGGACCAAATTTTACAACAGATGGCAAAGTGGTCAGAACACATTCTTGAAGAAAACCCAAACCCCCACCACTCCGGAGAAAACCTGTTACCCCTCGAGAGACCCCTTCCCGCTACCGCAGCGAGGAGAGCACCCAAATTCCCACCCCCAGCCTTTCCAGGGGCAAGCACCAGCGCTCTTTACCTCGCGCATTAACTGGTTAACTTGACCAAGTTTTAAACCAGCCTTGGGTTAGGGCTGTGCAAGGCACCAAGGCCTGGTCCTGCCATTTAGCAGCTTCAGCACTGTAAATCGCTTAGTTCAAAAACCATTGTCTTTAACACGGCCCTCCTTTGGTTTCATCATTGCATACCTGCAATAGTTTAGTATCTAACGTGGTTGCACGTCCTTTCTTGTAGTTGTGTTACTAAGCCAGTCACACAAGTGACACAACATTGCATTAGGACAATCACAGGCACAACTGTAAAAATCGCCCCGGTTATTATAATGATCGGTTTCTTTAACCCCACTGATGGGTTAGGGAACCAAGATGTTAATTCCTCGATACCGATATGCACAGTTTCTCCAATCCAAAAAAGACTTGTGCAAATCCAAATGGAACTGGGACCTTCTCAGCTGCTGACCAACAGATGCTGGATTTTGGACTGGGTGAATGTCACCATGGAGAGAGGGGTTTCTCAGCTACCCGAGCCTTTGGCAGATGTCGGTGGGCTCCTCTCTGCTCAAGGCAGCATTCTTGTGAGAGCTGTAAACCTTTCCTCCCCCGTGCGGCACCCGTGGGGTGTACCCTTGTTTCTGCATTGCCAAGGGAGGAAGGGAAGCCCTTTCAGAAGGTGCGAGGTGTATGAAGCTAGCATGGTTTGATCAGCTGGATTCCAAGCATTTGTATTTATCCAGTGGTGTGGTGACTGTTGTCTAATAGACATGTCCTGGAGCTGCTGCTTCTAAGCTGATGGGCACAAAACCTGGTGCTCCGTGGTTCTGCTGTACTAGACCTTGTAAAGGCAAACACCAGCGTTCATGCTGGCTCCTATAGCCTCGTCGTAGTTCAGAGTGTTTTGGCAGCAGCTGTAGAGCGCTGTGAAAGAGAGAAGGGATGGATGGTTTGCACAAAGGCGTGTGGATGGGCAGATTTTCCATGGTTTCTGGCCAATAGTGCCATGCCTGCAGCTGCGCTGCCCCAGGATGCCAGCGGTGCAGCGAGAGCCGGGGGTGCATCAATCTCACCATCAGCTGGTGGCCCACTGCAGCAAGAGCAGAGATGCCCAGTCAGCAGGACGGGTGGTGCTGTGCAGCTGTTTTGCTTCCTAATGGCATCTCTTTCAGCTGAGTTTCTTCAAAGCCTGGGTGCGCTGGACGTGGGCAGAGTGGCCCAGCGCTGGCCACCCACGCTCCCTGCTTGGCTCCCTGCTTGGCAGAGTATGTTCAGATCTTTGCTGCATGGCTGGGCAGCTGCTCGCAGGGCAGGACTCCCTGACCCAGACCCCAGCACAGCCCCCCTGGTGTGCTGGGCATGTGGGAACAGCACAGGGACAGGAGATGGATGGGTGTCATTAGAGCGTGGTTTTCAATTGCAGAAGAGCCTGTCTACAGCCATAGACGCGCTCTCAGTTCTGGGAAGCTCCATTAGATGCATTCTTTGGCACGTTCACCTATTGCTGGAGCTTCCTTTGAAAAACACAAGTTGTGCTGTATTTTGGCAATATCATCCCCGTACCAGTAGTCACACAAAACCCACCAGGAACACTTGGCGTGATGTGCCCGCCTGCTAGTGGCTGGGCAGAAAGAGCCCTTCCTTCCCCCTAGGGATGATGTTACAAGTGCTGTTGGCATGAAGTACAGGGACCGAGCAGAGAGGACAGTGAAAGCCTGGTCTGGTGTTGATGTCCCCCGGCTGAAGGGGACGAGGTGCCACTCTCCCGCGCGGGTCTCCCTGTCAGTGCTGGCTGTACTTGGGGAAACAGCACCATCCCTTTGCAGCCATGTTTTAGGAGTGCCTTTGCAGCGAAGGCACCGTGGAGCCCACGGCTGGGTGTCCGTGAGCAGTCAGCAGGGCTGGGGATCCTGTCCGGGAGCCACAGGCTCGCTGTAGCATCCTCTGCTGTCCTGGGTCATGCTGCGTTAGCCCTTACCTGCAGGCACTGCCCCGCAGCCCAGAGGTAGCGCCCGACGTGTGCTCTGAGGTCAGGGTTATCAGTACGAGTTGCACAACGTGTGTGCGGGGGCCAGGGGAGGGCAGAAGCTGGAAGGGTCCCCAGCCAGGTCAGGTCAGGCAGCCCCAGACTGGGGGCTCCAGCTCAGACGTGGCTCTCCCTTCCCAAGGCAGGGTCTGCCCTTGTGCTCCCACGCATGCACATGAAGACCCCCACCCTGAGGTCCAATGCCTGGACAGGTCTCAGCCCCTGCCCCACGTTTCCCCAGAGCTGCCTTGGACAGGCAACAGCCCTTTGAGGTCCCACAGTGGTCTGGGGCCGCAGAGGTCCCGCGAAGGTGATTGCCCCACGGGAGCAAGGGGGAGAGAGCCACCCTGACCCCAGCTTTGCTTTGGCCACGAAAGCGGTTCCCCCCCCGGTCCATCCCCACCTCTGCAGAGAGCGCAACGGGGTGAGGGGCGGCGGGGATGGGGGTGCTTCCAAAGCCAGCTCAGCACCCAGGCGTCCCAGGTGCCAGAAGCGACCCCCCCATTCCAGGTGTACCACAGGCCTGTGAGGAGCGCAAAACATCTACTTTATTAAAGCTGCCGGCCAAAGAGCACAGCGGGTGGCGCTGGGGCATGCCCAGCACAGCGGGTGGCTGTGGGGCATGCAAAGGTCTGCTGGAGAAACTGCTACTTCTTGCCACGCTTCTTGCTTTTCATGAGGAGCAGCCCCTGCTTCTTGATGCCCTCCCGGGTGAGGACAAGGCCACAGGATTCGTCATCAGAATCCAAGGACTCTGGAGGAGAGAGTGGAGAGGAGTGGGCTGTGGAGGCTCCGTGTGCTCGTGTCCCTGGGCAGAGCCGGCACCTTTTGCAGGGCTGGTGGCATCCCAGAGAGCCCTCGTGCGGAGCCCTGAGGCACAGGCACTGCCGACTGGCTCTGCCAGCCCCGCATCCCAGGGGGACCTGCAGAGCCTGGGGCTGCCACCGCTGTGGCCCCTCTTCAACACTGCTGGGGCTTCCCAGAAAGGCCTGGAGCCGGGAGGTGGTGGGTACAGCTCCCGCTTTGTTCAAAACACAGTAGTGAGCTGCCAAAAGCTCGTGGTCTCCCCCAAGAACATCCAACAGGAGGAGGCCACAACCAGGTGATTTTGAAGCCAAGGCTCTCCCTCCTTGTCCCACAGCACCTGGGACAAGCAGCTCGTGGGTTGGGCTCTGCTGGGACAGTGGAAGACAGGCAAGGATGCCCAGGAATCCCCATGGGCAGGGGCTGGGACGGTTGCTGTGGCACGTGTCCTCGCTGTGCTCTCCTACCTTGGCTGCTGTCCGCATCCTCCAAGGAAACCCTCAGGTTCTGTGGATGGTCTCTGGTGGTTTTCTCTAGTACGTTACGGACCTTGGCAAAAATCTGTGGAAGACACTCCGGGTTACTTGCTGAAGGGGAGGTGGGTGTTCCAAGCCAAGGGCTGCCCCACCTCGAGGTCCCCGCGCGGGGCACACCCTGCAGTGCCCCGTGCCACCGGGGGCTGAGCTGCTCCATGGCTCTCCCCTGGCGCCACCTCCATCCTGCCAGCTGGGAGGACGCTTGGGATGGGCCGTATGGGAAAGCCCCGTGCGGGTGCCCAAAGGCCACAGCAGGGGTGGAGCCCCCGCGCACCTTGTTGTCCTTGTTGGGGCTGCGCCAGTCATGGGGCAGGCTGGCCACCCGCTGCACCAGGTAGCGCAGCTTCTGCTCACAGTGCTGCAGCTTCTCCTCCACCGCCATGGCCTTGACAGGATCCTCCTGGAGTCAGAGAGAGAACCACCACCTTGGTGGGGAAAACGAGCCACGGGGGGGGGGGGGGCAGTGGCTGCACCAAGCGTCACCACGCCGTGCTGCTGCACCAGCGGGCAGTGGCCGGGGCCAAGCTCATGCCAGCGCCATGTGGGTACCTGGCCGGGCACGGTGATGCCCTGCAGGCGGACGAAAAGGCTGTCGATGTCGTCTTCACATTTGAGCAGATCATCCTTGCTCCTCATCATCTGGGCCCGCATGTCCTCCAGCCGAGCCTCTTGGCACTGCAGTTTCAGCCGCAGCTCCTCCTCCAGCACCCTGGAGCCAAGCACATTCACATCCATACAAGTGCACAGGGGGGGCAGGAACACCCTAGAGCTGTTGCAAAAGCTGCTCAGGTTGCCAATGCAGAGCAGAGGTGCTGCCTGCAACCCAGCTCCACGCTGCTGGTACCACTTCCCACGCCAGGCCAGAAGCGGGGGTCCTCCTGCCGCCACAGCGGGAGCTTTGGGTGCTCTGCCAGGCCCAGAGCTGGGGGAGCCCCCTGCTCAGAAAACCTGGCGGCACAGGAGGGGTGGGCGGCTGCAGTGGGACGTGGGAAGGGGTGCCCTGCTGTGTCGGGACGCCTGGCACACACGTGTCCCCCCCGCCAAGGCCCGTGGCCCGGTGGACACGACTGCACACCTGCTTGTGTTCGAGGGCCGGTGAAACTTCAGCTTAGCTAGGTTCAGCTCCAGCTCGTGCAGCCTCTCCGCCAGTGCCTGCTTCTTCTCCTCGCCCTCCTTGATGCACTGCTCCAGGTCCGCCGAGGACTTCTGCTGTTCCAGGAGCCTGCCGGGTATGTCCTGGCCGGGGGAGAGCGCGAGGACTCAGCCCCCGGTGCTCCTGCAGGGTACAGGACCCAGGCCGTGGCCTCGGGGAGCCGTGTGCACCGTGGACGGCTGCAAGCTCATGTCACGGAGAAGTGTGGTGCCATCCCTGCCCGCCCCAGAGGGCCTCTGGGGGTCTCCCGAGGCAGAGGAGGGCAGAGAAGCCCACAATGCAACAAGGCAAGCAGAGGGCTCTCAGCTCCCCGGGCCCTGAGCAGCCGTGGGTTTTACCAGAGGGGGGGTTCACGTTACCCAGGTCCTGGAGCACTGCAGCGCAGCCTTGGCCTGCTCCAACTTCTGCGTGACCCTGGCCTCGTGCTCCATCTGGGACCTGAGGGCCTCCAGACTGGTGCCTGGGGTGGGAGGGAAGCGTCAGGGAAGGATGCCTGCGGCTGTGCCCGCGTCCCACCCCCCTGCACCCCGCCAGGCACTCACCCACGAGCTGGTCCTGTGAGGCCGGGGTCGGGGACTCCACGGTGAGCTCGTGCCTCTCCTGCTGCAAGGATGTGCAGTGTCACCCCCCCCGCTGCTGACACCCGGGGGGAGCTGGCCCTGCAGGCCCCCGACCCGTGTGGGGCCCGGCACCGATGCCTGCCGTCTGCCCACAGCCTGGCCTGTGCCAGGACCCCCAGCTCACCGCTCTCAGGTGCCTTTGGTACACGTCCTCCCGCCACCCTGTGTCTACAGAGACCTCCTGGGTGGCCCGGGAGCGGTACATGCGCGCTCTCTCCGCAAGGATCCGGCTGCGCGTCCTGTTTGCGTCCTTCTGGAGCGTGTCAGAGAAGGGAGAAGTGGCTGTCAGAGCTGGAACGGACCTTTGGCAGCCAGCTGAACTTGTGGGATGGCCAGGGTCAGCAATGACCAGCCCCCCCGCCAAGTAGACAGGCTGGGAAGGATAGTGGGCAAGGAGGGCTGGCGGGTGGAGCGTGCTGCCTTCGCCGTAGCTGGGGCTTCGGGCAGGCTGTCCCCAGCCCCAGGGCAGCCCGGCCCAAGAGCGACACCCGGGAGGAGCTATGGAGCCATCGGGGCGCTGTGGGCAAGCCCAGCTCCGGCTCTTTTGCTCTTGGTTGAAGGCACACTCAGCAGCTCCGGGGCACATGGTGCCGTCGGTGGGCTCTGGAGGGTGGAAAAGGGCCCCGAGGTGCCCCTGGCCATCTCACCTTGGCTCTGTCAGCGGCTTTGCAGGCCTCCAAGGCCATGAGATCCATGTCCTGGAGCTCCCTACCATACAGCTCGGCCATCTTGCACAGGACGTCCACGTGCGGAGGCAGGTGGGCCAGCTCCTGGGACACAGGGAGCCACAGCACGTCACCCCAGTGAGCCCCAGGGGTCCCCCGTGCTGTGACAGCAGATGGAGGGGAGCAGGAGGACCTCTTTGATCTGGGAGGGGGGCGTCCCACCAGCGTTGCCCCTGGGGCACCTCCTTGTCTCTGCTGGGGGAGCAGGTGGCACGATGGCACGGTGGGGAGGAGCTCACCTTCCTCAGGACATCCCGCACCGCCAGGTACAGGGCGGTCACCTTCTGTCCAGTGTGGACTTTGAGGAGCACCTTCTCAATGTTTTTCTCCAGCTGGCGAATGGCCTGGGGCAGAGGTGGGGGGGTACAGGGGGTGACCCCGCATGCCGAGCCCAGAGGCCAGCCGGGGGGTGCAGGGGCTGGATTAGAGCCCTCTGCAGGTGCTGCCAGCCCAGGAGGGGGTCCCAGGTACCTGCGCCTGTGCCTGCTGCCGCTTGTCAGGCATCGCAGCATCCTGCAGCTGCTGCAGCCGCCTCTGCAGCTCCTCCCGCACTTGTCTCCGCTGCCTCACCTGGTGCAGCAGCATGTTGCAGGTGTTCACCCGTTCATAGATGTCGGCCTGGAGCTTCTCCTGGGCCACCTGGATGGGCATGCGAGCATTCAGCAGGCTGGAGGCAGAGCTTGCTGGGCGCCCGCGGCACAAGGGGGTCCTGCCTGCAAAACCGCCCCCAGGGTGGAGCTGGGGACACCGGACTTAGGGGCGCTGCCTAACTGAGACCCAGGGCTGGGCGTCAATCGAATCCGTCAGTGCCCCAGCTGCGGGGGTGCCGGAGAGCAGCAGCAGCAGCACCACCACCCCCCCCACCCGCCCGCCGCTGGCCCTGCAAGAGGCCCCCGGGCAAAGGCAGCTCTGCGGGGCCAGGGTCTCTGTCACCGCAGCGGGGCTTATAACCGGGTTGTACCCTCGGGACGGGCAGTGAAGGGCAGGGCAGGGCAGGGCCAGCATCTCTCTCTCAGGGATGCGGCTGGAGCTGCAGGAACCCGGGCAGCCCTGGGCACACACAGGCTGGGACAGCCGGGAGCACTGCCGGGACAACAGATCTGCTCAGGGAGCTCAAGGAGGATCTGCACGGGTGGGTCCCGCAGTGGAAAGGGACCCGTGGGACCACACACAAACACCCCCCGTTGCACCACACCAGCCCTGGGGGGCTGTCCTTGTGCCGGCACCAGGTCACTCTACCGCCCACCCTGTCCTTCTGAGCCTTCCCACAGCCCCAGCCCCCTGCAAGCAGCCCGGGCGCGCTGGGCCCTGTCTTGTTGGCCAAAGCGGCCCCCAAGGACTTTGGCGCTCTGCAGGTCTCAGAGACGGTGTGTCTGTTGTGCTGCGGGCACGAGAGGGGCAGAGAGAACAATCACCACCAGCCTGGGGCCAGTCCCAGCCTAGTGCTGCCCTGTGGAGCCCGCTCCCGACAGGGCCAGCGCCAGGCAGGGGCAGAGCAGGAGGGACCCGACGGTACCTGCTGGCTATGGCCCCGGGCACGGACGTCCTCCTGCACAGCCTCACGCAGGCGGGGCAGCCGCTCTCCGGTCCCACTGCACTTTTCCTCACGCGGCTGCACGCAAAACTTCCTGCCTTGCTCTGGGGGACACAAAGGCGCTGTTGGTACCATGCAGGACAACGCGGGGACCGAGAGCCACCCGCCCGCCCCAGGCCGTCCATAACGAGGGGACCGAGAGCCACCCGCCCGCCCCAGGCCGTCCATAACGAGGGGACCGAGAGCCACCTGCCCGCCCCAGGCCGTCCACAACGCGGGGACCGAGAGCCACCCGCCCGCCCCAGGCCGTCCACAACGCGGGGACCGAGAGCCACCCGCCCGCCCCAGGCCGTCCACAACACGGGGACCGAGAGCCACCCGCCCGCCCCAGGCCGTCCCCACAAGAAGCCCAAGGGGCAGCACCCTGCAAGGCGACGGTGGCACACAGCTCCTGGGCGCGCTGGCTGAGGTTTGCCTTGCGGCCCCGCATGGTGCCGCTGCTCCTGCCTCGGCCCTCCAGCCTGGCTGCGCACGTGGCAGCCGTCGTGGCTCTACTGCCCGGTGGAGACGTTGCCGGGCTGTTAGGACGTTGGCAGGCTGTGACACGGGCTGTGACATCACAGAGCTGAGCTCACTCCCTGCACTGGCGGAACTGTCACGGTGGCACCTCCCAGTGCCGCATGGCACACACCTCCTGCTCGGCCAGCGCCTCCTGCTCAGCCATCGCCACCCACGGCCCCCTCCTCTCCGCTTCTGCGGGCCACAGGCGAATGAATAACCAGTTACTGAGGCAGCCCAAGGCAGGGCGGGCAGCGCGGTCCCAGCACCGTGGCTGCAGCAGTTGCAGCCCGCCCAGCTGGGGGACCCCTCCAAGCCCCACCAGACACGGGGCCAGGACACTTGCAGGGAAAACACGTGGGCACATGGACCCCAACAGCCCCCCGCGCTCTCTGGCAGCTGCCGGCTGGTTTCGCATGGCACCAGGAGCCCGTTCCTGCCTCGCCACGTGCCTTCGGCAACACGGAACAGCTACGCAGGGAGTTCTGCTCCCGTGGCACCGGGCAAGAACAGACCAGCGGCTGAGACTGGGCTTTGGTCTTGTCCTTCCCGCGCGTTCTGGCTCAGCTACGGACACGGCGAGGAATGCAAGCATGTACATTTATTCGTTGAGAAATAAAACCAAGCTCCCTCTACCAGAGAGGAGGATAACCCTCAATCTTTGATTTGCAGAAAAAGACTCCTTATAGAGGGAAACTGCCTTCCTAGCACCAAGCTTGTAAATCAGCTCTGATGAAGTTTCTGTAACTCGAGATCTTTAATGTGCAGCCGTCCTATGGTGCTCTAGCTGCTGAACATAGGAAACAAAGAAATTAGAGGATTCTGAAATCCAGTGTTACCGACACAGGATCATCCCAGGCTCTTACTCAGCACCTCATTTGCAGACTGATGGATTGCATGTTAACGCCAATGGCCCGTGACAGGCTACACACAGACATTACCATCTTCTGTGCTTCATAAAAATGTGCATAAAGAGATGGCCCTTTGAAAGACAAGCAGTGAAGGCTTTGTGCCCACAAGGAACCTGGCCAGTCTGTCCATGCACGTAGAGATCTCCACGCTGAGGCGGGGCCCACGTGGCAAATAGAGTCATTATGCCACTACACTGTCCTAGGCAGCATTTAAACATCACGGCAGGTCATGCTAACTGCTGAAAGAAAACAAGCTGCTGAAGAGATAAAACTCAAGGATGCTGTGGTAAAATAATTGTGGCGGTGGGAGATCGTGACCTCCTACTCGAGGGGCAGGAGAGTTTTCCCTGCTCTGTAGCTGGTACAAGTGCGTGCCTCTGCAACAGCACCTCTGCTTTAACCCTTTCGTACCCTGAATGCAAATCTGCTCCTTGCTGCGTTAAGTCTCTGTCCTTGCCTGTGGTGCCTTTGCCGGCCAAGCCGCAGCTCCCAGCGGGTGTGGGGGTTTGTACAAACTCGCCCCAAGGCTTTGACCCTTCCCTGGGGTCCTTGACTCCCCCGCCTCGGGTCCTACATTAGTGCAAGTGTTTCGCGCTTCACCCCGGTTGCTCCACAGGAGGAGCCGCGACCTGAGGCTCGCTCTTGCAAAATACAGCAATCGTATGTTTAACACAAAAAATTCAACAAGAGCGTCTTTCTAGTTTAGGTCTCAGTTTTTCCCTATCCTTTTCTAGAGCCAAAATCCAAGTATCAGGTGGTGCTATCTTAGTCCCGCACTCCTCCTGCTACTCTGTATGGCTTCTCAAAGTGGAAAACGTATCTGCATATGTTACTTCATCCCATTTTCCCTGTCATCTTAAAACCAACATGAATTATAGCAAGGGGTTGCAATTTCCTGATCTTCTAAGATATATAAAGGCCACCATTGATGATAATATTTTTATTGAGACTCCCACCTGGCGGTCCTCCTATATTCTTCCAATGAGCCAAAATACAAACCAAAGGGCTCTTTTTTTACTATTTCCCCACTCTGTTCACTTTCCATTTCCACTTCATGCAAGTTACAGGTTTCAGGGCTGGCTTCGTAGCTGAGCTGCGTCTCAGTTGCACAAAACACTCACACAAAAGGGCCCGTTACACACTCGCTCGCTCTGCTCGCTCAGATAGATAGCAACAATACCATTTTATAATGGAAATGCCGAACTCAAACACTGTTATGCCATTCCAGAACGTCAAATAGAAACAAGAGGGCTCAAATAATGCACAGGACCAAATTTTACAACAGATGGCAAAGTGGTCAAAACACATTCTTGAAGAAAACCCAAACCCCCACCACTCCGGAGAAAACCTGTTACCCCTCGAGAGACCCCTTCCCGCTACCGCAGCGAGGAGAGCACCCAAATTCCCACCCCCAGCCTTTCCAGGGGCGAGCACCAGCGCTCTTTACCTCGCGCATTAACTGGTTAACTTGACCAAGTTTTAAACCAGCCTTGGGTTAGGGCTGTGCAAGGCACCAAGGCCTGGTCCTGCCATTTAGCAGCTTCAGCACTGTAAATCGCTTAGTTCAAAAACCATTGTCTTTAACACGGCCCTCCTTTGGTTTCATCATTGCATACCTGCAATAGTTTAGTATCTAACGTGATTGCACGTCCTTTCTTGTAGTTGTGTTACTAAGCCAGTCACACAAGTGACACAACATTGCATTAGGACAATCACAGGCACAACTGTAAAAATCGCCCCGGTTATTATAATGATCGGTTTCTTTAACCCCACTGATGGGTTAGGGAACCAAGATGTTAATTCCTCGATACCGATATGCACAGTTTCTCCAATCCAAAAAAGACTTGTGCAAATCCAAATGGAACTGGGACCTTCTCAGCTGCTGACCAACAGATGCTGGATTTTGGACTGGGTGAATGTCACCATGGAGAGAGGGGTTTCTCAGCTACCCGAGCCTTTGGCAGATGTCGGTGGGCTCCTCTCTGCTCAAGGCAGCATTCTTGTGAGAGCTGTAAACCTTTCCTCCCCCGTGCGGCACCCGTGGGGTGTACCCTTGTTTCTGCATTGCCAAGGGAGGAAGGGAAGCCCTTTCAGAAGGTGCGAGGTGTATGAAGCTAGCATGGTTTGATCAGCTGGATTCCAAGCATTCGTATTTATCCAGTGGTGTGGTGACTGTTGTCTAATAGACATGTCCTGGAGCTGCTGCTTCTAAGCTGATGGGCACAAAACCTGGTGCTCCGTGGTTCTGCTGTACTAGACCTTGTAAAGGCAAACACCAGCGTTCATGCTGGCTCCTATAGCCTCGTCGTAGTTCAGAGTGTTTTGGCAGCAGCTGTAAAGCGCTGTGAAAGAGAGAAGGGATGGATGGTTTGCACAAAGGCGTGTGGATGGGCAGATTTTCCATGGTTTCTGGCCAATAGTGCCATGCCTGCAGCTGCGCTGCCCCAGGATGCCAGCGGTGCAGCGAGAGCCGGGGGTGCATCAATCTCACCATCAGCTGGTGGCCCACTGCAGCAAGAGCAGAGATGCCCAGTCAGCAGGACGGGTGGTGCTGTGCAGCTGTTTTGCTTCCTAATGGCATCTCTTTCAGCTGAGTTTCTTCAAAGCCTGGGTGCGCTGGACGTGGGCAGAGTGGCCCAGCGCTGGCCACCCACGCTCCCTGCTTGGCTCCCTGCTTGGCAGAGTATGTTCAGATCTTTGCTGCATGGCTGGGCAGCTGCTCGCAGGGCAGGACTCCCTGACCCAGACCCCAGCACAGCCCCCCTGGTGTGCTGGGCATGTGGGAACAGCACAGGGACAGGAGATGGATGGGTGTCATTAGAGCGTGGTTTTCAATTGCAGAAGAGCCTGTCTACAGCCATAGACGCGCTCTCAGTTCTGGGAAGCTCCATTAGATGCATTCTTTGGCACGTTCACCTATTGCTGGAGCTTCCTTTGAAAAACACAAGTTGTGCTGTATTTTGGCAATATCATCCCCGTACCAGTAGTCACACAAAACCCACCAGGAACACTTGGCGTGATGTGCCCGCCTGCTAGTGGCTGGGCAGAAAGAGCCCTTCCTTCCCCCTAGGGATGATGTTACAAGTGCTGTTGGCATGAAGTACAGGGACCGAGCAGAGAGGACAGTGAAAGCCTGGTCTGGTGTTGATGTCCCCCGGCTGAAGGGGACGAGGTGCCACTCTCCCGCGCGGGTCTCCCTGTCAGTGCTGGCTGTACTTGGGGAAACAGCACCATCCCTTTGCAGCCATGTTTTAGGAGTGCCTTTGCAGCGAAGGCACCGTGGAGCCCACGGCTGGGTGTCCGTGAGCAGTCAGCAGGGCTGGGGATCCTGTCCGGGAGCCACAGGCTCGCTGTAGCATCCTCTGCTGTCCTGGGTCATGCTGCGTTAGCCCTTACCTGCAGGCACTGCCCCGCAGCCCAGAGGTAGCGCCCGACGTGTGCTCTGAGGTCAGGGTTATCAGTACGAGTTGCACAACGTGTGTGCGGGGGCCAGGGGAGGGCAGAAGCTGGAAGGGTCCCCAGCCAGGTCAGGTCAGGCAGCCCCAGACTGGGGGCTCCAGCTCAGACGTGGCTCTCCCTTCCCAAGGCAGGGTCTGCCCTTGTGCTCCCACGCATGCACATGAAGACTCCCACCCTGAGGTCCAATGCCTGGACAGGTCTCAGCCCCTGCCCCACGTTTCCCCAGAGCTGCCTTGGACAGGCAACAGCCCTTTGAGGTCCCACAGTGGTCTGGGGCCGCAGAGGTCCCGCGAAGGTGATTGCCCCACGGGAGCAAGGGGGAGAGAGCCACCCTGACCCCAGCTTTGCTTTGGCCACGAAAGCGGTTCCCCCCCCGGTCCATCCCCACCTCTGCAGAGAGCGCAACGGGGTGAGGGGCGGCGGGGATGGGGGTGCTTCCAAAGCCAGCTCAGCACCCAGGCGTCCCAGGTGCCAGAAGCGACCCCCCCATTCCAGGTGTACCACAGGCCTGTGAGGAGCGCAAAACATCTACTTTATTAAAGCTGCCGGCCAAAGAGCACAGCGGGTGGCGCTGGGGCATGCCCAGCACAGCGGGTGGCTGTGGGGCATGCAAAGGTCTGCTGGAGAAACTGCTACTTCTTGCCACGCTTCTTGCTTTTCATGAGGAGCAGCCCCTGCTTCTTGATGCCCTCCCGGGTGAGGACAAGGCCACAGGATTCGTCATCAGAATCCAAGGACTCTGGAGGAGAGAGTGGAGAGGAGTGGGCTGTGGAGGCTCCGTGTGCTCGTGTCCCTGGGCAGAGCCGGCACCTTTTGCAGGGCTGGTGGCATCCCAGAGAGCCCTCGTGCGGAGCCCTGAGGCACAGGCACTGCCGACTGGCTCTGCCAGCCCCGCATCCCAGGGGGACCTGCAGAGCCTGGGGCTGCCACCGCTGTGGCCCCTCTTCAACACTGCTGGGGCTTCCCAGAAAGGCCTGGAGCTGGGGGGTGGTGGGTACAGCTCCCGCTTTGTTCAAAACACAGTAGTGAGCTGCCAAAAGCTCGTGGTCTCCCCCAAGAACATCCAACAGGAGGAGGCCACAACCAGGTGATTTTGAAGCCAAGGCTCTCCCTCCTTGTCCCACAGCACCTGGGACAAGCAGCTCGTGGGTTGGGCTCTGCTGGGACAGTGGAAGACAGGCAAGGATGCCCAGGAATCCCCATGGGCAGGGGCTGGGACGGTTGCTGTGGCACGTGTCCTCGCTGTGCTCTCCTACCTTGGCTGCTGTCCGCATCCTCCAAGGAAACCCTCAGGTTCTGTGGATGGTCTCTGGTGGTTTTCTCTAGTACGTTACGGACCTTGGCAAAAATCTGTGGAAGACACTCCGGGTTACTTGCTGAAGGGGAGGTGGGTGTTCCAAGCCAAGGGCTGCCCCACCTCGAGGTCCCCGCGCGGGGCACACCCTGCAGTGCCCCGTGCCACCGGGGGCTGAGCTGCTCCATGGCTCTCCCCTGGCGCCACCTCCATCCTGCCAGCTGGGAGGACGCTTGGGATGGGCCGTATGGGAAAGCCCCGTGCGGGTGCCCAAAGGCCACAGCAGGGGTGGAGCCCCCGCGCACCTTGTTGTCCTTGTTGGGGCTGCGCCAGTCGTGGGGCAGGCTGGCCACCCGCTGCACCAGGTAGCGCAGCTTCTGCTCACAGTGCTGCAGCTTCTCCTCCACCGCCATGGCCTTGACAGGATCCTCCTGGAGTCAGAGAGAGAACCACCACCTTGGTGGGGAAAACGAGCCACGGGGGGGGGGGGGGCAGTGGCTGCACCAAGCGTCACCATGCCGTGCTGCTGCACCAGCGGGCAGTGGCCGGGGCCAAGCTCATGCCAGCGCCATGTGGGTACCTGGCCGGGCACGGTGATGCCCTGCAGGCGGACGAAAAGGCTGTCGATGTCGTCTTCACATTTGAGCAGATCATCCTTGCTCCTCATCATCTGGGCCCGCATGTCCTCCAGCCGAGCCTCTTGGCACTGCAGTTTCAGCCGCAGCTCCTCCTCCAGCACCCTGGAGCCAAGCACATTCACATCCATACAAGTGCACAGGGGGGGCAGGAACACCCTAGAGCTGTTGCAAAAGCTGCTCAGGTTGCCAATGCAGAGCAGAGGTGCTGCCTGCAACCCAGCTCCACGCTGCTGGTACCACTTCCCACGCCAGGCCAGAAGCGGGGGTCCTCCTGCCGCCACAGCGGGAGCTTTGGGTGCTCTGCCAGGCCCAGAGCTGGGGGAGCCCCCTGCTCAGAAAACCTGGCGGCACAGGAGGGGTGGGCGGCTGCAGTGGGACGTGGGAAGGGGTGCCCTGCTGTGTCGGGACGCCTGGCACACACGTGTCCCCCCCGCCAAGGCCCGTGGCCCGGTGGACACGACTGCACACCTGCTTGTGTTCGAGGGCCGGTGAAACTTCAGCTTAGCTAGGTTCAGCTCCAGCTCGTGCAGCCTCTCCGCCAGTGCCTGCTTCTTCTCCTCGCCCTCCTTGATGCACTGCTCCAGGTCCGCCGAGGACTTCTGCTGTTCCAGGAGCCTGCCGGGTATGTCCTGGCCGGGGGAGAGCGCGAGGACTCAGCCCCCGGTGCTCCTGCAGGGTACAGGACCCAGGCCGTGGCCTCGGGGAGCCGTGTGCACCGTGGACGGCTGCAAGCTCATGTCACGGAGAAGTGTGGTGCCATCCCTGCCCGCCCCAGAGGGCCTCTGGGGGTCTCCCGAGGCAGAGGAGGGCAGAGAAGCCCACAATGCAACAAGGCAAGCAGAGGGCTCTCAGCTCCCCGGGCCCTGAGCAGCCGTGGGTTTTACCAGAGGGGGGGTTCACGTTACCCAGGTCCTGGAGCACTGCAGCGCAGCCTTGGCCTGCTCCAACTTCTGCGTGACCCTGGCCTCGTGCTCCATCTGGGACCTGAGGGCCTCCAGACTGGTGCCTGGGGTGGGAGGGAAGCGTCAGGGAAGGATGCCTGCGGCTGTGCCCGCGTCCCACCCCCCTGCACCCCGCCAGGCACTCACCCACGAGCTGGTCCTGTGAGGCCGGGGTCGGGGACTCCACGGTGAGCTCGTGCCTCTCCTGCTGCAAGGATGTGCAGTGTCACCCCCCCCGCTGCTGACACCCGGGGGGAGCTGGCCCTGCAGGCCCCCGACCCGTGTGGGGCCCGGCACCGATGCCTGCCGTCTGCCCACAGCCTGGCCTGTGCCAGGACCCCCAGCTCACCGCTCTCAGGTGCCTTTGGTACACATCCTCCCGCCACCCTGTGTCTACAGAGACCTCCTGGGTGGCCCGGGAGCGGTACATGCGCGCTCTCTCCGCAAGGATCCGGCTGCGCGTCCTGTTTGCGTCCTTCTGGAGCGTGTCAGAGAAGGGAGAAGTGGCTGTCAGAGCTGGAACGGACCTTTGGCAGCCAGCTGAACTTGTGGGATGGCCAGGGTCAGCAATGACCAGCCCCCCCGCCAAGTAGACAGGCTGGGAAGGATAGTGGGCAAGGAGGGCTGGCGGGTGGAGCGTGCTGCCTTCGCCGTAGCTGGGGCTTCGGGCAGGCTGTCCCCAGCCCCAGGGCAGCCCGGCCCAAGAGCGACACCCGGGAGGAGCTATGGAGCTATCGGGGCGCTGTGGGCAAGCCCAGCTCCGGCTCTTTTGCTCTTGGTTGAAGGCACACTCAGCAGCTCCGGGGCACATGGTGCCGTCGGTGGGCTCTGGAGGGTGGAAAAGGGCCCCGAGGTGCCCCTGGCCATCTCACCTTGGCTCTGTCAGCGGCTTTGCAGGCCTCCAAGGCCATGAGATCCATGTCCTGGAGCTCCCTACCATACAGCTCGGCCATCTTGCACAGGACGTCCACGTGCGGAGGCAGGTGGGCCAGCTCCTGGGACACAGGGAGCCACAGCACGTCACCCCAGTGAGCCCCAGGGGTCCCCCGTGCTGTGACAGCAGATGGAGGGGAGCAGGAGGACCTCTTTGATCTGGGAGGGGGGCGTCCCACCAGCGTTGCCCCTGGGGCACCTCCTTGTCTCTGCTGGGGGAGCAGGTGGCACGATGGCACGGTGGGGAGGAGCTCACCTTCCTCAGGACATCCCGCACCGCCAGGTACAGGGCGGTCACCTTCTGTCCAGTGTGGACTTTGAGGAGCACCTTCTCAATGTTTTTCTCCAGCTGGCGAATGGCCTGGGGCAGAGGTGGGGGGGTACAGGGGGTGACCCCGCATGCCGAGCCCAGAGGCCAGCCGGGGGGTGCAGGGGCTGGATTAGAGCCCTCTGCAGGTGCTGCCAGCCCAGGAGGGGGTCCCAGGTACCTGCGCCTGTGCCTGCTGCCGCTTGTCAGGCATCGCAGCATCCTGCAGCTGCTGCAGCCGCCTCTGCAGCTCCTCCCGCACTTGTCTCCGCTGCCTCACCTGGTGCAGCAGCATGTTGCAGGTGTTCACCCGTTCATAGATGTCGGCCTGGAGCTTCTCCTGGGCCACCTGGATGGGCATGCGAGCATTCAGCAGGCTGGAGGCAGAGCTTGCTGGGCGCCCGCGGCACAAGGGGGTCCTGCCTGCAAAACCGCCCCCAGGGTGGAGCTGGGGACACCGGCCTTAGGGGCGCTGCCTAACTGAGACCCAGGGCTGGGCGTCAATCGAATCCGTCAGTGCCCCAGCTGCGGGGGTGCCGGAGAGCAGCAGCAGCAGCAGCACCACCCCCCCCACCCGCCCGCCGCTGGCCCTGCAAGAGGCCCCCGGGCAAAGGCAGCTCTGCGGGGCCAGGGTCTCTGTCACCGCAGCGGGGCTTATAACCGGGTTGTAACCTCAGGACGGGCAGTGAAGGGCAGGGCAGGGCAGGGCCAGCATCTCTCTCTCAGGGATGCGGCTGGAGCTGCAGGAACCCGGGCAGCCCTGGGCACACACAGGCTGGGACAGCCGGGAGCACTGCCGGGACAACAGATCTGCTCAGGGAGCTCAAGGAGGATCTGCACGGGTGGGTCCCGCAGTGGAAAGGGACCCGTGGGACCACACACAAACACCCCCCGTTGCACCACACCAGCCCTGGGGGGCTGTCCTTGTGCCGGCACCAGGTCACTCTACCGCCCACCCTGTCCTTCTGAGCCTTCCCACAGCCCCAGCCCCCTGCAAGCAGCCCGGGCGCGCTGGGCCCTGTCTTGTTGGCCAAAGCGGCCCCCAAGGACTTCAGCGCTCTGCAGGTCTCAGAGACGGTGTGTCTGTTGTGCTGCGGGCACGAGAGGGGCAGAGAGAACAATCACCACCAGCCTGGGGCCAGTCCCAGCCTAGTGCTGCCCTGTGGAGCCCGCTCCCGACAGGGCCAGCGCCAGGCAGGGGCAGAGCAGGAGGGACCCGACGGTACCTGCTGGCTATGGCCCCGGGCACGGACGTCCTCCTGCACAGCCTCACGCAGGCGGTGCAGCCGCTCTCCGGTCCCACTGCGCTTTTCCTCACGCGGCTGCACGCAAAACTTCCTGCCTTGCTCTGGGGGACACAAAGGCGCTGTTGGTACCATGCAGGACAACGCGGGGACCGAGAGCCACCCGCCCGCCCCAGGCTGTCCACAACACGGGGACCGAGAGCCACCCGCCTGCCCCAGGCCGTCCACAACACGGGGACCGAGAGCCACCCGCCCGCCCCAGGCCGTCCACAACGCGGGGACCAAGAGCCACCCGCCCGCCCCAGGCCGTCCACAACGCGGGGACCGAGAGCCACCCGCCCGCCCCAGGCCGTCCACAACGCGGGGACCGAGAGCCACCCGCCCGCCCCAGGCCGTCCACAATGCGGGGACCGAGAGCCACCCGCCCGCCCCAGGCCGTCCACAACGCGGGGACCGAGAGCCACCCGCCCGCCCCAGGCCGTCCCCACAAGAAGCCCAAGGGGCAGCACCCTGCAAGGCGACGGCGGCACACAGCTCCTGGGCGCGCTGGCTGAGGTTTGCCTTGCGGCCCCGCATGGTGCCGCTGCTCCTGCCTCGGCCCTCCAGCCTGGCTGCGCACGTGGCAGCCGTCGTGGCTCTACTGCCCGGTGGAGACGTTGCCGGGCTGTTAGGACTGTTGGCAGGCTGTGACACGGGCTGTGACATCACAGAGCTGAGCTCACTCCCTGCACTGGCGGAACTGTCACGGTGGCACCTCCCAGTGCCGCATGGCACACACCTCCTGCTCGGCCAGCGCCTCCTGCTCAGCCATCGCCACCCACGGCCCCCTCCTCTCCGCTTCTGCGGGCCACAGGCGAATGAATAACCAGTTACTGAGGCAGCCCAAGGCAGGGCGGGCAGCGCGGTCCCAGCACCGTGGCTGCAGCAGTTGCAGCCCGCCCAGCTGGGGGACCCCTCCAAGCCCCACCAGACACGGGGCCAGGACACTTGCAGGGAAAACACGTGGGCACATGGACCCCAACAGCCCCCCGCGCTCTCTGGCAGCTGCCGGCTGGTTTCGCATGGCACCAGGAGCCCGTTCCTGCCTCGCCACGTGCCTTCGGCAACACGGAACAGCTACGCAGGGAGTTCTGCTCCCGTGGCACCGGGCAAGAACAGACCAGCGGCTGAGACTGGGCTTTGGTCTTGTCCTTCCCGCGCGTTCTGGCTCAGCTACGGACACGGCGAGGAATGCAAGCATGTACATTTATTCGTTGAGAAATAAAACCAAGCTCCCTCTACCAGAGAGGAGGATAACCCTCAATCTTTGATTTGCAGAAAAAGACTCCTTATAGAGGGAAACTGCCTTCCTAGCACCAAGCTTGTAAATCAGCTCTGATGAAGTTTCTGTAACTCGAGATCTTTAATGTGCAGCCGTCCTATGGTGCTCTAGCTGCTGAACATAGGAAACAAAGAAATTAGAGGATTCTGAAATCCAGTGTTACCGACACAGGATCATCCCAGGCTCTTACTCAGCACCTCATTTGCAGACTGATGGATTGCATGTTAACGCCAATGGCCCGTGACAGGCTACACACAGACATTACCATCTTCTGTGCTTCATAAAAATGTGCATAAAGAGATGGCCCTTTGAAAGACAAGCAGTGAAGGCTTTGTGCCCACAAGGAACCTGGCCAGTCTGTCCATGCACGTAGAGATCTCCACGCTGAGGCGGGGCCCACGTGGCAAATAGAGTCATTATGCCACTACACTGTCCTAGGCAGCATTTAAACATCACGGCAGGTCATGCTAACTGCTGAAAGAAAACAAGCTGCTGAAGAGATAAAACTCAAGGATGCTGTGGTAAAATAATTGTGGCGGTGGGAGATCGTGACCTCCTACTCGAGGGGCAGGAGAGTTTTCCCTGCTCTGTAGCTGGTACAAGTGCGTGCCTCTGCAACAGCACCTCTGCTTTAACCCTTTCGTACCCTGAATGCAAATCTGCTCCTTGCTGCGTTAAGTCTCTGTCCTTGCCTGTGGTGCCTTTGCCGGCCAAGCCGCAGCTCCCAGCGGGTGTGGGGGTTTGTACAAACTCGCCCCAAGGCTTTGACCCTTCCCTGGGGTCCTTGACTCCCCCGCCTCGGGTCCTACATTAGTGCAAGTGTTTCGCGCTTCACCCCGGTTGCTCCACAGGAGGAGCCGCGACCTGAGGCTCGCTCTTGCAAAATACAGCAATCGTATGTTTAACACAAAAAATTCAACAAGAGCGTCTTTCTAGTTTAGGTCTCAGTTTTTCCCTATCCTTTTCTAGAGCCAAAATCCAAGTATCAGGTGGTGCTATCTTAGTCCCGCACTCCTCCTGCTACTCTGTATGGCTTCTCAAAGTGGAAAACGTATCTGCATATGTTACTTCATCCCATTTTCCCTGTCATCTTAAAACCAACATGAATTATAGCAAGGGGTTGCAATTTCCTGATCTTCTAAGATATATAAAGGCCACCATTGATGATAATATTTTTATTGAGACTCCCACCTGGCGGTCCTCCTATATTCTTCCAATGAGCCAAAATACAAACCAAAGGGCTCTTTTTTTACTATTTCCCCACTCTGTTCACTTTCCATTTCCACTTCATGCAAGTTACAGGTTTCAGGGCTGGCTTCGTAGCTGAGCTGCGTCTCAGTTGCACAAAACACTCACACAAAAGGGCCCGTTACACACTCGCTCGCTCTGCTCGCTCAGATAGATAGCAACAATACCATTTTATAATGGAAATGCCGAACTCAAACACTGTTATGCCATTCCAGAACGTCAAATAGAAACAAGAGGGCTCAAATAATGCACAGGACCAAATTTTACAACAGATGGCAAAGTGGTCAAAACACATTCTTGAAGAAAACCCAAACCCCCACCACTCCGGAGAAAACCTGTTACCCCTCGAGAGACCCCTTCCCGCTACCGCAGCGAGGAGAGCACCCAAATTCCCACCCCCAGCCTTTCCAGGGGCGAGCACCAGCGCTCTTTACCTCGCGCATTAACTGGTTAACTTGACCAAGTTTTAAACCAGCCTTGGGTTAGGGCTGTGCAAGGCACCAAGGCCTGGTCCTGCCATTTAGCAGCTTCAGCACTGTAAATCGCTTAGTTCAAAAACCATTGTCTTTAACACGGCCCTCCTTTGGTTTCATCATTGCATACCTGCAATAGTTTAGTATCTAACGTGATTGCACGTCCTTTCTTGTAGTTGTGTTACTAAGCCAGTCACACAAGTGACACAACATTGCATTAGGACAATCACAGGCACAACTGTAAAAATCGCCCCGGTTATTATAATGATCGGTTTCTTTAACCCCACTGATGGGTTAGGGAACCAAGATGTTAATTCCTCGATACCGATATGCACAGTTTCTCCAATCCAAAAAAGACTTGTGCAAATCCAAATGGAACTGGGACCTTCTCAGCTGCTGACCAACAGATGCTGGATTTTGGACTGGGTGAATGTCACCATGGAGAGAGGGGTTTCTCAGCTACCCGAGCCTTTGGCAGATGTCGGTGGGCTCCTCTCTGCTCAAGGCAGCATTCTTGTGAGAGCTGTAAACCTTTCCTCCCCCGTGCGGCACCCGTGGGGTGTACCCTTGTTTCTGCATTGCCAAGGGAGGAAGGGAAGCCCTTTCAGAAGGTGCGAGGTGTATGAAGCTAGCATGGTTTGATCAGCTGGATTCCAAGCATTCGTATTTATCCAGTGGTGTGGTGACTGTTGTCTAATAGACATGTCCTGGAGCTGCTGCTTCTAAGCTGATGGGCACAAAACCTGGTGCTCCGTGGTTCTGCTGTACTAGACCTTGTAAAGGCAAACACCAGCGTTCATGCTGGCTCCTATAGCCTCGTCGTAGTTCAGAGTGTTTTGGCAGCAGCTGTAGAGCGCTGTGAAAGAGAGAAGGGATGGATGGTTTGCACAAAGGCGTGTGGATGGGCAGATTTTCCATGGTTTCTGGCCAATAGTGCCATGCCTGCAGCTGCGCTGCCCCAGGATGCCAGCGGTGCAGCGAGAGCCGGGGGTGCATCAATCTCACCATCAGCTGGTGGCCCACTGCAGCAAGAGCAGAGATGCCCAGTCAGCAGGACGGGTGGTGCTGTGCAGCTGTTTTGCTTCCTAATGGCATCTCTTTCAGCTGAGTTTCTTCAAAGCCTGGGTGCGCTGGACGTGGGCAGAGTGGCCCAGCGCTGGCCACCCACGCTCCCTGCTTGGCTCCCTGCTTGGCAGAGTATGTTCAGATCTTTGCTGCATGGCTGGGCAGCTGCTCGCAGGGCAGGACTCCCTGACCCAGACCCCAGCACAGCCCCCCTGGTGTGCTGGGCATGTGGGAACAGCACAGGGACAGGAGATGGATGGGTGTCATTAGAGCGTGGTTTTCAATTGCAGAAGAGCCTGTCTACAGCCATAGACGCGCTCTCAGTTCTGGGAAGCTCCATTAGATGCATTCTTTGGCACGTTCACCTATTGCTGGAGCTTCCTTTGAAAAACACAAGTTGTGCTGTATTTTGGCAATATCATCCCCGTACCAGTAGTCACACAAAACCCACCAGGAACACTTGGCGTGATGTGCCCGCCTGCTAGTGGCTGGGCAGAAAGAGCCCTTCCTTCCCCCTAGGGATGATGTTACAAGTGCTGTTGGCATGAAGTACAGGGACCGAGCAGAGAGGACAGTGAAAGCCTGGTCTGGTGTTGATGTCCCCCGGCTGAAGGGGACGAGGTGCCACTCTCCCGCGCGGGTCTCCCTGTCAGTGCTGGCTGTACTTGGGGAAACAGCACCATCCCTTTGCAGCCATGTTTTAGGAGTGCCTTTGCAGCGAAGGCACCGTGGAGCCCACGGCTGGGTGTCCGTGAGCAGTCAGCAGGGCTGGGGATCCTGTCCGGGAGCCACAGGCTCGCTGTAGCATCCTCTGCTGTCCTGGGTCATGCTGCGTTAGCCCTTACCTGCAGGCACTGCCCCGCAGCCCAGAGGTAGCGCCCGACGTGTGCTCTGAGGTCAGGGTTATCAGTACGAGTTGCACAACGTGTGTGCGGGGGCCAGGGGAGGGCAGAAGCTGGAAGGGTCCCCAGCCAGGTCAGGTCAGGCAGCCCCAGACTGGGGGCTCCAGCTCAGACGTGGCTCTCCCTTCCCAAGGCAGGGTCTGCCCTTGTGCTCCCACGCATGCACATGAAGACTCCCACCCTGAGGTCCAATGCCTGGACAGGTCTCAGCCCCTGCCCCACGTTTCCCCAGAGCTGCCTTGGACAGGCAACAGCCCTTTGAGGTCCCACAGTGGTCTGGGGCCGCAGAGGTCCCGCGAAGGTGATTGCCCCACGGGAGCAAGGGGGAGAGAGCCACCCTGACCCCAGCTTTGCTTTGGCCACGAAAGCGGTTCCCCCCCCGGTCCATCCCCACCTCTGCAGAGAGCGCAACGGGGTGAGGGGCGGCGGGGATGGGGGTGCTTCCAAAGCCAGCTCAGCACCCAGGCGTCCCAGGTGCCAGAAGCGACCCCCCCATTCCAGGTGTACCACAGGCCTGTGAGGAGCGCAAAACATCTACTTTATTAAAGCTGCCGGCCAAAGAGCACAGCGGGTGGCGCTGGGGCATGCCCAGCACAGCGGGTGGCTGTGGGGCATGCAAAGGTCTGCTGGAGAAACTGCTACTTCTTGCCACGCTTCTTGCTTTTCATGAGGAGCAGCCCCTGCTTCTTGATGCCCTCCCGGGTGAGGACAAGGCCACAGGATTCGTCATCAGAATCCAAGGACTCTGGAGGAGAGAGTGGAGAGGAGTGGGCTGTGGAGGCTCCGTGTGCTCGTGTCCCTGGGCAGAGCCGGCACCTTTTGCAGGGCTGGTGGCATCCCAGAGAGCCCTCGTGCGGAGCCCTGAGGCACAGGCACTGCCGACTGGCTCTGCCAGCCCCGCATCCCAGGGGGACCTGCAGAGCCTGGGGCTGCCACCGCTGTGGCCCCTCTTCAACACTGCTGGGGCTTCCCAGAAAGGCCTGGAGCCGGGGGGTGGTGGGTACAGCTCCCGCTTTGTTCAAAACACAGTAGTGAGCTGCCAAAAGCTCGTGGTCTCCCCCAAGAACATCCAACAGGAGGAGGCCACAACCAGGTGATTTTGAAGCCAAGGCTCTCCCTCCTTGTCCCACAGCACCTGGGACAAGCAGCTCGTGGGTTGGGCTCTGCTGGGACAGTGGAAGACAGGCAAGGATGCCCAGGAATCCCCATGGGCAGGGGCTGGGACGGTTGCTGTGGCACGTGTCCTCGCTGTGCTCTCCTACCTTGGCTGCTGTCCGCATCCTCCAAGGAAACCCTCAGGTTCTGTGGATGGTCTCTGGTGGTTTTCTCTAGTACGTTACGGACCTTGGCAAAAATCTGTGGAAGACACTCCGGGTTACTTGCTGAAGGGGAGGTGGGTGTTCCAAGCCAAGGGCTGCCCCACCTCGAGGTCCCCGCGCGGGGCACACCCTGCAGTGCCCCGTGCCACCGGGGGCTGAGCTGCTCCATGGCTCTCCCCTGGCGCCACCTCCATCCTGCCAGCTGGGAGGACGCTTGGGATGGGCCGTATGGGAAAGCCCCGTGCGGGTGCCCAAAGGCCACAGCAGGGGTGGAGGCCCCGCGCACCTTGTTGTCCTTGTTGGGGCTGCGCCAGTCGTGGGGCAGGCTGGCCACCCGCTGCACCAGGTAGCGCAGCTTCTGCTCACAGTGCTGCAGCTTCTCCTCCACCGCCATGGCCTTGACAGGATCCTCCTGGAGTCAGAGAGAGAACCACCACCTTGGTGGGGAAAACGAGCCACGGGGGGGGGGGGGGGCAGTGGCTGCACCAAGCGTCACCACGCCGTGCTGCTGCACCAGCGGGCAGTGGCCGGGGCCAAGCTCATGCCAGCGCCATGTGGGTACCTGGCCGGGCACGGTGATGCCCTGCAGGCGGACGAAAAGGCTGTCGATGTCGTCTTCACATTTGAGCAGATCATCCTTGCTCCTCATCATCTGGGCCCGCATGTCCTCCAGCCGAGCCTCTTGGCACTGCAGTTTCAGCCGCAGCTCCTCCTCCAGCACCCTGGAGCCAAGCACATTCACATCCATACAAGTGCACAGGGGGGGCAGGAACACCCTAGAGCTGTTGCAAAAGCTGCTCAGGTTGCCAATGCAGAGCAGAGGTGCTGCCTGCAACCCAGCTCCACGCTGCTGGTACCACTTCCCACGCCAGGCCAGAAGCGGGGGTCCTCCTGCCGCCACAGCGGGAGCTTTGGGTGCTCTGCCAGGCCCAGAGCTGGGGGAGCCCCCTGCTCAGAAAACCTGGCGGCACAGGAGGGGTGGGCGGCTGCAGTGGGACGTGGGAAGGGGTGCCCTGCTGTGTCAGGACGCCTGGCACACACGTGTCCCCCCCGCCAAGGCCCGTGGCCCGGTGGACACGACTGCACACCTGCTTGTGTTCGAGGGCCGGTGAAACTTCAGCTTAGCTAGGTTCAGCTCCAGCTCGTGCAGCCTCTCCGCCAGTGCCTGCTTCTTCTCCTCGCCCTCCTTGATGCACTGCTCCAGGTCCGCCGAGGACTTCTGCTGTTCCAGGAGCCTGCCGGGTATGTCCTGGCCGGGGGAGAGCGCGAGGACTCAGCCCCCGGTGCTCCTGCAGGGTACAGGACCCAGGCCGTGGCCTCGGGGAGCCGTGTGCACCGTGGACGGCTGCAAGCTCATGTCACGGAGAAGTGTGGTGCCATCCCTGCCCGCCCCAGAGGGCCTCTGGGGGTCTCCCGAGGCAGAGGAGGGCAGAGAAGCCCACAATGCAACAAGGCAAGCAGAGGGCTCTCAGCTCCCCGGGCCCTGAGCAGCCGTGGGTTTTACCAGAGGGGGGGTTCACGTTACCCAGGTCCTGGAGCACTGCAGCGCAGCCTTGGCCTGCTCCAACTTCTGCGTGACCCTGGCCTCGTGCTCCATCTGGGACCTGAGGGCCTCCAGACTGGTGCCTGGGGTGGGAGGGAAGCGTCAGGGAAGGATGCCTGCGGCTGTGCCCGCGTCCCACCCCCCTGCACCCCGCCAGGCACTCACCCACGAGCTGGTCCTGTGAGGCCGGGGTCGGGGACTCCACGGTGAGCTCGTGCCTCTCCTGCTGCAAGGATGTGCAGTGTCACCCCCCCCGCTGCTGACACCCGGGGGGAGCTGGCCCTGCAGGCCCCCGACCCGTGTGGGGCCCGGCACCGATGCCTGCCGTCTGCCCACAGCCTGGCCTGTGCCAGGACCCCCAGCTCACCGCTCTCAGGTGCCTTTGGTACACGTCCTCCCGCCACCCTGTGTCTACAGAGACCTCCTGGGTGGCCCGGGAGCGGTACATGCGCGCTCTCTCCGCAAGGATCCGGCTGCGCGTCCTGTTTGCGTCCTTCTGGAGCGTGTCAGAGAAGGGAGAAGTGGCTGTCAGAGCTGGAACGGACCTTTGGCAGCCAGCTGAACTTGTGGGATGGCCAGGGTCAGCAATGACCAGCCCCCCCGCCAAGTAGACAGGCTGGGAAGGATAGTGGGCAAGGAGGGCTGGCGGGTGGAGCGTGCTGCCTTCGCCGTAGCTGGGGCTTCGGGCAGGCTGTCCCCAGCCCCAGGGCAGCCCGGCCCAAGAGCGACACCCGGGAGGAGCTATGGAGCCATCGGGGCGCTGTGGGCAAGCCCAGCTCCGGCTCTTTTGCTCTTGGTTGAAGGCACACTCAGCAGCTCCGGGGCACATGGTGCCGTCGGTGGGCTCTGGAGGGTGGAAAAGGGCCCCGAGGTGCCCCTGGCCATCTCACCTTGGCTCTGTCAGCGGCTTTGCAGGCCTCCAAGGCCATGAGATCCATGTCCTGGAGCTCCCTACCATACAGCTCGGCCATCTTGCACAGGACGTCCACGTGCGGAGGCAGGTGGGCCAGCTCCTGGGACACAGGGAGCCACAGCACGTCACCCCAGTGAGCCCCAGGGGTCCCCCGTGCTGTGACAGCAGATGGAGGGGAGCAGGAGGACCTCTTTGATCTGGGAGGGGGGCGTCCCACCAGCGTTGCCCCTGGGGCACCTCCTTGTCTCTGCTGGGGGAGCAGGTGGCACGATGGCACGGTGGGGAGGAGCTCACCTTCCTCAGGACATCCCGCACCGCCAGGTACAGGGCGGTCACCTTCTGTCCAGTGTGGACTTTGAGGAGCACCTTCTCAATGTTTTTCTCCAGCTGGCGAATGGCCTGGGGCAGAGGTGGGGGGGTACAGGGGGTGACCCCGCATGCCGAGCCCAGAGGCCAGCCGGGGGGTGCAGGGGCTGGATTAGAGCCCTCTGCAGGTGCTGCCAGCCCAGGAGGGGGTCCCAGGTACCTGCGCCTGTGCCTGCTGCCGCTTGTCAGGCATCGCAGCATCCTGCAGCTGCTGCAGCCGCCTCTGCAGCTCCTCCCGCACTTGTCTCCGCTGCCTCACCTGGTGCAGCAGCATGTTGCAGGTGTTCACCCGTTCATAGATGTCGGCCTGGAGCTTCTCCTGGGCCACCTGGATGGGCATGCGAGCATTCAGCAGGCTGGAGGCAGAGCTTGCTGGGCGCCCGCGGCACAAGGGGGTCCTGCCTGCAAAACCGCCCCCAGGGTGGAGCTGGGGACACCGGACTTAGGGGCGCTGCCTAACTGAGACCCAAGGCTGGGCGTCAATCGAATCCGTCAGTGCCCCAGCTGCGGGGGTGCCGGAGAGCAGCAGCAGCAGCAGCACCACCCCCCCCACCCGCCCGCCGCTGGCCCTGCAAGAGGCCCCCGGGCAAAGGCAGCTCTGCGGGGCCAGGGTCTCTGTCACCGCAGCGGGGCTTATAACCGGGTTGTAACCTCAGGACGGGCAGTGAAGGGCAGGGCCAGCATCTCTCTCTCAGGGATGCGGCTGGAGCTGCAGGAACCCGGGCAGCCCTGGGCACACACAGGCTGGGACAGCCGGGAGCACTGCCGGGACAACAGATCTGCTCAGGGAGCTCAAGGAGGATCTGCACGGGTGGGTCCCGCAGTGGAAAGGGACCCGTGGGACCACACACAAACACCCCCCGTTGCACCACACCAGCCCTGGGGGGCTGTCCTTGTGCCGGCACCAGGTCACTCTACCGCCCACCCTGTCCTTCTGAGCCTTCCCACAGCCCCAGCCCCCTGCAAGCAGCCCGGGCGCGCTGGGCCCTGTCTTGTTGGCCAAAGCGGCCCCCAAGGACTTCGGCGCTCTGCAGGTCTCAGAGACGGTGTGTCTGTTGTGCTGCGGGCACGAGAGGGGCAGAGAGAACAATCACCACCAGCCTGGGGCCAGTCCCAGCCTAGTGCTGCCCTGTGGAGCCCGCTCCCGACAGGGCCAGCGCCAGGCAGGGGCAGAGCAGGAGGGACCCGACGGTACCTGCTGGCTACGGCCCCGGGCACGGACGTCCTCCTGCACAGCCTCACGCAGGCGGGGCAGCCGCTCTCCGGTCCCACTGCGCTTTTCCTCACGCGGCTGCACGCAAAACTTCCTGCCTTGCTCTGGGGGACACAAAGGCGCTGTTGGTACCATGCAGGACAACGCGGGGACCGAGAGCCACCCGCCCGCCCCAGGCCGTCCATAACGAGGGGACCGAGAGCCACCCGCCCGCCCCAGGCCGTCCACAACACGGGGACCGAGAGCCACCCGCCTGCCCCAGGCCGTCCATAACGAGGGGACCGAGAGCCACCCGCCCGCCCCAGGCCGTCCACAACACGGGGACCGAGAGCCACCCGCCCGCCCCAGGCCATCCATAACGAGGGGACCGAGAGCCACCCGCCCGCCCCAGGCCGTCCACAACACGGGGACCGAGAGCCACCCGCCCGCCCCAGGCCGTCCACAACACGGGGACCGAGAGCCACCCGCCCGCCCCAGGCCGTCCATAACGAGGGGACCGAGAGCCACCCGCCCGCCCCAGGCCGTCCACAACGCGGGGACCGAGAGCCACCCGCCCGCCCCAGGCCGTCCATAACGAGGGGACCGAGAGCCACCCGCCCGCCCCAGGCCGTCCACAACGCGGGGACCGAGAGCCACCCGCCCGCCCCAGGCCGTCCCCACAAGAAGCCCAAGGGGCAGCACCCTGCAAGGCGACGGCGGCACACAGCTCCTGGGCGCGCTGGCTGAGGTTTGCCTTGCGGCCCCGCATGGTGCCGCTGCTCCTGCCTCGGCCCTCCAGCCTGGCTGCGCACGTGGCAGCCGTCGTGGCTCTACTGCCCGGTGGAGACGTTGCCGGGCTGTTAGGACGTTGGCAGGCTGTGACACGGGCTGTGACATCACAGAGCTGAGCTCACTCCCTGCACTGGCGGAACTGTCACGGTGGCACCTCCCAGTGCCGCATGGCACACACCTCCTGCTCGGCCAGCGCCTCCTGCTCAGCCATCGCCACCCACGGCCCCCTCCTCTCCGCTTCTGCGGGCCACAGGCGAATGAATGACCAGTTACTGAGGCAGCCCAAGGCAGGGCGGGCAGCGCGGTCCCAGCACCGTGGCTGCAGCAGTTGCAGCCCGCCCAGCTGGGGGACCCCTCCAAGCCCCACCAGACACGGGGCCAGGACACTTGCAGGGAAAACACGTGGGCACATGGACCCCAACAGCCCCCCGCGCTCTCTGGCAGCTGCCGGCTGGTTTCGCATGGCACCAGGAGCCCGTTCCTGCCTCGCCACGTGCCTTCGGCAACACGGAACAGCTACGCAGGGAGTTCTGCTCCCGTGGCACCGGGCAAGAACAGACCAGCGGCTGAGACTGGGCTTTGGTCTTGTCCTTCCCGCGCGTTCTGGCTCAGCTACGGACACGGCGAGGAATGCAAGCATGTACATTTATTCGTTGAGAAATAAAACCAAGCTCCCTCTACCAGAGAGGAGGATAACCCTCAATCTTTGATTTGCAGAAAAAGACTCCTTATAGAGGGAAACTGCCTTCCTAGCACCAAGCTTGTAAATCAGCTCTGATGAAGTTTCTGTAACTCGAGATCTTTAATGTGCAGCCGTCCTATGGTGCTCTAGCTGCTGAACATAGGAAACAAAGAAATTAGAGGATTCTGAAATCCAGTGTTACCGACACAGGATCATCCCAGGCTCTTACTCAGCACCTCATTTGCAGACTGATGGATTGCATGTTAACGCCAATGGCCCGTGACAGGCTACACACAGACATTACCATCTTCTGTGCTTCATAAAAATGTGCATAAAGAGATGGCCCTTTGAAAGACAAGCAGTGAAGGCTTTGTGCCCACAAGGAACCTGGCCAGTCTGTCCATGCACGTAGAGATCTCCACGCTGAGGCGGGGCCCACGTGGCAAATAGAGTCATTATGCCACTACACTGTCCTAGGCAGCATTTAAACATCACGGCAGGTCATGCTAACTGCTGAAAGAAAACAAGCTGCTGAAGAGATAAAACTCAAGGATGCTGTGGTAAAATAATTGTGGCGGTGGGAGATCGTGACCTCCTACTCGAGGGGCAGGAGAGTTTTCCCTGCTCTGTAGCTGGTACAAGTGCGTGCCTCTGCAACAGCACCTCTGCTTTAACCCTTTCGTACCCTGAATGCAAATCTGCTCCTTGCTGCGTTAAGTCTCTGTCCTTGCCTGTGGTGCCTTTGCCGGCCAAGCCGCAGCTCCCAGCGGGTGTGGGGGTTTGTACAAACTCGCCCCAAGGCTTTGACCCTTCCCTGGGGTCCTTGACTCCCCCGCCTCGGGTCCTACATTAGTGCAAGTGTTTCGCGCTTCACCCCGGTTGCTCCACAGGAGGAGCCGCGACCTGAGGCTCGCTCTTGCAAAATACAGCAATCGTATGTTTAACACAAAAAATTCAACAAGAGCGTCTTTCTAGTTTAGGTCTCAGTTTTTCCCTATCCTTTTCTAGAGCCAAAATCCAAGTATCAGGTGGTGCTATCTTAGTCCCGCACTCCTCCTGCTACTCTGTATGGCTTCTCAAAGTGGAAAACGTATCTGCATATGTTACTTCATCCCATTTTCCCTGTCATCTTAAAACCAACATGAATTATAGCAAGGGGTTGCAATTTCCTGATCTTCTAAGATATATAAAGGCCACCATTGATGATAATATTTTTATTGAGACTCCCACCTGGCGGTCCTCCTATATTCTTCCAATGAGCCAAAATACAAACCAAAGGGCTCTTTTTTTACTATTTCCCCACTCTGTTCACTTTCCATTTCCACTTCATGCAAGTTACAGGTTTCAGGGCTGGCTTCGTAGCTGAGCTGCGTCTCAGTTGCACAAAACACTCACACAAAAGGGCCCGTTACACACTCGCTCGCTCTGCTCGCTCAGATAGATAGCAACAATACCATTTTATAATGGAAATGCCGAACTCAAACACTGTTATGCCATTCCAGAACGTCAAATAGAAACAAGAGGGCTCAAATAATGCACAGGACCAAATTTTACAACAGATGGCAAAGTGGTCAAAACACATTCTTGAAGAAAACCCAAACCCCCACCACTCCGGAGAAAACCTGTTACCCCTCGAGAGACCCCTTCCCGCTACCGCAGCGAGGAGAGCACCCAAATTCCCACCCCCAGCCTTTCCAGGGGCGAGCACCAGCGCTCTTTACCTCGCGCATTAACTGGTTAACTTGACCAAGTTTTAAACCAGCCTTGGGTTAGGGCTGTGCAAGGCACCAAGGCCTGGTCCTGCCATTTAGCAGCTTCAGCACTGTAAATCGCTTAGTTCAAAAACCATTGTCTTTAACACGGCCCTCCTTTGGTTTCATCATTGCATACCTGCAATAGTTTAGTATCTAACGTGATTGCACGTCCTTTCTTGTAGTTGTGTTACTAAGCCAGTCACACAAGTGACACAACATTGCATTAGGACAATCACAGGCACAACTGTAAAAATCGCCCCGGTTATTATAATGATCGGTTTCTTTAACCCCACTGATGGGTTAGGGAACCAAGATGTTAATTCCTCGATACCGATATGCACAGTTTCTCCAATCCAAAAAAGACTTGTGCAAATCCAAATGGAACTGGGACCTTCTCAGCTGCTGACCAACAGATGCTGGATTTTGGACTGGGTGAATGTCACCATGGAGAGAGGGGTTTCTCAGCTACCCGAGCCTTTGGCAGATGTCGGTGGGCTCCTCTCTGCTCAAGGCAGCATTCTTGTGAGAGCTGTAAACCTTTCCTCCCCCGTGCGGCACCCGTGGGGTGTACCCTTGTTTCTGCATTGCCAAGGGAGGAAGGGAAGCCCTTTCAGAAGGTGCGAGGTGTATGAAGCTAGCATGGTTTGATCAGCTGGATTCCAAGCATTCGTATTTATCCAGTGGTGTGGTGACTGTTGTCTAATAGACATGTCCTGGAGCTGCTGCTTCTAAGCTGATGGGCACAAAACCTGGTGCTCCGTGGTTCTGCTGTACTAGACCTTGTAAAGGCAAACACCAGCGTTCATGCTGGCTCCTATAGCCTCGTCGTAGTTCAGAGTGTTTTGGCAGCAGCTGTAGAGCGCTGTGAAAGAGAGAAGGGATGGATGGTTTGCACAAAGGCGTGTGGATGGGCAGATTTTCCATGGTTTCTGGCCAATAGTGCCATGCCTGCAGCTGCGCTGCCCCAGGATGCCAGCGGTGCAGCGAGAGCCGGGGGTGCATCAATCTCACCATCAGCTGGTGGCCCACTGCAGCAAGAGCAGAGATGCCCAGTCAGCAGGACGGGTGGTGCTGTGCAGCTGTTTTGCTTCCTAATGGCATCTCTTTCAGCTGAGTTTCTTCAAAGCCTGGGTGCGCTGGACGTGGGCAGAGTGGCCCAGCGCTGGCCACCCACGCTCCCTGCTTGGCTCCCTGCTTGGCAGAGTATGTTCAGATCTTTGCTGCATGGCTGGGCAGCTGCTCGCAGGGCAGGACTCCCTGACCCAGACCCCAGCACAGCCCCCCTGGTGTGCTGGGCATGTGGGAACAGCACAGGGACAGGAGATGGATGGGTGTCATTAGAGCGTGGTTTTCAATTGCAGAAGAGCCTGTCTACAGCCATAGACGCGCTCTCAGTTCTGGGAAGCTCCATTAGATGCATTCTTTGGCACGTTCACCTATTGCTGGAGCTTCCTTTGAAAAACACAAGTTGTGCTGTATTTTGGCAATATCATCCCCGTACCAGTAGTCACACAAAACCCACCAGGAACACTTGGCGTGATGTGCCCGCCTGCTAGTGGCTGGGCAGAAAGAGCCCTTCCTTCCCCCTAGGGATGATGTTACAAGTGCTGTTGGCATGAAGTACAGGGACCGAGCAGAGAGGACAGTGAAAGCCTGGTCTGGTGTTGATGTCCCCCGGCTGAAGGGGACGAGGTGCCACTCTCCCGCGCGGGTCTCCCTGTCAGTGCTGGCTGTACTTGGGGAAACAGCACCATCCCTTTGCAGCCATGTTTTAGGAGTGCCTTTGCAGCGAAGGCACCGTGGAGCCCACGGCTGGGTGTCCGTGAGCAGTCAGCAGGGCTGGGGATCCTGTCCGGGAGCCACAGGCTCGCTGTAGCATCCTCTGCTGTCCTGGGTCATGCTGCGTTAGCCCTTACCTGCAGGCACTGCCCCGCAGCCCAGAGGTAGCGCCCGACGTGTGCTCTGAGGTCAGGGTTATCAGTACGAGTTGCACAACGTGTGTGCGGGGGCCAGGGGAGGGCAGAAGCTGGAAGGGTCCCCAGCCAGGTCAGGTCAGGCAGCCCCAGACTGGGGGCTCCAGCTCAGACGTGGCTCTCCCTTCCCAAGGCAGGGTCTGCCCTTGTGCTCCCACGCATGCACATGAAGACTCCCACCCTGAGGTCCAATGCCTGGACAGGTCTCAGCCCCTGCCCCACGTTTCCCCAGAGCTGCCTTGGACAGGCAACAGCCCTTTGAGGTCCCACAGTGGTCTGGGGCCGCAGAGGTCCCGCGAAGGTGATTGCCCCACGGGAGCAAGGGGGAGAGAGCCACCCTGACCCCAGCTTTGCTTTGGCCACGAAAGCGGTTCCCCCCCCGGTCCATCCCCACCTCTGCAGAGAGCGCAACGGGGTGAGGGGCGGCGGGGATGGGGGTGCTTCCAAAGCCAGCTCAGCACCCAGGCGTCCCAGGTGCCAGAAGCGACCCCCCCATTCCAGGTGTACCACAGGCCTGTGAGGAGCGCAAAACATCTACTTTATTAAAGCTGCCGGCCAAAGAGCACAGCGGGTGGCGCTGGGGCATGCCCAGCACAGCGGGTGGCTGTGGGGCATGCAAAGGTCTGCTGGAGAAACTGCTACTTCTTGCCACGCTTCTTGCTTTTCATGAGGAGCAGCCCCTGCTTCTTGATGCCCTCCCGGGTGAGGACAAGGCCACAGGATTCGTCATCAGAATCCAAGGACTCTGGAGGAGAGAGTGGAGAGGAGTGGGCTGTGGAGGCTCCGTGTGCTCGTGTCCCTGGGCAGAGCCGGCACCTTTTGCAGGGCTGGTGGCATCCCAGAGAGCCCTCGTGCGGAGCCCTGAGGCACAGGCACTGCCGACTGGCTCTGCCAGCCCCGCATCCCAGGGGGACCTGCAGAGCCTGGGGCTGCCACCGCTGTGGCCCCTCTTCAACACTGCTGGGGCTTCCCAGAAAGGCCTGGAGCCGGGGGGTGGTGGGTACAGCTCCCGCTTTGTTCAAAACACAGTAGTGAGCTGCCAAAAGCTCGTGGTCTCCCCCAAGAACATCCAACAGGAGGAGGCCACAACCAGGTGATTTTGAAGCCAAGGCTCTCCCTCCTTGTCCCACAGCACCTGGGACAAGCAGCTCGTGGGTTGGGCTCTGCTGGGACAGTGGAAGACAGGCAAGGATGCCCAGGAATCCCCATGGGCAGGGGCTGGGACGGTTGCTGTGGCACGTGTCCTCGCTGTGCTCTCCTACCTTGGCTGCTGTCCGCATCCTCCAAGGAAACCCTCAGGTTCTGTGGATGGTCTCTGGTGGTTTTCTCTAGTACGTTACGGACCTTGGCAAAAATCTGTGGAAGACACTCCGGGTTACTTGCTGAAGGGGAGGTGGGTGTTCCAAGCCAAGGGCTGCCCCACCTCGAGGTCCCCGCGCGGGGCACACCCTGCAGTGCCCCGTGCCACCGGGGGCTGAGCTGCTCCATGGCTCTCCCCTGGCGCCACCTCCATCCTGCCAGCTGGGAGGACGCTTGGGATGGGCCGTATGGGAAAGCCCCGTGCGGGTGCCCAAAGGCCACAGCAGGGGTGGAGCCCCCGCGCACCTTGTTGTCCTTGTTGGGGCTGCGCCAGTCGTGGGGCAGGCTGGCCACCCGCTGCACCAGGTAGCGCAGCTTCTGCTCACAGTGCTGCAGCTTCTCCTCCACCGCCATGGCCTTGACAGGATCCTCCTGGAGTCAGAGAGAGAACCACCACCTTGGTGGGGAAAACGAGCCACGGGGGGGGGGGGGGCAGTGGCTGCACCAAGCGTCACCACGCCGTGCTGCTGCACCAGCGGGCAGTGGCCGGGGCCAAGCTCATGCCAGCGCCATGTGGGTACCTGGCCGGGCACGGTGATGCCCTGCAGGCGGACGAAAAGGCTGTCGATGTCGTCTTCACATTTGAGCAGATCATCCTTGCTCCTCATCATCTGGGCCCGCATGTCCTCCAGCCGAGCCTCTTGGCACTGCAGTTTCAGCCGCAGCTCCTCCTCCAGCACCCTGGAGCCAAGCACATTCACATCCATACAAGTGCACAGGGGGGGCAGGAACACCCTAGAGCTGTTGCAAAAGCTGCTCAGGTTGCCAATGCAGAGCAGAGGTGCTGCCTGCAACCCAGCTCCACGCTGCTGGTACCACTTCCCACGCCAGGCCAGAAGCGGGGGTCCTCCTGCCGCCACAGCGGGAGCTTTGGGTGCTCTGCCAGGCCCAGAGCTGGGGGAGCCCCCTGCTCAGAAAACCTGGCGGCACAGGAGGGGTGGGCGGCTGCAGTGGGACGTGGGAAGGGGTGCCCTGCTGTGTCGGGACGCCTGGCACACACGTGTCCCCCCCGCCAAGGCCCGTGGCCCGGTGGACACGACTGCACACCTGCTTGTGTTCGAGGGCCGGTGAAACTTCAGCTTAGCTAGGTTCAGCTCCAGCTCGTGCAGCCTCTCCGCCAGTGCCTGCTTCTTCTCCTCGCCCTCCTTGATGCACTGCTCCAGGTCCGCCGAGGACTTCTGCTGTTCCAGGAGCCTGCCGGGTATGTCCTGGCCGGGGGAGAGCGCGAGGACTCAGCCCCCGGTGCTCCTGCAGGGTACAGGACCCAGGCCGTGGCCTCGGGGAGCCGTGTGCACCGTGGACGGCTGCAAGCTCATGTCACGGAGAAGTGTGGTGCCATCCCTGCCCGCCCCAGAGGGCCTCTGGGGGTCTCCCGAGGCAGAGGAGGGCAGAGAAGCCCACAATGCAACAAGGCAAGCAGAGGGCTCTCAGCTCCCCGGGCCCTGAGCAGCCGTGGGTTTTACCAGAGGGGGGGTTCACGTTACCCAGGTCCTGGAGCACTGCAGCGCAGCCTTGGCCTGCTCCAACTTCTGCGTGACCCTGGCCTCGTGCTCCATCTGGGACCTGAGGGCCTCCAGACTGGTGCCTGGGGTGGGAGGGAAGCGTCAGGGAAGGATGCCTGCGGCTGTGCCCGCGTCCCACCCCCCTGCACCCCGCCAGGCACTCACCCACGAGCTGGTCCTGTGAGGCCGGGGTCGGGGACTCCACGGTGAGCTCGTGCCTCTCCTGCTGCAAGGATGTGCAGTGTCACCCCCCCCGCTGCTGACACCCGGGGGGAGCTGGCCCTGCAGGCCCCCGACCCGTGTGGGGCCCGGCACCGATGCCTGCCGTCTGCCCACAGCCTGGCCTGTGCCAGGACCCCCAGCTCACCGCTCTCAGGTGCCTTTGGTACACGTCCTCCCGCCACCCTGTGTCTACAGAGACCTCCTGGGTGGCCCGGGAGCGGTACATGCGCGCTCTCTCCGCAAGGATCCGGCTGCGCGTCCTGTTTGCGTCCTTCTGGAGCGTGTCAGAGAAGGGAGAAGTGGCTGTCAGAGCTGGAACGGACCTTTGGCAGCCAGCTGAACTTGTGGGATGGCCAGGGTCAGCAATGACCAGCCCCCCCGCCAAGTAGACAGGCTGGGAAGGATAGTGGGCAAGGAGGGCTGGCGGGTGGAGCGTGCTGCCTTCGCCGTAGCTGGGGCTTCGGGCAGGCTGTCCCCAGCCCCAGGGCAGCCCGGCCCAAGAGCGACACCCGGGAGGAGCTATGGAGCCATCGGGGCGCTGTGGGCAAGCCCAGCTCCGGCTCTTTTGCTCTTGGTTGAAGGCACACTCAGCAGCTCCGGGGCACATGGTGCCGTCGGTGGGCTCTGGAGGGTGGAAAAGGGCCCCGAGGTGCCCCTGGCCATCTCACCTTGGCTCTGTCAGCGGCTTTGCAGGCCTCCAAGGCCATGAGATCCATGTCCTGGAGCTCCCTACCATACAGCTCGGCCATCTTGCACAGGACGTCCACGTGCGGAGGCAGGTGGGCCAGCTCCTGGGACACAGGGAGCCACAGCACGTCACCCCAGTGAGCCCCAGGGGTCCCCCGTGCTGTGACAGCAGATGGAGGGGAGCAGGAGGACCTCTTTGATCTGGGAGGGGGGCGTCCCACCAGCGTTGCCCCTGGGGCACCTCCTTGTCTCTGCTGGGGGAGCAGGTGGCACGATGGCACGGTGGGGAGGAGCTCACCTTCCTCAGGACATCCCGCACCGCCAGGTACAGGGCGGTCACCTTCTGTCCAGTGTGGACTTTGAGGAGCACCTTCTCAATGTTTTTCTCCAGCTGGCGAATGGCCTGGGGCAGAGGTGGGGGGGTACAGGGGGTGACCCCGCATGCCGAGCCCAGAGGCCAGCCGGGGGGTGCAGGGGCTGGATTAGAGCCCTCTGCAGGTGCTGCCAGCCCAGGAGGGGGTCCCAGGTACCTGCGCCTGTGCCTGCTGCCGCTTGTCAGGCATCGCAGCATCCTGCAGCTGCTGCAGCCGCCTCTGCAGCTCCTCCCGCACTTGTCTCCGCTGCCTCACCTGGTGCAGCAGCATGTTGCAGGTGTTCACCCGTTCATAGATGTCGGCCTGGAGCTTCTCCTGGGCCACCTGGATGGGCATGCGAGCATTCAGCAGGCTGGAGGCAGAGCTTGCTGGGCGCCCGCGGCACAAGGGGGTCCTGCCTGCAAAACCGCCCCCAGGGTGGAGCTGGGGACACCGGACTTAGGGGCGCTGCCTAACTGAGACCCAAGGCTGGGCGTCAATCGAATCCGTCAGTGCCCCAGCTGCGGGGGTGCCGGAGAGCAGCAGCAGCAGCAGCACCACCCCCCCCACCCGCCCGCCGCTGGCCCTGCAAGAGGCCCCCGGGCAAAGGCAGCTCTGCGGGGCCAGGGTCTCTGTCACCGCAGCGGGGCTTATAACCGGGTTGTAACCTCAGGACGGGCAGTGAAGGGCAGGGCCAGCATCTCTCTCTCAGGGATGCGGCTGGAGCTGCAGGAACCCGGGCAGCCCTGGGCACACACAGGCTGGGACAGCCGGGAGCACTGCCGGGACAACAGATCTGCTCAGGGAGCTCAAGGAGGATCTGCACGGGTGGGTCCCGCAGTGGAAAGGGACCCGTGGGACCACACACAAACACCCCCCGTTGCACCACACCAGCCCTGGGGGGCTGTCCTTGTGCCGGCACCAGGTCACTCTACCGCCCACCCTGTCCTTCTGAGCCTTCCCACAGCCCCAGCCCCCTGCAAGCAGCCCGGGCGCGCTGGGCCCTGTCTTGTTGGCCAAAGCGGCCCCCAAGGACTTCGGCGCTCTGCAGGTCTCAGAGACGGTGTGTCTGTTGTGCTGCGGGCACGAGAGGGGCAGAGAGAACAATCACCACCAGCCTGGGGCCAGTCCCAGCCTAGTGCTGCCCTGTGGAGCCCGCTCCCGACAGGGCCAGCGCCAGGCAGGGGCAGAGCAGGAGGGACCCGACGGTACCTGCTGGCTACGGCCCCGGGCACGGACGTCCTCCTGCACAGCCTCACGCAGGCGGGGCAGCCGCTCTCCGGTCCCACTGCGCTTTTCCTCACGCGGCTGCACGCAAAACTTCCTGCCTTGCTCTGGGGGACACAAAGGCGCTGTTGGTACCATGCAGGACAACGCGGGGACCGAGAGCCACCCGCCCGCCCCAGGCCGTCCATAACGAGGGGACCGAGAGCCACCCGCCCGCCCCAGGCCGTCCACAACACGGGGACCGAGAGCCACCCGCCTGCCCCAGGCCGTCCATAACGAGGGGACCGAGAGCCACCCGCCCGCCCCAGGCCGTCCACAACACGGGGACCGAGAGCCACCCGCCCGCCCCAGGCCATCCATAACGAGGGGACCGAGAGCCACCCGCCCGCCCCAGGCCGTCCACAACACGGGGACCGAGAGCCACCCGCCCGCCCCAGGCCGTCCACAACACGGGGACCGAGAGCCACCCGCCCGCCCCAGGCCGTCCATAACGAGGGGACCGAGAGCCACCCGCCCGCCCCAGGCCGTCCACAACGCGGGGACCGAGAGCCACCCGCCCGCCCCAGGCCGTCCATAACGAGGGGACCGAGAGCCACCCGCCCGCCCCAGGCCGTCCACAACGCGGGGACCGAGAGCCACCCGCCCGCCCCAGGCCGTCCCCACAAGAAGCCCAAGGGGCAGCACCCTGCAAGGCGACGGCGGCACACAGCTCCTGGGCGCGCTGGCTGAGGTTTGCCTTGCGGCCCCGCATGGTGCCGCTGCTCCTGCCTCGGCCCTCCAGCCTGGCTGCGCACGTGGCAGCCGTCGTGGCTCTACTGCCCGGTGGAGACGTTGCCGGGCTGTTAGGACGTTGGCAGGCTGTGACACGGGCTGTGACATCACAGAGCTGAGCTCACTCCCTGCACTGGCGGAACTGTCACGGTGGCACCTCCCAGTGCCGCATGGCACACACCTCCTGCTCGGCCAGCGCCTCCTGCTCAGCCATCGCCACCCACGGCCCCCTCCTCTCCGCTTCTGCGGGCCACAGGCGAATGAATGACCAGTTACTGAGGCAGCCCAAGGCAGGGCGGGCAGCGCGGTCCCAGCACCGTGGCTGCAGCAGTTGCAGCCCGCCCAGCTGGGGGACCCCTCCAAGCCCCACCAGACACGGGGCCAGGACACTTGCAGGGAAAACACGTGGGCACATGGACCCCAACAGCCCCCCGCGCTCTCTGGCAGCTGCCGGCTGGTTTCGCATGGCACCAGGAGCCCGTTCCTGCCTCGCCACGTGCCTTCGGCAACACGGAACAGCTACGCAGGGAGTTCTGCTCCCGTGGCACCGGGCAAGAACAGACCAGCGGCTGAGACTGGGCTTTGGTCTTGTCCTTCCCGCGCGTTCTGGCTCAGCTACGGACACGGCGAGGAATGCAAGCATGTACATTTATTCGTTGAGAAATAAAACCAAGCTCCCTCTACCAGAGAGGAGGATAACCCTCAATCTTTGATTTGCAGAAAAAGACTCCTTATAGAGGGAAACTGCCTTCCTAGCACCAAGCTTGTAAATCAGCTCTGATGAAGTTTCTGTAACTCGAGATCTTTAATGTGCAGCCGTCCTATGGTGCTCTAGCTGCTGAACATAGGAAACAAAGAAATTAGAGGATTCTGAAATCCAGTGTTACCGACACAGGATCATCCCAGGCTCTTACTCAGCACCTCATTTGCAGACTGATGGATTGCATGTTAACGCCAATGGCCCGTGACAGGCTACACACAGACATTACCATCTTCTGTGCTTCATAAAAATGTGCATAAAGAGATGGCCCTTTGAAAGACAAGCAGTGAAGGCTTTGTGCCCACAAGGAACCTGGCCAGTCTGTCCATGCACGTAGAGATCTCCACGCTGAGGCGGGGCCCACGTGGCAAATAGAGTCATTATGCCACTACACTGTCCTAGGCAGCATTTAAACATCACGGCAGGTCATGCTAACTGCTGAAAGAAAACAAGCTGCTGAAGAGATAAAACTCAAGGATGCTGTGGTAAAATAATTGTGGCGGTGGGAGATCGTGACCTCCTACTCGAGGGGCAGGAGAGTTTTCCCTGCTCTGTAGCTGGTACAAGTGCGTGCCTCTGCAACAGCACCTCTGCTTTAACCCTTTCGTACCCTGAATGCAAATCTGCTCCTTGCTGCGTTAAGTCTCTGTCCTTGCCTGTGGTGCCTTTGCCGGCCAAGCCGCAGCTCCCAGCGGGTGTGGGGGTTTGTACAAACTCGCCCCAAGGCTTTGACCCTTCCCTGGGGTCCTTGACTCCCCCGCCTCGGGTCCTACATTAGTGCAAGTGTTTCGCGCTTCACCCCGGTTGCTCCACAGGAGGAGCCGCGACCTGAGGCTCGCTCTTGCAAAATACAGCAATCGTATGTTTAACACAAAAAATTCAACAAGAGCGTCTTTCTAGTTTAGGTCTCAGTTTTTCCCTATCCTTTTCTAGAGCCAAAATCCAAGTATCAGGTGGTGCTATCTTAGTCCCGCACTCCTCCTGCTACTCTGTATGGCTTCTCAAAGTGGAAAACGTATCTGCATATGTTACTTCATCCCATTTTCCCTGTCATCTTAAAACCAACATGAATTATAGCAAGGGGTTGCAATTTCCTGATCTTCTAAGATATATAAAGGCCACCATTGATGATAATATTTTTATTGAGACTCCCACCTGGCGGTCCTCCTATATTCTTCCAATGAGCCAAAATACAAACCAAAGGGCTCTTTTTTTACTATTTCCCCACTCTGTTCACTTTCCATTTCCACTTCATGCAAGTTACAGGTTTCAGGGCTGGCTTCGTAGCTGAGCTGCGTCTCAGTTGCACAAAACACTCACACAAAAGGGCCCGTTACACACTCGCTCGCTCTGCTCGCTCAGATAGATAGCAACAATACCATTTTATAATGGAAATGCCGAACTCAAACACTGTTATGCCATTCCAGAACGTCAAATAGAAACAAGAGGGCTCAAATAATGCACAGGACCAAATTTTACAACAGATGGCAAAGTGGTCAAAACACATTCTTGAAGAAAACCCAAACCCCCACCACTCCGGAGAAAACCTGTTACCCCTCGAGAGACCCCTTCCCGCTACCGCAGCGAGGAGAGCACCCAAATTCCCACCCCCAGCCTTTCCAGGGGCGAGCACCAGCGCTCTTTACCTCGCGCATTAACTGGTTAACTTGACCAAGTTTTAAACCAGCCTTGGGTTAGGGCTGTGCAAGGCACCAAGGCCTGGTCCTGCCATTTAGCAGCTTCAGCACTGTAAATCGCTTAGTTCAAAAACCATTGTCTTTAACACGGCCCTCCTTTGGTTTCATCATTGCATACCTGCAATAGTTTAGTATCTAACGTGGTTGCACGTCCTTTCTTGTAGTTGTGTTACTAAGCCAGTCACACAAGTGACACAACATTGCATTAGGACAATCACAGGCACAACTGTAAAAATCGCCCCGGTTATTATAATGATCGGTTTCTTTAACCCCACTGATGGGTTAGGGAACCAAGATGTTAATTCCTCGATACCGATATGCACAGTTTCTCCAATCCAAAAAAGACTTGTGCAAATCCAAATGGAACTGGGACCTTCTCAGCTGCTGACCAACAGATGCTGGATTTTGGACTGGGTGAATGTCACCATGGAGAGAGGGGTTTCTCAGCTACCCGAGCCTTTGGCAGATGTCGGTGGGCTCCTCTCTGCTCAAGGCAGCATTCTTGTGAGAGCTGTAAACCTTTCCTCCCCCGTGCGGCACCCGTGGGGTGTACCCTTGTTTCTGCATTGCCAAGGGAGGAAGGGAAGCCCTTTCAGAAGGTGCGAGGTGTATGAAGCTAGCATGGTTTGATCAGCTGGATTCCAAGCATTCGTATTTATCCAGTGGTGTGGTGACTGTTGTCTAATAGACATGTCCTGGAGCTGCTGCTTCTAAGCTGATGGGCACAAAACCTGGTGCTCCGTGGTTCTGCTGTACTAGACCTTGTAAAGGCAAACACCAGCGTTCATGCTGGCTCCTATAGCCTCGTCGTAGTTCAGAGTGTTTTGGCAGCAGCTGTAGAGCGCTGTGAAAGAGAGAAGGGATGGATGGTTTGCACAAAGGCGTGTGGATGGGCAGATTTTCCATGGTTTCTGGCCAATAGTGCCATGCCTGCAGCTGCGCTGCCCCAGGATGCCAGCGGTGCAGCGAGAGCCGGGGGTGCATCAATCTCACCATCAGCTGGTGGCCCACTGCAGCAAGAGCAGAGATGCCCAGTCAGCAGGACGGGTGGTGCTGTGCAGCTGTTTTGCTTCCTAATGGCATCTCTTTCAGCTGAGTTTCTTCAAAGCCTGGGTGCGCTGGACGTGGGCAGAGTGGCCCAGCGCTGGCCACCCACGCTCCCTGCTTGGCTCCCTGCTTGGCAGAGTATGTTCAGATCTTTGCTGCATGGCTGGGCAGCTGCTCGCAGGGCAGGACTCCCTGACCCAGACCCCAGCACAGCCCCCCTGGTGTGCTGGGCATGTGGGAACAGCACAGGGACAGGAGATGGATGGGTGTCATTAGAGCGTGGTTTTCAATTGCAGAAGAGCCTGTCTACAGCCATAGACGCGCTCTCAGTTCTGGGAAGCTCCATTAGATGCATTCTTTGGCACGTTCACCTATTGCTGGAGCTTCCTTTGAAAAACACAAGTTGTGCTGTATTTTGGCAATATCATCCCCGTACCAGTAGTCACACAAAACCCACCAGGAACACTTGGCGTGATGTGCCCGCCTGCTAGTGGCTGGGCAGAAAGAGCCCTTCCTTCCCCCTAGGGATGATGTTACAAGTGCTGTTGGCATGAAGTACAGGGACCGAGCAGAGAGGACAGTGAAAGCCTGGTCTGGTGTTGATGTCCCCCGGCTGAAGGGGACGAGGTGCCACTCTCCCGCGCGGGTCTCCCTGTCAGTGCTGGCTGTACTTGGGGAAACAGCACCATCCCTTTGCAGCCATGTTTTAGGAGTGCCTTTGCAGCGAAGGCACCGTGGAGCCCACGGCTGGGTGTCCGTGAGCAGTCAGCAGGGCTGGGGATCCTGTCCGGGAGCCACAGGCTCGCTGTAGCATCCTCTGCTGTCCTGGGTCATGCTGCGTTAGCCCTTACCTGCAGGCACTGCCCCGCAGCCCAGAGGTAGCGCCCGACGTGTGCTCTGAGGTCAGGGTTATCAGTACGAGTTGCACAACGTGTGTGCGGGGGCCAGGGGAGGGCAGAAGCTGGAAGGGTCCCCAGCCAGGTCAGGTCAGGCAGCCCCAGACTGGGGGCTCCAGCTCAGACGTGGCTCTCCCTTCCCAAGGCAGGGTCTGCCCTTGTGCTCCCACGCATGCACATGAAGACTCCCACCCTGAGGTCCAATGCCTGGACAGGTCTCAGCCCCTGCCCCACGTTTCCCCAGAGCTGCCTTGGACAGGCAACAGCCCTTTGAGGTCCCACAGTGGTCTGGGGCCGCAGAGGTCCCGCGAAGGTGATTGCCCCACGGGAGCAAGGGGGAGAGAGCCACCCTGACCCCAGCTTTGCTTTGGCCACGAAAGCGGTTCCCCCCCCGGTCCATCCCCACCTCTGCAGAGAGCGCAACGGGGTGAGGGGCGGCGGGGATGGGGGTGCTTCCAAAGCCAGCTCAGCACCCAGGCGTCCCAGGTGCCAGAAGCGACCCCCCCATTCCAGGTGTACCACAGGCCTGTGAGGAGCGCAAAACATCTACTTTATTAAAGCTGCCGGCCAAAGAGCACAGCGGGTGGCGCTGGGGCATGCCCAGCACAGCGGGTGGCTGTGGGGCATGCAAAGGTCTGCTGGAGAAACTGCTACTTCTTGCCACGCTTCTTGCTTTTCATGAGGAGCAGCCCCTGCTTCTTGATGCCCTCCCGGGTGAGGACAAGGCCACAGGATTCGTCATCAGAATCCAAGGACTCTGGAGGAGAGAGTGGAGAGGAGTGGGCTGTGGAGGCTCCGTGTGCTCGTGTCCCTGGGCAGAGCCGGCACCTTTTGCAGGGCTGGTGGCATCCCAGAGAGCCCTCGTGCGGAGCCCTGAGGCACAGGCACTGCCGACTGGCTCTGCCAGCCCCGCATCCCAGGGGGACCTGCAGAGCCTGGGGCTGCCACCGCTGTGGCCCCTCTTCAACACTGCTGGGGCTTCCCAGAAAGGCCTGGAGCCGGGGGGTGGTGGGTACAGCTCCCGCTTTGTTCAAAACACAGTAGTGAGCTGCCAAAAGCTCGTGGTCTCCCCCAAGAACATCCAACAGGAGGAGGCCACAACCAGGTGATTTTGAAGCCAAGGCTCTCCCTCCTTGTCCCACAGCACCTGGGACAAGCAGCTCGTGGGTTGGGCTCTGCTGGGACAGTGGAAGACAGGCAAGGATGCCCAGGAATCCCCATGGGCAGGGGCTGGGACGGTTGCTGTGGCACGTGTCCTCGCTGTGCTCTCCTACCTTGGCTGCTGTCCGCATCCTCCAAGGAAACCCTCAGGTTCTGTGGATGGTCTCTGGTGGTTTTCTCTAGTACGTTACGGACCTTGGCAAAAATCTGTGGAAGACACTCCGGGTTACTTGCTGAAGGGGAGGTGGGTGTTCCAAGCCAAGGGCTGCCCCACCTCGAGGTCCCCGCGCGGGGCACACCCTGCAGTGCCCCGTGCCACCGGGGGCTGAGCTGCTCCATGGCTCTCCCCTGGCGCCACCTCCATCCTGCCAGCTGGGAGGACGCTTGGGATGGGCCGTATGGGAAAGCCCCGTGCGGGTGCCCAAAGGCCACAGCAGGGGTGGAGCCCCCGCGCACCTTGTTGTCCTTGTTGGGGCTGCGCCAGTCGTGGGGCAGGCTGGCCACCCGCTGCACCAGGTAGCGCAGCTTCTGCTCACAGTGCTGCAGCTTCTCCTCCACCGCCATGGCCTTGACAGGATCCTCCTGGAGTCAGAGAGAGAACCACCACCTTGGTGGGGAAAACGAGCCACGGGGGGGGGGGGGGCAGTGGCTGCACCAAGCGTCACCACGCCGTGCTGCTGCACCAGCGGGCAGTGGCCGGGGCCAAGCTCATGCCAGCGCCATGTGGGTACCTGGCCGGGCACGGTGATGCCCTGCAGGCGGACGAAAAGGCTGTCGATGTCGTCTTCACATTTGAGCAGATCATCCTTGCTCCTCATCATCTGGGCCCGCATGTCCTCCAGCCGAGCCTCTTGGCACTGCAGTTTCAGCCGCAGCTCCTCCTCCAGCACCCTGGAGCCAAGCACATTCACATCCATACAAGTGCACAGGGGGGGCAGGAACACCCTAGAGCTGTTGCAAAAGCTGCTCAGGTTGCCAATGCAGAGCAGAGGTGCTGCCTGCAACCCAGCTCCACGCTGCTGGTACCACTTCCCACGCCAGGCCAGAAGCGGGGGTCCTCCTGCCGCCACAGCGGGAGCTTTGGGTGCTCTGCCAGGCCCAGAGCTGGGGGAGCCCCCTGCTCAGAAAACCTGGCGGCACAGGAGGGGTGGGCGGCTGCAGTGGGACGTGGGAAGGGGTGCCCTGCTGTGTCGGGACGCCTGGCACACACGTGTCCCCCCCGCCAAGGCCCGTGGCCCGGTGGACACGACTGCACACCTGCTTGTGTTCGAGGGCCGGTGAAACTTCAGCTTAGCTAGGTTCAGCTCCAGCTCGTGCAGCCTCTCCGCCAGTGCCTGCTTCTTCTCCTCGCCCTCCTTGATGCACTGCTCCAGGTCCGCCGAGGACTTCTGCTGTTCCAGGAGCCTGCCGGGTATGTCCTGGCCGGGGGAGAGCGCGAGGACTCAGCCCCCGGTGCTCCTGCAGGGTACAGGACCCAGGCCGTGGCCTCGGGGAGCCGTGTGCACCGTGGACGGCTGCAAGCTCATGTCACGGAGAAGTGTGGTGCCATCCCTGCCCGCCCCAGAGGGCCTCTGGGGGTCTCCCGAGGCAGAGGAGGGCAGAGAAGCCCACAATGCAACAAGGCAAGCAGAGGGCTCTCAGCTCCCCGGGCCCTGAGCAGCCGTGGGTTTTACCAGAGGGGGGGTTCACGTTACCCAGGTCCTGGAGCACTGCAGCGCAGCCTTGGCCTGCTCCAACTTCTGCGTGACCCTGGCCTCGTGCTCCATCTGGGACCTGAGGGCCTCCAGACTGGTGCCTGGGGTGGGAGGGAAGCGTCAGGGAAGGATGCCTGCGGCTGTGCCCGCGTCCCACCCCCCTGCACCCCGCCAGGCACTCACCCACGAGCTGGTCCTGTGAGGCCGGGGTCGGGGACTCCACGGTGAGCTCGTGCCTCTCCTGCTGCAAGGATGTGCAGTGTCACCCCCCCCGCTGCTGACACCCGGGGGGAGCTGGCCCTGCAGGCCCCCGACCCGTGTGGGGCCCGGCACCGATGCCTGCCGTCTGCCCACAGCCTGGCCTGTGCCAGGACCCCCAGCTCACCGCTCTCAGGTGCCTTTGGTACACGTCCTCCCGCCACCCTGTGTCTACAGAGACCTCCTGGGTGGCCCGGGAGCGGTACATGCGCGCTCTCTCCGCAAGGATCCGGCTGCGCGTCCTGTTTGCGTCCTTCTGGAGCGTGTCAGAGAAGGGAGAAGTGGCTGTCAGAGCTGGAACGGACCTTTGGCAGCCAGCTGAACTTGTGGGATGGCCAGGGTCAGCAATGACCAGCCCCCCCGCCAAGTAGACAGGCTGGGAAGGATAGTGGGCAAGGAGGGCTGGCGGGTGGAGCGTGCTGCCTTCGCCGTAGCTGGGGCTTCGGGCAGGCTGTCCCCAGCCCCAGGGCAGCCCGGCCCAAGAGCGACACCCGGGAGGAGCTATGGAGCCATCGGGGCGCTGTGGGCAAGCCCAGCTCCGGCTCTTTTGCTCTTGGTTGAAGGCACACTCAGCAGCTCCGGGGCACATGGTGCCGTCGGTGGGCTCTGGAGGGTGGAAAAGGGCCCCGAGGTGCCCCTGGCCATCTCACCTTGGCTCTGTCAGCGGCTTTGCAGGCCTCCAAGGCCATGAGATCCATGTCCTGGAGCTCCCTACCATACAGCTCGGCCATCTTGCACAGGACGTCCACGTGCGGAGGCAGGTGGGCCAGCTCCTGGGACACAGGGAGCCACAGCACGTCACCCCAGTGAGCCCCAGGGGTCCCCCGTGCTGTGACAGCAGATGGAGGGGAGCAGGAGGACCTCTTTGATCTGGGAGGGGGGCGTCCCACCAGCGTTGCCCCTGGGGCACCTCCTTGTCTCTGCTGGGGGAGCAGGTGGCACGATGGCACGGTGGGGAGGAGCTCACCTTCCTCAGGACATCCCGCACCGCCAGGTACAGGGCGGTCACCTTCTGTCCAGTGTGGACTTTGAGGAGCACCTTCTCAATGTTTTTCTCCAGCTGGCGAATGGCCTGGGGCAGAGGTGGGGGGGTACAGGGGGTGACCCCGCATGCCGAGCCCAGAGGCCAGCCGGGGGGTGCAGGGGCTGGATTAGAGCCCTCTGCAGGTGCTGCCAGCCCAGGAGGGGGTCCCAGGTACCTGCGCCTGTGCCTGCTGCCGCTTGTCAGGCATCGCAGCATCCTGCAGCTGCTGCAGCCGCCTCTGCAGCTCCTCCCGCACTTGTCTCCGCTGCCTCACCTGGTGCAGCAGCATGTTGCAGGTGTTCACCCGTTCATAGATGTCGGCCTGGAGCTTCTCCTGGGCCACCTGGATGGGCATGCGAGCATTCAGCAGGCTGGAGGCAGAGCTTGCTGGGCGCCCGCGGCACAAGGGGGTCCTGCCTGCAAAACCGCCCCCAGGGTGGAGCTGGGGACACCGGACTTAGGGGCGCTGCCTAACTGAGACCCAAGGCTGGGCGTCAATCGAATCCGTCAGTGCCCCAGCTGCGGGGGTGCCGGAGAGCAGCAGCAGCAGCAGCACCACCCCCCCCACCCGCCCGCCGCTGGCCCTGCAAGAGGCCCCCGGGCAAAGGCAGCTCTGCGGGGCCAGGGTCTCTGTCACCGCAGCGGGGCTTATAACCGGGTTGTAACCTCAGGACGGGCAGTGAAGGGCAGGGCCAGCATCTCTCTCTCAGGGATGCGGCTGGAGCTGCAGGAACCCGGGCAGCCCTGGGCACACACAGGCTGGGACAGCCGGGAGCACTGCCGGGACAACAGATCTGCTCAGGGAGCTCAAGGAGGATCTGCACGGGTGGGTCCCGCAGTGGAAAGGGACCCGTGGGACCACACACAAACACCCCCCGTTGCACCACACCAGCCCTGGGGGGCTGTCCTTGTGCCGGCACCAGGTCACTCTACCGCCCACCCTGTCCTTCTGAGCCTTCCCACAGCCCCAGCCCCCTGCAAGCAGCCCGGGCGCGCTGGGCCCTGTCTTGTTGGCCAAAGCGGCCCCCAAGGACTTCGGCGCTCTGCAGGTCTCAGAGACGGTGTGTCTGTTGTGCTGCGGGCACGAGAGGGGCAGAGAGAACAATCACCACCAGCCTGGGGCCAGTCCCAGCCTAGTGCTGCCCTGTGGAGCCCGCTCCCGACAGGGCCAGCGCCAGGCAGGGGCAGAGCAGGAGGGACCCGACGGTACCTGCTGGCTACGGCCCCGGGCACGGACGTCCTCCTGCACAGCCTCACGCAGGCGGGGCAGCCGCTCTCCGGTCCCACTGCGCTTTTCCTCACGCGGCTGCACGCAAAACTTCCTGCCTTGCTCTGGGGGACACAAAGGCGCTGTTGGTACCATGCAGGACAACGCGGGGACCGAGAGCCACCCGCCCGCCCCAGGCCGTCCATAACGAGGGGACCGAGAGCCACCCGCCCGCCCCAGGCCGTCCACAACACGGGGACCGAGAGCCACCCGCCTGCCCCAGGCCGTCCATAACGAGGGGACCGAGAGCCACCCGCCCGCCCCAGGCCGTCCACAACACGGGGACCGAGAGCCACCCGCCCGCCCCAGGCCATCCATAACGAGGGGACCGAGAGCCACCCACCCGCCCCAGGCCGTCCACAACACGGGGACCGAGAGCCACCCGCCCGCCCCAGGCCGTCCACAACACGGGGACCGAGAGCCACCCGCCCGCCCCAGGCCGTCCATAACGAGGGGACCGAGAGCCACCCGCCCGCCCCAGGCCGTCCACAACGCGGGGACCGAGAGCCACCCGCCCGCCCCAGGCCGTCCATAACGAGGGGACCGAGAGCCACCCGCCCGCCCCAGGCCGTCCACAACGCGGGGACCGAGAGCCACCCGCCCGCCCCAGGCCGTCCCCACAAGAAGCCCAAGGGGCAGCACCCTGCAAGGCGACGGCGGCACACAGCTCCTGGGCGCGCTGGCTGAGGTTTGCCTTGCGGCCCCGCATGGTGCCGCTGCTCCTGCCTCGGCCCTCCAGCCTGGCTGCGCACGTGGCAGCCGTCGTGGCTCTACTGCCCGGTGGAGACGTTGCCGGGCTGTTAGGACGTTGGCAGGCTGTGACACGGGCTGTGACATCACAGAGCTGAGCTCACTCCCTGCACTGGCGGAACTGTCACGGTGGCACCTCCCAGTGCCGCATGGCACACACCTCCTGCTCGGCCAGCGCCTCCTGCTCAGCCATCGCCACCCACGGCCCCCTCCTCTCCGCTTCTGCGGGCCACAGGCGAATGAATGACCAGTTACTGAGGCAGCCCAAGGCAGGGCGGGCAGCGCGGTCCCAGCACCGTGGCTGCAGCAGTTGCAGCCCGCCCAGCTGGGGGACCCCTCCAAGCCCCACCAGACACGGGGCCAGGACACTTGCAGGGAAAACACGTGGGCACATGGACCCCAACAGCCCCCCGCGCTCTCTGGCAGCTGCCGGCTGGTTTCGCATGGCACCAGGAGCCCGTTCCTGCCTCGCCACGTGCCTTCGGCAACACGGAACAGCTACGCAGGGAGTTCTGCTCCCGTGGCACCGGGCAAGAACAGACCAGCGGCTGAGACTGGGCTTTGGTCTTGTCCTTCCCGCGCGTTCTGGCTCAGCTACGGACACGGCGAGGAATGCAAGCATGTACATTTATTCGTTGAGAAATAAAACCAAGCTCCCTCTACCAGAGAGGAGGATAACCCTCAATCTTTGATTTGCAGAAAAAGACTCCTTATAGAGGGAAACTGCCTTCCTAGCACCAAGCTTGTAAATCAGCTCTGATGAAGTTTCTGTAACTCGAGATCTTTAATGTGCAGCCGTCCTATGGTGCTCTAGCTGCTGAACATAGGAAACAAAGAAATTAGAGGATTCTGAAATCCAGTGTTACCGACACAGGATCATCCCAGGCTCTTACTCAGCACCTCATTTGCAGACTGATGGATTGCATGTTAACGCCAATGGCCCGTGACAGGCTACACACAGACATTACCATCTTCTGTGCTTCATAAAAATGTGCATAAAGAGATGGCCCTTTGAAAGACAAGCAGTGAAGGCTTTGTGCCCACAAGGAACCTGGCCAGTCTGTCCATGCACGTAGAGATCTCCACGCTGAGGCGGGGCCCACGTGGCAAATAGAGTCATTATGCCACTACACTGTCCTAGGCAGCATTTAAACATCACGGCAGGTCATGCTAACTGCTGAAAGAAAACAAGCTGCTGAAGAGATAAAACTCAAGGATGCTGTGGTAAAATAATTGTGGCGGTGGGAGATCGTGACCTCCTACTCGAGGGGCAGGAGAGTTTTCCCTGCTCTGTAGCTGGTACAAGTGCGTGCCTCTGCAACAGCACCTCTGCTTTAACCCTTTCGTACCCTGAATGCAAATCTGCTCCTTGCTGCGTTAAGTCTCTGTCCTTGCCTGTGGTGCCTTTGCCGGCCAAGCCGCAGCTCCCAGCGGGTGTGGGGGTTTGTACAAACTCGCCCCAAGGCTTTGACCCTTCCCTGGGGTCCTTGACTCCCCCGCCTCGGGTCCTACATTAGTGCAAGTGTTTCGCGCTTCACCCCGGTTGCTCCACAGGAGGAGCCGCGACCTGAGGCTCGCTCTTGCAAAATACAGCAATCGTATGTTTAACACAAAAAATTCAACAAGAGCGTCTTTCTAGTTTAGGTCTCAGTTTTTCCCTATCCTTTTCTAGAGCCAAAATCCAAGTATCAGGTGGTGCTATCTTAGTCCCGCACTCCTCCTGCTACTCTGTATGGCTTCTCAAAGTGGAAAACGTATCTGCATATGTTACTTCATCCCATTTTCCCTGTCATCTTAAAACCAACATGAATTATAGCAAGGGGTTGCAATTTCCTGATCTTCTAAGATATATAAAGGCCACCATTGATGATAATATTTTTATTGAGACTCCCACCTGGCGGTCCTCCTATATTCTTCCAATGAGCCAAAATACAAACCAAAGGGCTCTTTTTTTACTATTTCCCCACTCTGTTCACTTTCCATTTCCACTTCATGCAAGTTACAGGTTTCAGGGCTGGCTTCGTAGCTGAGCTGCGTCTCAGTTGCACAAAACACTCACACAAAAGGGCCCGTTACACACTCGCTCGCTCTGCTCGCTCAGATAGATAGCAACAATACCATTTTATAATGGAAATGCCGAACTCAAACACTGTTATGCCATTCCAGAACGTCAAATAGAAACAAGAGGGCTCAAATAATGCACAGGACCAAATTTTACAACAGATGGCAAAGTGGTCAAAACACATTCTTGAAGAAAACCCAAACCCCCACCACTCCGGAGAAAACCTGTTACCCCTCGAGAGACCCCTTCCCGCTACCGCAGCGAGGAGAGCACCCAAATTCCCACCCCCAGCCTTTCCAGGGGCGAGCACCAGCGCTCTTTACCTCGCGCATTAACTGGTTAACTTGACCAAGTTTTAAACCAGCCTTGGGTTAGGGCTGTGCAAGGCACCAAGGCCTGGTCCTGCCATTTAGCAGCTTCAGCACTGTAAATCGCTTAGTTCAAAAACCATTGTCTTTAACACGGCCCTCCTTTGGTTTCATCATTGCATACCTGCAATAGTTTAGTATCTAACGTGATTGCACGTCCTTTCTTGTAGTTGTGTTACTAAGCCAGTCACACAAGTGACACAACATTGCATTAGGACAATCACAGGCACAACTGTAAAAATCGCCCCGGTTATTATAATGATCGGTTTCTTTAACCCCACTGATGGGTTAGGGAACCAAGATGTTAATTCCTCGATACCGATATGCACAGTTTCTCCAATCCAAAAAAGACTTGTGCAAATCCAAATGGAACTGGGACCTTCTCAGCTGCTGACCAACAGATGCTGGATTTTGGACTGGGTGAATGTCACCATGGAGAGAGGGGTTTCTCAGCTACCCGAGCCTTTGGCAGATGTCGGTGGGCTCCTCTCTGCTCAAGGCAGCATTCTTGTGAGAGCTGTAAACCTTTCCTCCCCCGTGCGGCACCCGTGGGGTGTACCCTTGTTTCTGCATTGCCAAGGGAGGAAGGGAAGCCCTTTCAGAAGGTGCGAGGTGTATGAAGCTAGCATGGTTTGATCAGCTGGATTCCAAGCATTCGTATTTATCCAGTGGTGTGGTGACTGTTGTCTAATAGACATGTCCTGGAGCTGCTGCTTCTAAGCTGATGGGCACAAAACCTGGTGCTCCGTGGTTCTGCTGTACTAGACCTTGTAAAGGCAAACACCAGCGTTCATGCTGGCTCCTATAGCCTCGTCGTAGTTCAGAGTGTTTTGGCAGCAGCTGTAGAGCGCTGTGAAAGAGAGAAGGGATGGATGGTTTGCACAAAGGCGTGTGGATGGGCAGATTTTCCATGGTTTCTGGCCAATAGTGCCATGCCTGCAGCTGCGCTGCCCCAGGATGCCAGCGGTGCAGCGAGAGCCGGGGGTGCATCAATCTCACCATCAGCTGGTGGCCCACTGCAGCAAGAGCAGAGATGCCCAGTCAGCAGGACGGGTGGTGCTGTGCAGCTGTTTTGCTTCCTAATGGCATCTCTTTCAGCTGAGTTTCTTCAAAGCCTGGGTGCGCTGGACGTGGGCAGAGTGGCCCAGCGCTGGCCACCCACGCTCCCTGCTTGGCTCCCTGCTTGGCAGAGTATGTTCAGATCTTTGCTGCATGGCTGGGCAGCTGCTCGCAGGGCAGGACTCCCTGACCCAGACCCCAGCACAGCCCCCCTGGTGTGCTGGGCATGTGGGAACAGCACAGGGACAGGAGATGGATGGGTGTCATTAGAGCGTGGTTTTCAATTGCAGAAGAGCCTGTCTACAGCCATAGACGCGCTCTCAGTTCTGGGAAGCTCCATTAGATGCATTCTTTGGCACGTTCACCTATTGCTGGAGCTTCCTTTGAAAAACACAAGTTGTGCTGTATTTTGGCAATATCATCCCCGTACCAGTAGTCACACAAAACCCACCAGGAACACTTGGCGTGATGTGCCCGCCTGCTAGTGGCTGGGCAGAAAGAGCCCTTCCTTCCCCCTAGGGATGATGTTACAAGTGCTGTTGGCATGAAGTACAGGGACCGAGCAGAGAGGACAGTGAAAGCCTGGTCTGGTGTTGATGTCCCCCGGCTGAAGGGGACGAGGTGCCACTCTCCCGCGCGGGTCTCCCTGTCAGTGCTGGCTGTACTTGGGGAAACAGCACCATCCCTTTGCAGCCATGTTTTAGGAGTGCCTTTGCAGCGAAGGCACCGTGGAGCCCACGGCTGGGTGTCCGTGAGCAGTCAGCAGGGCTGGGGATCCTGTCCGGGAGCCACAGGCTCGCTGTAGCATCCTCTGCTGTCCTGGGTCATGCTGCGTTAGCCCTTACCTGCAGGCACTGCCCCGCAGCCCAGAGGTAGCGCCCGACGTGTGCTCTGAGGTCAGGGTTATCAGTACGAGTTGCACAACGTGTGTGCGGGGGCCAGGGGAGGGCAGAAGCTGGAAGGGTCCCCAGCCAGGTCAGGTCAGGCAGCCCCAGACTGGGGGCTCCAGCTCAGACGTGGCTCTCCCTTCCCAAGGCAGGGTCTGCCCTTGTGCTCCCACGCATGCACATGAAGACTCCCACCCTGAGGTCCAATGCCTGGACAGGTCTCAGCCCCTGCCCCACGTTTCCCCAGAGCTGCCTTGGACAGGCAACAGCCCTTTGAGGTCCCACAGTGGTCTGGGGCCGCAGAGGTCCCGCGAAGGTGATTGCCCCACGGGAGCAAGGGGGAGAGAGCCACCCTGACCCCAGCTTTGCTTTGGCCACGAAAGCGGTTCCCCCCCCGGTCCATCCCCACCTCTGCAGAGAGCGCAACGGGGTGAGGGGCGGCGGGGATGGGGGTGCTTCCAAAGCCAGCTCAGCACCCAGGCGTCCCAGGTGCCAGAAGCGACCCCCCCATTCCAGGTGTACCACAGGCCTGTGAGGAGCGCAAAACATCTACTTTATTAAAGCTGCCGGCCAAAGAGCACAGCGGGTGGCGCTGGGGCATGCCCAGCACAGCGGGTGGCTGTGGGGCATGCAAAGGTCTGCTGGAGAAACTGCTACTTCTTGCCACGCTTCTTGCTTTTCATGAGGAGCAGCCCCTGCTTCTTGATGCCCTCCCGGGTGAGGACAAGGCCACAGGATTCGTCATCAGAATCCAAGGACTCTGGAGGAGAGAGTGGAGAGGAGTGGGCTGTGGAGGCTCCGTGTGCTCGTGTCCCTGGGCAGAGCCGGCACCTTTTGCAGGGCTGGTGGCATCCCAGAGAGCCCTCGTGCGGAGCCCTGAGGCACAGGCACTGCCGACTGGCTCTGCCAGCCCCGCATCCCAGGGGGACCTGCAGAGCCTGGGGCTGCCACCGCTGTGGCCCCTCTTCAACACTGCTGGGGCTTCCCAGAAAGGCCTGGAGCCGGGGGGTGGTGGGTACAGCTCCCGCTTTGTTCAAAACACAGTAGTGAGCTGCCAAAAGCTCGTGGTCTCCCCCAAGAACATCCAACAGGAGGAGGCCACAACCAGGTGATTTTGAAGCCAAGGCTCTCCCTCCTTGTCCCACAGCACCTGGGACAAGCAGCTCGTGGGTTGGGCTCTGCTGGGACAGTGGAAGACAGGCAAGGATGCCCAGGAATCCCCATGGGCAGGGGCTGGGACGGTTGCTGTGGCACGTGTCCTCGCTGTGCTCTCCTACCTTGGCTGCTGTCCGCATCCTCCAAGGAAACCCTCAGGTTCTGTGGATGGTCTCTGGTGGTTTTCTCTAGTACGTTACGGACCTTGGCAAAAATCTGTGGAAGACACTCCGGGTTACTTGCTGAAGGGGAGGTGGGTGTTCCAAGCCAAGGGCTGCCCCACCTCGAGGTCCCCGCGCGGGGCACACCCTGCAGTGCCCCGTGCCACCGGGGGCTGAGCTGCTCCATGGCTCTCCCCTGGCGCCACCTCCATCCTGCCAGCTGGGAGGACGCTTGGGATGGGCCGTATGGGAAAGCCCCGTGCGGGTGCCCAAAGGCCACAGCAGGGGTGGAGCCCCCGCGCACCTTGTTGTCCTTGTTGGGGCTGCGCCAGTCGTGGGGCAGGCTGGCCACCCGCTGCACCAGGTAGCGCAGCTTCTGCTCACAGTGCTGCAGCTTCTCCTCCACCGCCATGGCCTTGACAGGATCCTCCTGGAGTCAGAGAGAGAACCACCACCTTGGTGGGGAAAACGAGCCACGGGGGGGGGGGGGGCAGTGGCTGCACCAAGCGTCACCACGCCGTGCTGCTGCACCAGCGGGCAGTGGCCGGGGCCAAGCTCATGCCAGCGCCATGTGGGTACCTGGCCGGGCACGGTGATGCCCTGCAGGCGGACGAAAAGGCTGTCGATGTCGTCTTCACATTTGAGCAGATCATCCTTGCTCCTCATCATCTGGGCCCGCATGTCCTCCAGCCGAGCCTCTTGGCACTGCAGTTTCAGCCGCAGCTCCTCCTCCAGCACCCTGGAGCCAAGCACATTCACATCCATACAAGTGCACAGGGGGGGCAGGAACACCCTAGAGCTGTTGCAAAAGCTGCTCAGGTTGCCAATGCAGAGCAGAGGTGCTGCCTGCAACCCAGCTCCACGCTGCTGGTACCACTTCCCACGCCAGGCCAGAAGCGGGGGTCCTCCTGCCGCCACAGCGGGAGCTTTGGGTGCTCTGCCAGGCCCAGAGCTGGGGGAGCCCCCTGCTCAGAAAACCTGGCGGCACAGGAGGGGTGGGCGGCTGCAGTGGGACGTGGGAAGGGGTGCCCTGCTGTGTCGGGACGCCTGGCACACACGTGTCCCCCCCGCCAAGGCCCGTGGCCCGGTGGACACGACTGCACACCTGCTTGTGTTCGAGGGCCGGTGAAACTTCAGCTTAGCTAGGTTCAGCTCCAGCTCGTGCAGCCTCTCCGCCAGTGCCTGCTTCTTCTCCTCGCCCTCCTTGATGCACTGCTCCAGGTCCGCCGAGGACTTCTGCTGTTCCAGGAGCCTGCCGGGTATGTCCTGGCCGGGGGAGAGCGCGAGGACTCAGCCCCCGGTGCTCCTGCAGGGTACAGGACCCAGGCCGTGGCCTCGGGGAGCCGTGTGCACCGTGGACGGCTGCAAGCTCATGTCACGGAGAAGTGTGGTGCCATCCCTGCCCGCCCCAGAGGGCCTCTGGGGGTCTCCCGAGGCAGAGGAGGGCAGAGAAGCCCACAATGCAACAAGGCAAGCAGAGGGCTCTCAGCTCCCCGGGCCCTGAGCAGCCGTGGGTTTTACCAGAGGGGGGGTTCACGTTACCCAGGTCCTGGAGCACTGCAGCGCAGCCTTGGCCTGCTCCAACTTCTGCGTGACCCTGGCCTCGTGCTCCATCTGGGACCTGAGGGCCTCCAGACTGGTGCCTGGGGTGGGAGGGAAGCGTCAGGGAAGGATGCCTGCGGCTGTGCCCGCGTCCCACCCCCCTGCACCCCGCCAGGCACTCACCCACGAGCTGGTCCTGTGAGGCCGGGGTCGGGGACTCCACGGTGAGCTCGTGCCTCTCCTGCTGCAAGGATGTGCAGTGTCACCCCCCCCGCTGCTGACACCCGGGGGGAGCTGGCCCTGCAGGCCCCCGACCCGTGTGGGGCCCGGCACCGATGCCTGCCGTCTGCCCACAGCCTGGCCTGTGCCAGGACCCCCAGCTCACCGCTCTCAGGTGCCTTTGGTACACGTCCTCCCGCCACCCTGTGTCTACAGAGACCTCCTGGGTGGCCCGGGAGCGGTACATGCGCGCTCTCTCCGCAAGGATCCGGCTGCGCGTCCTGTTTGCGTCCTTCTGGAGCGTGTCAGAGAAGGGAGAAGTGGCTGTCAGAGCTGGAACGGACCTTTGGCAGCCAGCTGAACTTGTGGGATGGCCAGGGTCAGCAATGACCAGCCCCCCCGCCAAGTAGACAGGCTGGGAAGGATAGTGGGCAAGGAGGGCTGGCGGGTGGAGCGTGCTGCCTTCGCCGTAGCTGGGGCTTCGGGCAGGCTGTCCCCAGCCCCAGGGCAGCCCGGCCCAAGAGCGACACCCGGGAGGAGCTATGGAGCCATCGGGGCGCTGTGGGCAAGCCCAGCTCCGGCTCTTTTGCTCTTGGTTGAAGGCACACTCAGCAGCTCCGGGGCACATGGTGCCGTCGGTGGGCTCTGGAGGGTGGAAAAGGGCCCCGAGGTGCCCCTGGCCATCTCACCTTGGCTCTGTCAGCGGCTTTGCAGGCCTCCAAGGCCATGAGATCCATGTCCTGGAGCTCCCTACCATACAGCTCGGCCATCTTGCACAGGACGTCCACGTGCGGAGGCAGGTGGGCCAGCTCCTGGGACACAGGGAGCCACAGCACGTCACCCCAGTGAGCCCCAGGGGTCCCCCGTGCTGTGACAGCAGATGGAGGGGAGCAGGAGGACCTCTTTGATCTGGGAGGGGGGCGTCCCACCAGCGTTGCCCCTGGGGCACCTCCTTGTCTCTGCTGGGGGAGCAGGTGGCACGATGGCACGGTGGGGAGGAGCTCACCTTCCTCAGGACATCCCGCACCGCCAGGTACAGGGCGGTCACCTTCTGTCCAGTGTGGACTTTGAGGAGCACCTTCTCAATGTTTTTCTCCAGCTGGCGAATGGCCTGGGGCAGAGGTGGGGGGGTACAGGGGGTGACCCCGCATGCCGAGCCCAGAGGCCAGCCGGGGGGTGCAGGGGCTGGATTAGAGCCCTCTGCAGGTGCTGCCAGCCCAGGAGGGGGTCCCAGGTACCTGCGCCTGTGCCTGCTGCCGCTTGTCAGGCATCGCAGCATCCTGCAGCTGCTGCAGCCGCCTCTGCAGCTCCTCCCGCACTTGTCTCCGCTGCCTCACCTGGTGCAGCAGCATGTTGCAGGTGTTCACCCGTTCATAGATGTCGGCCTGGAGCTTCTCCTGGGCCACCTGGATGGGCATGCGAGCATTCAGCAGGCTGGAGGCAGAGCTTGCTGGGCGCCCGCGGCACAAGGGGGTCCTGCCTGCAAAACCGCCCCCAGGGTGGAGCTGGGGACACCGGACTTAGGGGCGCTGCCTAACTGAGACCCAAGGCTGGGCGTCAATCGAATCCGTCAGTGCCCCAGCTGCGGGGGTGCCGGAGAGCAGCAGCAGCAGCAGCACCACCCCCCCCACCCGCCCGCCGCTGGCCCTGCAAGAGGCCCCCGGGCAAAGGCAGCTCTGCGGGGCCAGGGTCTCTGTCACCGCAGCGGGGCTTATAACCGGGTTGTAACCTCAGGACGGGCAGTGAAGGGCAGGGCCAGCAGCATCTCTCTCTCAGGGATGCGGCTGGAGCTGCAGGAACCCGGGCAGCCCTGGGCACACACAGGCTGGGACAGCCGGGAGCACTGCCGGGACAACAGATCTGCTCAGGGAGCTCAAGGAGGATCTGCACGGGTGGGTCCCGCAGTGGAAAGGGACCCGTGGGACCACACACAAACACCCCCCGTTGCACCACACCAGCCCTGGGGGGCTGTCCTTGTGCCGGCACCAGGTCACTCTACCGCCCACCCTGTCCTTCTGAGCCTTCCCACAGCCCCAGCCCCCTGCAAGCAGCCCGGGCGCGCTGGGCCCTGTCTTGTTGGCCAAAGCGGCCCCCAAGGACTTCGGCGCTCTGCAGGTCTCAGAGACGGTGTGTCTGTTGTGCTGCGGGCACGAGAGGGGCAGAGAGAACAATCACCACCAGCCTGGGGCCAGTCCCAGCCTAGTGCTGCCCTGTGGAGCCCGCTCCCGACAGGGCCAGCGCCAGGCAGGGGCAGAGCAGGAGGGACCCGACGGTACCTGCTGGCTACGGCCCCGGGCACGGACGTCCTCCTGCACAGCCTCACGCAGGCGGGGCAGCCGCTCTCCGGTCCCACTGCGCTTTTCCTCACGCGGCTGCACGCAAAACTTCCTGCCTTGCTCTGGGGGACACAAAGGCGCTGTTGGTACCATGCAGGACAACGCGGGGACCGAGAGCCACCCGCCCGCCCCAGGCCGTCCATAACGAGGGGACCGAGAGCCACCCGCCCGCCCCAGGCCGTCCACAACACGGGGACCGAGAGCCACCCGCCTGCCCCAGGCCGTCCATAACGAGGGGACCGAGAGCCACCCGCCCGCCCCAGGCCGTCCACAACACGGGGACCGAGAGCCACCCGCCCGCCCCAGGCCATCCATAACGAGGGGACCGAGAGCCACCCGCCCGCCCCAGGCCGTCCACAACACGGGGACCGAGAGCCACCCGCCCGCCCCAGGCCGTCCACAACACGGGGACCGAGAGCCACCCGCCCGCCCCAGGCCGTCCATAACGAGGGGACCGAGAGCCACCCGCCCGCCCCAGGCCGTCCACAACGCGGGGACCGAGAGCCACCCGCCCGCCCCAGGCCGTCCATAACGAGGGGACCGAGAGCCACCCGCCCGCCCCAGGCCGTCCACAACGCGGGGACCGAGAGCCACCCGCCCGCCCCAGGCCGTCCCCACAAGAAGCCCAAGGGGCAGCACCCTGCAAGGCGACGGCGGCACACAGCTCCTGGGCGCGCTGGCTGAGGTTTGCCTTGCGGCCCCGCATGGTGCCGCTGCTCCTGCCTCGGCCCTCCAGCCTGGCTGCGCACGTGGCAGCCGTCGTGGCTCTACTGCCCGGTGGAGACGTTGCCGGGCTGTTAGGACGTTGGCAGGCTGTGACACGGGCTGTGACATCACAGAGCTGAGCTCACTCCCTGCACTGGCGGAACTGTCACGGTGGCACCTCCCAGTGCCGCATGGCACACACCTCCTGCTCGGCCAGCGCCTCCTGCTCAGCCATCGCCACCCACGGCCCCCTCCTCTCCGCTTCTGCGGGCCACAGGCGAATGAATGACCAGTTACTGAGGCAGCCCAAGGCAGGGCGGGCAGCGCGGTCCCAGCACCGTGGCTGCAGCAGTTGCAGCCCGCCCAGCTGGGGGACCCCTCCAAGCCCCACCAGACACGGGGCCAGGACACTTGCAGGGAAAACACGTGGGCACATGGACCCCAACAGCCCCCCGCGCTCTCTGGCAGCTGCCGGCTGGTTTCGCATGGCACCAGGAGCCCGTTCCTGCCTCGCCACGTGCCTTCGGCAACACGGAACAGCTACGCAGGGAGTTCTGCTCCCGTGGCACCGGGCAAGAACAGACCAGCGGCTGAGACTGGGCTTTGGTCTTGTCCTTCCCGCGCGTTCTGGCTCAGCTACGGACACGGCGAGGAATGCAAGCATGTACATTTATTCGTTGAGAAATAAAACCAAGCTCCCTCTACCAGAGAGGAGGATAACCCTCAATCTTTGATTTGCAGAAAAAGACTCCTTATAGAGGGAAACTGCCTTCCTAGCACCAAGCTTGTAAATCAGCTCTGATGAAGTTTCTGTAACTCGAGATCTTTAATGTGCAGCCGTCCTATGGTGCTCTAGCTGCTGAACATAGGAAACAAAGAAATTAGAGGATTCTGAAATCCAGTGTTACCGACACAGGATCATCCCAGGCTCTTACTCAGCACCTCATTTGCAGACTGATGGATTGCATGTTAACGCCAATGGCCCGTGACAGGCTACACACAGACATTACCATCTTCTGTGCTTCATAAAAATGTGCATAAAGAGATGGCCCTTTGAAAGACAAGCAGTGAAGGCTTTGTGCCCACAAGGAACCTGGCCAGTCTGTCCATGCACGTAGAGATCTCCACGCTGAGGCGGGGCCCACGTGGCAAATAGAGTCATTATGCCACTACACTGTCCTAGGCAGCATTTAAACATCACGGCAGGTCATGCTAACTGCTGAAAGAAAACAAGCTGCTGAAGAGATAAAACTCAAGGATGCTGTGGTAAAATAATTGTGGCGGTGGGAGATCGTGACCTCCTACTCGAGGGGCAGGAGAGTTTTCCCTGCTCTGTAGCTGGTACAAGTGCGTGCCTCTGCAACAGCACCTCTGCTTTAACCCTTTCGTACCCTGAATGCAAATCTGCTCCTTGCTGCGTTAAGTCTCTGTCCTTGCCTGTGGTGCCTTTGCCGGCCAAGCCGCAGCTCCCAGCGGGTGTGGGGGTTTGTACAAACTCGCCCCAAGGCTTTGACCCTTCCCTGGGGTCCTTGACTCCCCCGCCTCGGGTCCTACATTAGTGCAAGTGTTTCGCGCTTCACCCCGGTTGCTCCACAGGAGGAGCCGCGACCTGAGGCTCGCTCTTGCAAAATACAGCAATCGTATGTTTAACACAAAAAATTCAACAAGAGCGTCTTTCTAGTTTAGGTCTCAGTTTTTCCCTATCCTTTTCTAGAGCCAAAATCCAAGTATCAGGTGGTGCTATCTTAGTCCCGCACTCCTCCTGCTACTCTGTATGGCTTCTCAAAGTGGAAAACGTATCTGCATATGTTACTTCATCCCATTTTCCCTGTCATCTTAAAACCAACATGAATTATAGCAAGGGGTTGCAATTTCCTGATCTTCTAAGATATATAAAGGCCACCATTGATGATAATATTTTTATTGAGACTCCCACCTGGCGGTCCTCCTATATTCTTCCAATGAGCCAAAATACAAACCAAAGGGCTCTTTTTTTACTATTTCCCCACTCTGTTCACTTTCCATTTCCACTTCATGCAAGTTACAGGTTTCAGGGCTGGCTTCGTAGCTGAGCTGCGTCTCAGTTGCACAAAACACTCACACAAAAGGGCCCGTTACACACTCGCTCGCTCTGCTCGCTCAGATAGATAGCAACAATACCATTTTATAATGGAAATGCCGAACTCAAACACTGTTATGCCATTCCAGAACGTCAAATAGAAACAAGAGGGCTCAAATAATGCACAGGACCAAATTTTACAACAGATGGCAAAGTGGTCAAAACACATTCTTGAAGAAAACCCAAACCCCCACCACTCCGGAGAAAACCTGTTACCCCTCGAGAGACCCCTTCCCGCTACCGCAGCGAGGAGAGCACCCAAATTCCCACCCCCAGCCTTTCCAGGGGCGAGCACCAGCGCTCTTTACCTCGCGCATTAACTGGTTAACTTGACCAAGTTTTAAACCAGCCTTGGGTTAGGGCTGTGCAAGGCACCAAGGCCTGGTCCTGCCATTTAGCAGCTTCAGCACTGTAAATCGCTTAGTTCAAAAACCATTGTCTTTAACACGGCCCTCCTTTGGTTTCATCATTGCATACCTGCAATAGTTTAGTATCTAACGTGGTTGCACGTCCTTTCTTGTAGTTGTGTTACTAAGCCAGTCACACAAGTGACACAACATTGCATTAGGACAATCACAGGCACAACTGTAAAAATCGCCCCGGTTATTATAATGATCGGTTTCTTTAACCCCACTGATGGGTTAGGGAACCAAGATGTTAATTCCTCGATACCGATATGCACAGTTTCTCCAATCCAAAAAAGACTTGTGCAAATCCAAATGGAACTGGGACCTTCTCAGCTGCTGACCAACAGATGCTGGATTTTGGACTGGGTGAATGTCACCATGGAGAGAGGGGTTTCTCAGCTACCCGAGCCTTTGGCAGATGTCGGTGGGCTCCTCTCTGCTCAAGGCAGCATTCTTGTGAGAGCTGTAAACCTTTCCTCCCCCGTGCGGCACCCGTGGGGTGTACCCTTGTTTCTGCATTGCCAAGGGAGGAAGGGAAGCCCTTTCAGAAGGTGCGAGGTGTATGAAGCTAGCATGGTTTGATCAGCTGGATTCCAAGCATTCGTATTTATCCAGTGGTGTGGTGACTGTTGTCTAATAGACATGTCCTGGAGCTGCTGCTTCTAAGCTGATGGGCACAAAACCTGGTGCTCCGTGGTTCTGCTGTACTAGACCTTGTAAAGGCAAACACCAGCGTTCATGCTGGCTCCTATAGCCTCGTCGTAGTTCAGAGTGTTTTGGCAGCAGCTGTAGAGCGCTGTGAAAGAGAGAAGGGATGGATGGTTTGCACAAAGGCGTGTGGATGGGCAGATTTTCCATGGTTTCTGGCCAATAGTGCCATGCCTGCAGCTGCGCTGCCCCAGGATGCCAGCGGTGCAGCGAGAGCCGGGGGTGCATCAATCTCACCATCAGCTGGTGGCCCACTGCAGCAAGAGCAGAGATGCCCAGTCAGCAGGACGGGTGGTGCTGTGCAGCTGTTTTGCTTCCTAATGGCATCTCTTTCAGCTGAGTTTCTTCAAAGCCTGGGTGCGCTGGACGTGGGCAGAGTGGCCCAGCGCTGGCCACCCACGCTCCCTGCTTGGCTCCCTGCTTGGCAGAGTATGTTCAGATCTTTGCTGCATGGCTGGGCAGCTGCTCGCAGGGCAGGACTCCCTGACCCAGACCCCAGCACAGCCCCCCTGGTGTGCTGGGCATGTGGGAACAGCACAGGGACAGGAGATGGATGGGTGTCATTAGAGCGTGGTTTTCAATTGCAGAAGAGCCTGTCTACAGCCATAGACGCGCTCTCAGTTCTGGGAAGCTCCATTAGATGCATTCTTTGGCACGTTCACCTATTGCTGGAGCTTCCTTTGAAAAACACAAGTTGTGCTGTATTTTGGCAATATCATCCCCGTACCAGTAGTCACACAAAACCCACCAGGAACACTTGGCGTGATGTGCCCGCCTGCTAGTGGCTGGGCAGAAAGAGCCCTTCCTTCCCCCTAGGGATGATGTTACAAGTGCTGTTGGCATGAAGTACAGGGACCGAGCAGAGAGGACAGTGAAAGCCTGGTCTGGTGTTGATGTCCCCCGGCTGAAGGGGACGAGGTGCCACTCTCCCGCGCGGGTCTCCCTGTCAGTGCTGGCTGTACTTGGGGAAACAGCACCATCCCTTTGCAGCCATGTTTTAGGAGTGCCTTTGCAGCGAAGGCACCGTGGAGCCCACGGCTGGGTGTCCGTGAGCAGTCAGCAGGGCTGGGGATCCTGTCCGGGAGCCACAGGCTCGCTGTAGCATCCTCTGCTGTCCTGGGTCATGCTGCGTTAGCCCTTACCTGCAGGCACTGCCCCGCAGCCCAGAGGTAGCGCCCGACGTGTGCTCTGAGGTCAGGGTTATCAGTACGAGTTGCACAACGTGTGTGCGGGGGCCAGGGGAGGGCAGAAGCTGGAAGGGTCCCCAGCCAGGTCAGGTCAGGCAGCCCCAGACTGGGGGCTCCAGCTCAGACGTGGCTCTCCCTTCCCAAGGCAGGGTCTGCCCTTGTGCTCCCACGCATGCACATGAAGACTCCCACCCTGAGGTCCAATGCCTGGACAGGTCTCAGCCCCTGCCCCACGTTTCCCCAGAGCTGCCTTGGACAGGCAACAGCCCTTTGAGGTCCCACAGTGGTCTGGGGCCGCAGAGGTCCCGCGAAGGTGATTGCCCCACGGGAGCAAGGGGGAGAGAGCCACCCTGACCCCAGCTTTGCTTTGGCCACGAAAGCGGTTCCCCCCCCGGTCCATCCCCACCTCTGCAGAGAGCGCAACGGGGTGAGGGGCGGCGGGGATGGGGGTGCTTCCAAAGCCAGCTCAGCACCCAGGCGTCCCAGGTGCCAGAAGCGACCCCCCCATTCCAGGTGTACCACAGGCCTGTGAGGAGCGCAAAACATCTACTTTATTAAAGCTGCCGGCCAAAGAGCACAGCGGGTGGCGCTGGGGCATGCCCAGCACAGCGGGTGGCTGTGGGGCATGCAAAGGTCTGCTGGAGAAACTGCTACTTCTTGCCACGCTTCTTGCTTTTCATGAGGAGCAGCCCCTGCTTCTTGATGCCCTCCCGGGTGAGGACAAGGCCACAGGATTCGTCATCAGAATCCAAGGACTCTGGAGGAGAGAGTGGAGAGGAGTGGGCTGTGGAGGCTCCGTGTGCTCGTGTCCCTGGGCAGAGCCGGCACCTTTTGCAGGGCTGGTGGCATCCCAGAGAGCCCTCGTGCGGAGCCCTGAGGCACAGGCACTGCCGACTGGCTCTGCCAGCCCCGCATCCCAGGGGGACCTGCAGAGCCTGGGGCTGCCACCGCTGTGGCCCCTCTTCAACACTGCTGGGGCTTCCCAGAAAGGCCTGGAGCCGGGGGGTGGTGGGTACAGCTCCCGCTTTGTTCAAAACACAGTAGTGAGCTGCCAAAAGCTCGTGGTCTCCCCCAAGAACATCCAACAGGAGGAGGCCACAACCAGGTGATTTTGAAGCCAAGGCTCTCCCTCCTTGTCCCACAGCACCTGGGACAAGCAGCTCGTGGGTTGGGCTCTGCTGGGACAGTGGAAGACAGGCAAGGATGCCCAGGAATCCCCATGGGCAGGGGCTGGGACGGTTGCTGTGGCACGTGTCCTCGCTGTGCTCTCCTACCTTGGCTGCTGTCCGCATCCTCCAAGGAAACCCTCAGGTTCTGTGGATGGTCTCTGGTGGTTTTCTCTAGTACGTTACGGACCTTGGCAAAAATCTGTGGAAGACACTCCGGGTTACTTGCTGAAGGGGAGGTGGGTGTTCCAAGCCAAGGGCTGCCCCACCTCGAGGTCCCCGCGCGGGGCACACCCTGCAGTGCCCCGTGCCACCGGGGGCTGAGCTGCTCCATGGCTCTCCCCTGGCGCCACCTCCATCCTGCCAGCTGGGAGGACGCTTGGGATGGGCCGTATGGGAAAGCCCCGTGCGGGTGCCCAAAGGCCACAGCAGGGGTGGAGCCCCCGCGCACCTTGTTGTCCTTGTTGGGGCTGCGCCAGTCGTGGGGCAGGCTGGCCACCCGCTGCACCAGGTAGCGCAGCTTCTGCTCACAGTGCTGCAGCTTCTCCTCCACCGCCATGGCCTTGACAGGATCCTCCTGGAGTCAGAGAGAGAACCACCACCTTGGTGGGGAAAACGAGCCACGGGGGGGGGGGGGGCAGTGGCTGCACCAAGCGTCACCACGCCGTGCTGCTGCACCAGCGGGCAGTGGCCGGGGCCAAGCTCATGCCAGCGCCATGTGGGTACCTGGCCGGGCACGGTGATGCCCTGCAGGCGGACGAAAAGGCTGTCGATGTCGTCTTCACATTTGAGCAGATCATCCTTGCTCCTCATCATCTGGGCCCGCATGTCCTCCAGCCGAGCCTCTTGGCACTGCAGTTTCAGCCGCAGCTCCTCCTCCAGCACCCTGGAGCCAAGCACATTCACATCCATACAAGTGCACAGGGGGGGCAGGAACACCCTAGAGCTGTTGCAAAAGCTGCTCAGGTTGCCAATGCAGAGCAGAGGTGCTGCCTGCAACCCAGCTCCACGCTGCTGGTACCACTTCCCACGCCAGGCCAGAAGCGGGGGTCCTCCTGCCGCCACAGCGGGAGCTTTGGGTGCTCTGCCAGGCCCAGAGCTGGGGGAGCCCCCTGCTCAGAAAACCTGGCGGCACAGGAGGGGTGGGCGGCTGCAGTGGGACGTGGGAAGGGGTGCCCTGCTGTGTCGGGACGCCTGGCACACACGTGTCCCCCCCGCCAAGGCCCGTGGCCCGGTGGACACGACTGCACACCTGCTTGTGTTCGAGGGCCGGTGAAACTTCAGCTTAGCTAGGTTCAGCTCCAGCTCGTGCAGCCTCTCCGCCAGTGCCTGCTTCTTCTCCTCGCCCTCCTTGATGCACTGCTCCAGGTCCGCCGAGGACTTCTGCTGTTCCAGGAGCCTGCCGGGTATGTCCTGGCCGGGGGAGAGCGCGAGGACTCAGCCCCCGGTGCTCCTGCAGGGTACAGGACCCAGGCCGTGGCCTCGGGGAGCCGTGTGCACCGTGGACGGCTGCAAGCTCATGTCACGGAGAAGTGTGGTGCCATCCCTGCCCGCCCCAGAGGGCCTCTGGGGGTCTCCCGAGGCAGAGGAGGGCAGAGAAGCCCACAATGCAACAAGGCAAGCAGAGGGCTCTCAGCTCCCCGGGCCCTGAGCAGCCGTGGGTTTTACCAGAGGGGGGGTTCACGTTACCCAGGTCCTGGAGCACTGCAGCGCAGCCTTGGCCTGCTCCAACTTCTGCGTGACCCTGGCCTCGTGCTCCATCTGGGACCTGAGGGCCTCCAGACTGGTGCCTGGGGTGGGAGGGAAGCGTCAGGGAAGGATGCCTGCGGCTGTGCCCGCGTCCCACCCCCCTGCACCCCGCCAGGCACTCACCCACGAGCTGGTCCTGTGAGGCCGGGGTCGGGGACTCCACGGTGAGCTCGTGCCTCTCCTGCTGCAAGGATGTGCAGTGTCACCCCCCCCGCTGCTGACACCCGGGGGGAGCTGGCCCTGCAGGCCCCCGACCCGTGTGGGGCCCGGCACCGATGCCTGCCGTCTGCCCACAGCCTGGCCTGTGCCAGGACCCCCAGCTCACCGCTCTCAGGTGCCTTTGGTACACGTCCTCCCGCCACCCTGTGTCTACAGAGACCTCCTGGGTGGCCCGGGAGCGGTACATGCGCGCTCTCTCCGCAAGGATCCGGCTGCGCGTCCTGTTTGCGTCCTTCTGGAGCGTGTCAGAGAAGGGAGAAGTGGCTGTCAGAGCTGGAACGGACCTTTGGCAGCCAGCTGAACTTGTGGGATGGCCAGGGTCAGCAATGACCAGCCCCCCCGCCAAGTAGACAGGCTGGGAAGGATAGTGGGCAAGGAGGGCTGGCGGGTGGAGCGTGCTGCCTTCGCCGTAGCTGGGGCTTCGGGCAGGCTGTCCCCAGCCCCAGGGCAGCCCGGCCCAAGAGCGACACCCGGGAGGAGCTATGGAGCCATCGGGGCGCTGTGGGCAAGCCCAGCTCCGGCTCTTTTGCTCTTGGTTGAAGGCACACTCAGCAGCTCCGGGGCACATGGTGCCGTCGGTGGGCTCTGGAGGGTGGAAAAGGGCCCCGAGGTGCCCCTGGCCATCTCACCTTGGCTCTGTCAGCGGCTTTGCAGGCCTCCAAGGCCATGAGATCCATGTCCTGGAGCTCCCTACCATACAGCTCGGCCATCTTGCACAGGACGTCCACGTGCGGAGGCAGGTGGGCCAGCTCCTGGGACACAGGGAGCCACAGCACGTCACCCCAGTGAGCCCCAGGGGTCCCCCGTGCTGTGACAGCAGATGGAGGGGAGCAGGAGGACCTCTTTGATCTGGGAGGGGGGCGTCCCACCAGCGTTGCCCCTGGGGCACCTCCTTGTCTCTGCTGGGGGAGCAGGTGGCACGATGGCACGGTGGGGAGGAGCTCACCTTCCTCAGGACATCCCGCACCGCCAGGTACAGGGCGGTCACCTTCTGTCCAGTGTGGACTTTGAGGAGCACCTTCTCAATGTTTTTCTCCAGCTGGCGAATGGCCTGGGGCAGAGGTGGGGGGGTACAGGGGGTGACCCCGCATGCCGAGCCCAGAGGCCAGCCGGGGGGTGCAGGGGCTGGATTAGAGCCCTCTGCAGGTGCTGCCAGCCCAGGAGGGGGTCCCAGGTACCTGCGCCTGTGCCTGCTGCCGCTTGTCAGGCATCGCAGCATCCTGCAGCTGCTGCAGCCGCCTCTGCAGCTCCTCCCGCACTTGTCTCCGCTGCCTCACCTGGTGCAGCAGCATGTTGCAGGTGTTCACCCGTTCATAGATGTCGGCCTGGAGCTTCTCCTGGGCCACCTGGATGGGCATGCGAGCATTCAGCAGGCTGGAGGCAGAGCTTGCTGGGCGCCCGCGGCACAAGGGGGTCCTGCCTGCAAAACCGCCCCCAGGGTGGAGCTGGGGACACCGGCCTTAGGGGCGCTGCCTAACTGAGACCCAGGGCTGGGCGTCAATCGAATCCGTCAGTGCCCCAGCTGCGGGGGTGCCGGAGAGCAGCAGCAGCAGCAGCACCACCCCCCCCACCCGCCCGCCGCTGGCCCTGCAAGAGGCCCCCGGGCAAAGGCAGCTCTGCGGGGCCAGGGTCTCTGTCACCGCAGCGGGGCTTATAACCGGGTTGTACCCTCGGGACGGGCAGTGAAGGGCAGGGCAGGGCAGGGCCAGCATCTCTCTCTCAGGGATGCGGCTGGAGCTGCAGGAACCCGGGCAGCCCTGGGCACACACAGGCTGGGACAGCCGGGAGCACTGCCGGGACAACAGATCTGCTCAGGGAGCTCAAGGAGGATCTGCACGGGTGGGTCCCGCAGTGGAAAGGGACCCGTGGGACCACACACAAACACCCCCCGTTGCACCACACCAGCCCTGGGGGGCTGTCCTTGTGCCGGCACCAGGTCACTCTACCACCCACCCTGTCCTTCTGAGCCTTCCCACAGCCCCAGCCCCCTGCAAGCAGCCCGGGCGCGCTGGGCCCTGTCTTGTTGGCCAAAGCGGCCCCCAAGGACTTCGGCGCTCTGCAGGTCTCAGAGACGGTGTGTCTGTTGTGCTGCGGGCACGAGAGGGGCAGAGAGAACAATCACCACCAGCCTGGGGCCAGTCCCAGCCTAGTGCTGCCCTGTGGAGCCCGCTCCCGACAGGGCCAGCGCCAGGCAGGGGCAGAGCAGGAGGGACCCGACGGTACCTGCTGGCTATGGCCCCGGGCACGGACGTCCTCCTGCACAGCCTCACACAGGCGGGGCAGCCGCTCTCCGGTCCCACTGCGCTTTTCCTCACGCGGCTGCACACAAAACTTCCTGCCTTGCTCTGGGGGACACAAAGGCGCTGTTGGTACCGTGCAGGACAACGCGGGGACCGAGAGCCACCCGCCCGCCCCAGGCTGTCCACAACACGGGGACCGAGAGCCACCCGCCCGCCCCAGGCCGTCCACAACGCGGGGACCGAGAGCCACCCGCCCGCCCCAGGCCGTCCACAACGCGGGGACCGAGAGCCACCCGCCCGCCCCAGGCCGTCCATAACGAGGGGACTGAGAGCCACCCGCCCGCCCCAGGCCGTCCACAACACGGGGACCGAGAGCCACCCGCCCGCCCCAGGCCGTCCATAACGAGGGGACCGAGAGCCACCCGCCCGCCCCAGGCCGTCCATAACGAGGGGACCGAGAGCCACCCGCCCGCCCCAGGCCGTCCACAACGCGGGGACCGAGAGCCACCCGCCCGCCCCAGGCCGTCCATAACGAGGGGACCGAGAGCCACCCGCCCGCCCCAGGCCGTCCACAACGCGGGGACCGAGAGCCACCCGCCCGCCCCAGGCCGTCCCCACAAGAAGCCCAAGGGGCAGCACCCTGCAAGGCGACGGTGGCACACAGCTCCTGGGCGCGCTGGCTGAGGTTTGCCTTGCGGCCCCGCATGGTGCCGCTGCTCCTGCCTCGGCCCTCCAGCCTGGCTGCGCACGTGGCAGCCGTCGTGGCTCTACTGCCCGGTGGAGACGTTGCCGGGCTGTTAGGACGTTGGCAGGCTGTGACACGGGCTGTGACATCACAGAGCTGAGCTCACTCCCTGCACTGGCGGAACTGTCACGGTGGCACCTCCCAGTGCCGCATGGCACACACCTCCTGCTCGGCCAGCGCCTCCTGCTCAGCCATCGCCACCCACGGCCCCCTCCTCTCCGCTTCTGCGGGCCACAGGCGAATGAATAACCAGTTACTGAGGCAGCCCAAGGCAGGGCGGGCAGCGCGGTCCCAGCACCGTGGCTGCAGCAGTTGCAGCCCGCCCAGCTGGGGGACCCCTCCAAGCCCCACCAGACACGGGGCCAGGACACTTGCAGGGAAAACACGTGGGCACATGGACCCCAACAGCCCCCCGCGCTCTCTGGCAGCTGCCGGCTGGTTTCGCATGGCACCAGGAGCCCGTTCCTGCCTCGCCACGTGCCTTCGGCAACACGGAACAGCTACGCAGGGAGTTCTGCTCCCGTGGCACCGGGCAAGAACAGACCAGCGGCTGAGACTGGGCTTTGGTCTTGTCCTTCCCGCGCGTTCTGGCTCAGCTACGGACACGGCGAGGAATGCAAGCATGTACATTTATTCGTTGAGAAATAAAACCAAGCTCCCTCTACCAGAGAGGAGGATAACCCTCAATCTTTGATTTGCAGAAAAAGACTCCTTATAGAGGGAAACTGCCTTCCTAGCACCAAGCTTGTAAATCAGCTCTGATGAAGTTTCTGTAACTCGAGATCTTTAATGTGCAGCCGTCCTATGGTGCTCTAGCTGCTGAACATAGGAAACAAAGAAATTAGAGGATTCTGAAATCCAGTGTTACCGACACAGGATCATCCCAGGCTCTTACTCAGCACCTCATTTGCAGACTGATGGATTGCATGTTAACGCCAATGGCCCGTGACAGGCTACACACAGACATTACCATCTTCTGTGCTTCATAAAAATGTGCATAAAGAGATGGCCCTTTGAAAGACAAGCAGTGAAGGCTTTGTGCCCACAAGGAACCTGGCCAGTCTGTCCATGCACGTAGAGATCTCCACGCTGAGGCGGGGCCCACGTGGCAAATAGAGTCATTATGCCACTACACTGTCCTAGGCAGCATTTAAACATCACGGCAGGTCATGCTAACTGCTGAAAGAAAACAAGCTGCTGAAGAGATAAAACTCAAGGATGCTGTGGTAAAATAATTGTGGCGGTGGGAGATCGTGACCTCCTACTCGAGGGGCAGGAGAGTTTTCCCTGCTCTGTAGCTGGTACAAGTGCGTGCCTCTGCAACAGCACCTCTGCTTTAACCCTTTCGTACCCTGAATGCAAATCTGCTCCTTGCTGCGTTAAGTCTCTGTCCTTGCCTGTGGTGCCTTTGCCGGCCAAGCCGCAGCTCCCAGCGGGTGTGGGGGTTTGTACAAACTCGCCCCAAGGCTTTGACCCTTCCCTGGGGTCCTTGACTCCCCCGCCTCGGGTCCTACATTAGTGCAAGTGTTTCGCGCTTCACCCCGGTTGCTCCACAGGAGGAGCCGCGACCTGAGGCTCGCTCTTGCAAAATACAGCAATCGTATGTTTAACACAAAAAATTCAACAAGAGCGTCTTTCTAGTTTAGGTCTCAGTTTTTCCCTATCCTTTTCTAGAGCCAAAATCCAAGTATCAGGTGGTGCTATCTTAGTCCCGCACTCCTCCTGCTACTCTGTATGGCTTCTCAAAGTGGAAAACGTATCTGCATATGTTACTTCATCCCATTTTCCCTGTCATCTTAAAACCAACATGAATTATAGCAAGGGGTTGCAATTTCCTGATCTTCTAAGATATATAAAGGCCACCATTGATGATAATATTTTTATTGAGACTCCCACCTGGCGGTCCTCCTATATTCTTCCAATGAGCCAAAATACAAACCAAAGGGCTCTTTTTTTACTATTTCCCCACTCTGTTCACTTTCCATTTCCACTTCATGCAAGTTACAGGTTTCAGGGCTGGCTTCGTAGCTGAGCTGCGTCTCAGTTGCACAAAACACTCACACAAAAGGGCCCGTTACACACTCGCTCGCTCTGCTCGCTCAGATAGATAGCAACAATACCATTTTATAATGGAAATGCCGAACTCAAACACTGTTATGCCATTCCAGAACGTCAAATAGAAACAAGAGGGCTCAAATAATGCACAGGACCAAATTTTACAACAGATGGCAAAGTGGTCAAAACACATTCTTGAAGAAAACCCAAACCCCCACCACTCCGGAGAAAACCTGTTACCCCTCGAGAGACCCCTTCCCGCTACCGCAGCGAGGAGAGCACCCAAATTCCCACCCCCAGCCTTTCCAGGGGCGAGCACCAGCGCTCTTTACCTCGCGCATTAACTGGTTAACTTGACCAAGTTTTAAACCAGCCTTGGGTTAGGGCTGTGCAAGGCACCAAGGCCTGGTCCTGCCATTTAGCAGCTTCAGCACTGTAAATCGCTTAGTTCAAAAACCATTGTCTTTAACACGGCCCTCCTTTGGTTTCATCATTGCATACCTGCAATAGTTTAGTATCTAACGTGATTGCACGTCCTTTCTTGTAGTTGTGTTACTAAGCCAGTCACACAAGTGACACAACATTGCATTAGGACAATCACAGGCACAACTGTAAAAATCGCCCCGGTTATTATAATGATCTGTTTCTTTAACCCCACTGATGGGTTAGGGAACCAAGATGTTAATTCCTCGATACCGATATGCACAGTTTCTCCAATCCAAAAAAGACTTGTGCAAATCCAAATGGAACTGGGACCTTCTCAGCTGCTGACCAACAGATGCTGGATTTTGGACTGGGTGAATGTCACCATGGAGAGAGGGGTTTCTCAGCTACCCGAGCCTTTGGCAGATGTCGGTGGGCTCCTCTCTGCTCAAGGCAGCATTCTTGTGAGAGCTGTAAACCTTTCCTCCCCCGTGCGGCACCCGTGGGGTGTACCCTTGTTTCTGCATTGCCAAGGGAGGAAGGGAAGCCCTTTCAGAAGGTGCGAGGTGTATGAAGCTAGCATGGTTTGATCAGCTGGATTCCAAGCATTCGTATTTATCCAGTGGTGTGGTGACTGTTGTCTAATAGACATGTCCTGGAGCTGCTGCTTCTAAGCTGATGGGCACAAAACCTGGTGCTCCGTGGTTCTGCTGTACTAGACCTTGTAAAGGCAAACACCAGCGTTCATGCTGGCTCCTATAGCCTCGTCGTAGTTCAGAGTGTTTTGGCAGCAGCTGTAGAGCGCTGTGAAAGAGAGAAGGGATGGATGGTTTGCACAAAGGCGTGTGGATGGGCAGATTTTCCATGGTTTCTGGCCAATAGTGCCATGCCTGCAGCTGCGCTGCCCCAGGATGCCAGCGGTGCAGCGAGAGCCGGGGGTGCATCAATCTCACCATCAGCTGGTGGCCCACTGCAGCAAGAGCAGAGATGCCCAGTCAGCAGGACGGGTGGTGCTGTGCAGCTGTTTTGCTTCCTAATGGCATCTCTTTCAGCTGAGTTTCTTCAAAGCCTGGGTGCGCTGGACGTGGGCAGAGTGGCCCAGCGCTGGCCACCCACGCTCCCTGCTTGGCTCCCTGCTTGGCAGAGTATGTTCAGATCTTTGCTGCATGGCTGGGCAGCTGCTCGCAGGGCAGGACTCCCTGACCCAGACCCCAGCACAGCCCCCCTGGTGTGCTGGGCATGTGGGAACAGCACAGGGACAGGAGATGGATGGGTGTCATTAGAGCGTGGTTTTCAATTGCAGAAGAGCCTGTCTACAGCCATAGACGCGCTCTCAGTTCTGGGAAGCTCCATTAGATGCATTCTTTGGCACGTTCACCTATTGCTGGAGCTTCCTTTGAAAAACACAAGTTGTGCTGTATTTTGGCAATATCATCCCCGTACCAGTAGTCACACAAAACCCACCAGGAACACTTGGCGTGATGTGCCCGCCTGCTAGTGGCTGGGCAGAAAGAGCCCTTCCTTCCCCCTAGGGATGATGTTACAAGTGCTGTTGGCATGAAGTACAGGGACCGAGCAGAGAGGACAGTGAAAGCCTGGTCTGGTGTTGATGTCCCCCGGCTGAAGGGGACGAGGTGCCACTCTCCCGCGCGGGTCTCCCTGTCAGTGCTGGCTGTACTTGGGGAAACAGCACCATCCCTTTGCAGCCATGTTTTAGGAGTGCCTTTGCAGCGAAGGCACCGTGGAGCCCACGGCTGGGTGTCCGTGAGCAGTCAGCAGGGCTGGGGATCCTGTCCGGGAGCCACAGGCTCGCTGTAGCATCCTCTGCTGTCCTGGGTCATGCTGCGTTAGCCCTTACCTGCAGGCACTGCCCCGCAGCCCAGAGGTAGCGCCCGACGTGTGCTCTGAGGTCAGGGTTATCAGTACGAGTTGCACAACGTGTGTGCGGGGGCCAGGGGAGGGCAGAAGCTGGAAGGGTCCCCAGCCAGGTCAGGTCAGGCAGCCCCAGACTGGGGGCTCCAGCTCAGACGTGGCTCTCCCTTCCCAAGGCAGGGTCTGCCCTTGTGCTCCCACGCATGCACATGAAGACTCCCACCCTGAGGTCCAATGCCTGGACAGGTCTCAGCCCCTGCCCCACGTTTCCCCAGAGCTGCCTTGGACAGGCAACAGCCCTTTGAGGTCCCACAGTGGTCTGGGGCCGCAGAGGTCCCGCGAAGGTGATTGCCCCACGGGAGCAAGGGGGAGAGAGCCACCCTGACCCCAGCTTTGCTTTGGCCACGAAAGCGGTTCCCCCCCCGGTCCATCCCCACCTCTGCAGAGAGCGCAACGGGGTGAGGGGCGGCGGGGATGGGGGTGCTTCCAAAGCCAGCTCAGCACCCAGGCGTCCCAGGTGCCAGAAGCGACCCCCCCATTCCAGGTGTACCACAGGCCTGTGAGGAGCGCAAAACATCTACTTTATTAAAGCTGCCGGCCAAAGAGCACAGCGGGTGGCGCTGGGGCATGCCCAGCACAGCGGGTGGCTGTGGGGCATGCAAAGGTCTGCTGGAGAAACTGCTACTTCTTGCCACGCTTCTTGCTTTTCATGAGGAGCAGCCCCTGCTTCTTGATGCCCTCCCGGGTGAGGACAAGGCCACAGGATTCGTCATCAGAATCCAAGGACTCTGGAGGAGAGAGTGGAGAGGAGTGGGCTGTGGAGGCTCCGTGTGCTCGTGTCCCTGGGCAGAGCCGGCACCTTTTGCAGGGCTGGTGGCATCCCAGAGAGCCCTCGTGCGGAGCCCTGAGGCACAGGCACTGCCGACTGGCTCTGCCAGCCCCGCATCCCAGGGGGACCTGCAGAGCCTGGGGCTGCCACCGCTGTGGCCCCTCTTCAACACTGCTGGGGCTTCCCAGAAAGGCCTGGAGCCGGGAGGTGGTGGGTACAGCTCCCGCTTTGTTCAAAACACAGTAGTGAGCTGCCAAAAGCTCGTGGTCTCCCCCAAGAACATCCAACAGGAGGAGGCCACAACCAGGTGATTTTGAAGCCAAGGCTCTCCCTCCTTGTCCCACAGCACCTGGGACAAGCAGCTCGTGGGTTGGGCTCTGCTGGGACAGTGGAAGACAGGCAAGGATGCCCAGGAATCCCCATGGGCAGGGGCTGGGACGGTTGCTGTGGCACGTGTCCTCGCTGTGCTCTCCTACCTTGGCTGCTGTCCGCATCCTCCAAGGAAACCCTCAGGTTCTGTGGATGGTCTCTGGTGGTTTTCTCTAGTACGTTACGGACCTTGGCAAAAATCTGTGGAAGACACTCCGGGTTACTTGCTGAAGGGGAGGTGGGTGTTCCAAGCCAAGGGCTGCCCCACCTCGAGGTCCCCGCGCGGGGCACACCCTGCAGTGCCCCGTGCCACCGGGGGCTGAGCTGCTCCATGGCTCTCCCCTGGCGCCACCTCCATCCTGCCAGCTGGGAGGACGCTTGGGATGGGCCGTATGGGAAAGCCCCGTGCGGGTGCCCAAAGGCCACAGCAGGGGTGGAGGCCCCGCGCACCTTGTTGTCCTTGTTGGGGCTGCGCCAGTCGTGGGGCAGGCTGGCCACCCGCTGCACCAGGTAGCGCAGCTTCTGCTCACAGTGCTGCAGCTTCTCCTCCACCGCCATGGCCTTGACAGGATCCTCCTGGAGTCAGAGAGAGAACCACCACCTTGGTGGGGAAAACGAGCCACGGGGGGGGGGGGGGCAGTGGCTGCACCAAGCGTCACCACGCCGTGCTGCTGCACCAGCGGGCAGTGGCCGGGGCCAAGCTCATGCCAGCGCCATGTGGGTACCTGGCCGGGCACGGTGATGCCCTGCAGGCGGACGAAAAGGCTGTCGATGTCGTCTTCACATTTGAGCAGATCATCCTTGCTCCTCATCATCTGGGCCCGCATGTCCTCCAGCCGAGCCTCTTGGCACTGCAGTTTCAGCCGCAGCTCCTCCTCCAGCACCCTGGAGCCAAGCACATTCACATCCATACAAGTGCACAGGGGGGGCAGGAACACCCTAGAGCTGTTGCAAAAGCTGCTCAGGTTGCCAATGCAGAGCAGAGGTGCTGCCTGCAACCCAGCTCCACGCTGCTGGTACCACTTCCCACGCCAGGCCAGAAGCGGGGGTCCTCCTGCCGCCACAGCGGGAGCTTTGGGTGCTCTGCCAGGCCCAGAGCTGGGGGAGCCCCCTGCTCAGAAAACCTGGCGGCACAGGAGGGGTGGGCGGCTGCAGTGGGACGTGGGAAGGGGTGCCCTGCTGTGTCGGGACGCCTGGCACACACGTGTCCCCCCCGCCAAGGCCCGTGGCCCGGTGGACACGACTGCACACCTGCTTGTGTTCGAGGGCCGGTGAAACTTCAGCTTAGCTAGGTTCAGCTCCAGCTCGTGCAGCCTCTCCGCCAGTGCCTGCTTCTTCTCCTCGCCCTCCTTGATGCACTGCTCCAGGTCCGCCGAGGACTTCTGCTGTTCCAGGAGCCTGCCGGGTATGTCCTGGCCGGGGGAGAGCGCGAGGACTCAGCCCCCGGTGCTCCTGCAGGGTACAGGACCCAGGCCGTGGCCTCGGGGAGCCGTGTGCACCGTGGACGGCTGCAAGCTCATGTCACGGAGAAGTGTGGTGCCATCCCTGCCCGCCCCAGAGGGCCTCTGGGGGTCTCCCGAGGCAGAGGAGGGCAGAGAAGCCCACAATGCAACAAGGCAAGCAGAGGGCTCTCAGCTCCCCGGGCCCTGAGCAGCCGTGGGTTTTACCAGAGGGGGGGTTCACGTTACCCAGGTCCTGGAGCACTGCAGCGCAGCCTTGGCCTGCTCCAACTTCTGCGTGACCCTGGCCTCGTGCTCCATCTGGGACCTGAGGGCCTCCAGACTGGTGCCTGGGGTGGGAGGGAAGCGTCAGGGAAGGATGCCTGCGGCTGTGCCCGCGTCCCACCCCCCTGCACCCCGCCAGGCACTCACCCACGAGCTGGTCCTGTGAGGCCGGGGTCGGGGACTCCACGGTGAGCTCGTGCCTCTCCTGCTGCAAGGATGTGCAGTGTCACCCCCCCCGCTGCTGACACCCGGGGGGAGCTGGCCCTGCAGGCCCCCGACCCGTGTGGGGCCCGGCACCGATGCCTGCCGTCTGCCCACAGCCTGGCCTGTGCCAGGACCCCCAGCTCACCGCTCTCAGGTGCCTTTGGTACACGTCCTCCCGCCACCCTGTGTCGACAGAGACCTCCTGGGTGGCCCGGGAGCGGTACATGCGCGCTCTCTCCGCAAGGATCCGGCTGCGCGTCCTGTTTGCGTCCTTCTGGAGCGTGTCAGAGAAGGGAGAAGTGGCTGTCAGAGCTGGAACGGACCTTTGGCAGCCAGCTGAACTTGTGGGATGGCCAGGGTCAGCAATGACCAGCCCCCCCGCCAAGTAGACAGGCTGGGAAGGATAGTGGGCAAGGAGGGCTGGCGGGTGGAGCGTGCTGCCTTCGCCGTAGCTGGGGCTTCGGGCAGGCTGTCCCCAGCCCCAGGGCAGCCCGGCCCAAGAGCGACACCCGGGAGGAGCTATGGAGCCATCGGGGCGCTGTGGGCAAGCCCAGCTCCGGCTCTTTTGCTCTTGGTTGAAGGCACACTCAGCAGCTCCGGGGCACATGGTGCCGTCGGTGGGCTCTGGAGGGTGGAAAAGGGCCCCGAGGTGCCCCTGGCCATCTCACCTTGGCTCTGTCAGCGGCTTTGCAGGCCTCCAAGGCCATGAGATCCATGTCCTGGAGCTCCCTACCATACAGCTCGGCCATCTTGCACAGGACGTCCACGTGCGGAGGCAGGTGGGCCAGCTCCTGGGACACAGGGAGCCACAGCACGTCACCCCAGTGAGCCCCAGGGGTCCCCCGTGCTGTGACAGCAGATGGAGGGGAGCAGGAGGACCTCTTTGATCTGGGAGGGGGGCGTCCCACCAGCGTTGCCCCTGGGGCACCTCCTTGTCTCTGCTGGGGGAGCAGGTGGCACGATGGCACGGTGGGGAGGAGCTCACCTTCCTCAGGACATCCCGCACCGCCAGGTACAGGGCGGTCACCTTCTGTCCAGTGTGGACTTTGAGGAGCACCTTCTCAATGTTTTTCTCCAGCTGGCGAATGGCCTGGGGCAGAGGTGGGGGGGTACAGGGGGTGACCCCGCATGCCGAGCCCAGAGGCCAGCCGGGGGGTGCAGGGGCTGGATTAGAGCCCTCTGCAGGTGCTGCCAGCCCAGGAGGGGGTCCCAGGTACCTGCGCCTGTGCCTGCTGCCGCTTGTCAGGCATCGCAGCATCCTGCAGCTGCTGCAGCCGCCTCTGCAGCTCCTCCCGCACTTGTCTCCGCTGCCTCACCTGGTGCAGCAGCATGTTGCAGGTGTTCACCCGTTCATAGATGTCGGCCTGGAGCTTCTCCTGGGCCACCTGGATGGGCATGCGAGCATTCAGCAGGCTGGAGGCAGAGCTTGCTGGGCGCCCGCGGCACAAGGGGGTCCTGCCTGCAAAACCGCCCCCAGGGTGGAGCTGGGGACACCGGCCTTAGGGGCGCTGCCTAACTGAGACCCAGGGCTGGGCGTCAATCGAATCCGTCAGTGCCCCAGCTGCGGGGGTGCCGGAGAGCAGCAGCAGCAGCAGCACCACCCCCCCCACCCGCCCGCCGCTGGCCCTGCAAGAGGCCCCCGGGCAAAGGCAGCTCTGCGGGGCCAGGGTCTCTGTCACCGCAGCGGGGCTTATAACCGGGTTGTAACCTCAGGACGGGCAGTGAAGGGCAGGGCAGGGCAGGGCCAGCATCTCTCTCTCAGGGATGCGGCTGGAGCTGCAGGAACCCGGGCAGCCCTGGGCACACACAGGCTGGGACAGCCGGGAGCACTGCCGGGACAACAGATCTGCTCAGGGAGCTCAAGGAGGATCTGCACGGGTGGGTCCCGCAGTGGAAAGGGACCCGTGGGACCACACACAAACACCCCCCGTTGCACCACACCAGCCCTGGGGGGCTGTCCTTGTGCCGGCACCAGGTCACTCTACCACCCACCCTGTCCTTCTGAGCCTTCCCACAGCCCCAGCCCCCTGCAAGCAGCCCGGGCGCGCTGGGCCCTGTCTTGTTGGCCAAAGCGGCCCCCAAGGACTTCGGCGCTCTGCAGGTCTCAGAGACGGTGTGTCTGTTGTGCTGCGGGCACGAGAGGGGCAGAGAGAACAATCACCACCAGCCTGGGGCCAGTCCCAGCCTAGTGCTGCCCTGTGGAGCCCGCTCCCGACAGGGCCAGCGCCAGGCAGGGGCAGAGCAGGAGGGACCCGACGGTACCTGCTGGCTATGGCCCCGGGCACGGACGTCCTCCTGCACAGCCTCACGCAGGCGGGGCAGCCGCTCTCCGGTCCCACTGCGCTTTTCCTCACGCGGCTGCACGCAAAACTTCCTGCCTTGCTCTGGGGGACACAAAGGCGCTGTTGGTACCATGCAGGACAACGCGGGGACCGAGAGCCACCCGCCCGCCCCAGGCCGTCCACAACGCGGGGACCGAGAGCCACCCGCCCGCCCCAGGCCGTCCACAACACGGGGACCGAGAGCCACCCGCCCGCCCCAGGCCGTCCATAACGAGGGGACCGAGAGCCACCCGCCCGCCCCAGGCCGTCCACAACACGGGGACCGAGAGCCACCCGCCCGCCCCAGGCCGTCCCCACAAGAAGCCCAAGGGGCAGCACCCTGCAAGGCGACGGTGGCACACAGCTCCTGGGCGCGCTGGCTGAGGTTTGCCTTGCGGCCCCGCATGGTGCCGCTGCTCCTGCCTCGGCCCTCCAGCCTGGCTGCGCACGTGGCAGCCGTCGTGGCTCTACTGCCCGGTGGAGACGTTGCCGGGCTGTTAGGACGTTGGCAGGCTGTGACACGGGCTGTGACATCACAGAGCTGAGCTCACTCCCTGCACTGGCGGAACTGTCACGGTGGCACCTCCCAGTGCCGCATGGCACACACCTCCTGCTCGGCCAGCGCCTCCTGCTCAGCCATCGCCACCCACGGCCCCCTCCTCTCCGCTTCTGCGGGCCACAGGCGAATGAATAACCAGTTACTGAGGCAGCCCAAGGCAGGGCGGGCAGCGCGGTCCCAGCACCGTGGCTGCAGCAGTTGCAGCCCGCCCAGCTGGGGGACCCCTCCAAGCCCCACCAGACACGGGGCCAGGACACTTGCAGGGAAAACACGTGGGCACATGGACCCCAACAGCCCCCCGCGCTCTCTGGCAGCTGCCGGCTGGTTTCGCATGGCACCAGGAGCCCGTTCCTGCCTCGCCACGTGCCTTCGGCAACACGGAACAGCTACGCAGGGAGTTCTGCTCCCGTGGCACCGGGCAAGAACAGACCAGCGGCTGAGACTGGGCTTTGGTCTTGTCCTTCCCGCGCGTTCTGGCTCAGCTACGGACACGGCGAGGAATGCAAGCATGTACATTTATTCGTTGAGAAATAAAACCAAGCTCCCTCTACCAGAGAGGAGGATAACCCTCAATCTTTGATTTGCAGAAAAAGACTCCTTATAGAGGGAAACTGCCTTCCTAGCACCAAGCTTGTAAATCAGCTCTGATGAAGTTTCTGTAACTCGAGATCTTTAATGTGCAGCCGTCCTATGGTGCTCTAGCTGCTGAACATAGGAAACAAAGAAATTAGAGGATTCTGAAATCCAGTGTTACCGACACAGGATCATCCCAGGCTCTTACTCAGCACCTCATTTGCAGACTGATGGATTGCATGTTAACGCCAATGGCCCGTGACAGGCTACACACAGACATTACCATCTTCTGTGCTTCATAAAAATGTGCATAAAGAGATGGCCCTTTGAAAGACAAGCAGTGAAGGCTTTGTGCCCACAAGGAACCTGGCCAGTCTGTCCATGCACGTAGAGATCTCCACGCTGAGGCGGGGCCCACGTGGCAAATAGAGTCATTATGCCACTACACTGTCCTAGGCAGCATTTAAACATCACGGCAGGTCATGCTAACTGCTGAAAGAAAACAAGCTGCTGAAGAGATAAAACTCAAGGATGCTGTGGTAAAATAATTGTGGCGGTGGGAGATCGTGACCTCCTACTCGAGGGGCAGGAGAGTTTTCCCTGCTCTGTAGCTGGTACAAGTGCGTGCCTCTGCAACAGCACCTCTGCTTTAACCCTTTCGTACCCTGAATGCAAATCTGCTCCTTGCTGCGTTAAGTCTCTGTCCTTGCCTGTGGTGCCTTTGCCGGCCAAGCCGCAGCTCCCAGCGGGTGTGGGGGTTTGTACAAACTCGCCCCAAGGCTTTGACCCTTCCCTGGGGTCCTTGACTCCCCCGCCTCGGGTCCTACATTAGTGCAAGTGTTTCGCGCTTCACCCCGGTTGCTCCACAGGAGGAGCCGCGACCTGAGGCTCGCTCTTGCAAAATACAGCAATCGTATGTTTAACACAAAAAATTCAACAAGAGCGTCTTTCTAGTTTAGGTCTCAGTTTTTCCCTATCCTTTTCTAGAGCCAAAATCCAAGTATCAGGTGGTGCTATCTTAGTCCCGCACTCCTCCTGCTACTCTGTATGGCTTCTCAAAGTGGAAAACGTATCTGCATATGTTACTTCATCCCATTTTCCCTGTCATCTTAAAACCAACATGAATTATAGCAAGGGGTTGCAATTTCCTGATCTTCTAAGATATATAAAGGCCACCATTGATGATAATATTTTTATTGAGACTCCCACCTGGCGGTCCTCCTATATTCTTCCAATGAGCCAAAATACAAACCAAAGGGCTCTTTTTTTACTATTTCCCCACTCTGTTCACTTTCCATTTCCACTTCATGCAAGTTACAGGTTTCAGGGCTGGCTTCGTAGCTGAGCTGCGTCTCAGTTGCACAAAACACTCACACAAAAGGGCCCGTTACACACTCGCTCGCTCTGCTCGCTCAGATAGATAGCAACAATACCATTTTATAATGGAAATGCCGAACTCAAACACTGTTATGCCATTCCAGAACGTCAAATAGAAACAAGAGGGCTCAAATAATGCACAGGACCAAATTTTACAACAGATGGCAAAGTGGTCAAAACACATTCTTGAAGAAAACCCAAACCCCCACCACTCCGGAGAAAACCTGTTACCCCTCGAGAGACCCCTTCCCGCTACCGCAGCGAGGAGAGCACCCAAATTCCCACCCCCAGCCTTTCCAGGGGCGAGCACCAGCGCTCTTTACCTCGCGCATTAACTGGTTAACTTGACCAAGTTTTAAACCAGCCTTGGGTTAGGGCTGTGCAAGGCACCAAGGCCTGGTCCTGCCATTTAGCAGCTTCAGCACTGTAAATCGCTTAGTTCAAAAACCATTGTCTTTAACACGGCCCTCCTTTGGTTTCATCATTGCATACCTGCAATAGTTTAGTATCTAACGTGATTGCACGTCCTTTCTTGTAGTTGTGTTACTAAGCCAGTCACACAAGTGACACAACATTGCATTAGGACAATCACAGGCACAACTGTAAAAATCGCCCCGGTTATTATAATGATCGGTTTCTTTAACCCCACTGATGGGTTAGGGAACCAAGATGTTAATTCCTCGATACCGATATGCACAGTTTCTCCAATCCAAAAAAGACTTGTGCAAATCCAAATGGAACTGGGACCTTCTCAGCTGCTGACCAACAGATGCTGGATTTTGGACTGGGTGAATGTCACCATGGAGAGAGGGGTTTCTCAGCTACCCGAGCCTTTGGCAGATGTCGGTGGGCTCCTCTCTGCTCAAGGCAGCATTCTTGTGAGAGCTGTAAACCTTTCCTCCCCCGTGCGGCACCCGTGGGGTGTACCCTTGTTTCTGCATTGCCAAGGGAGGAAGGGAAGCCCTTTCAGAAGGTGCGAGGTGTATGAAGCTAGCATGGTTTGATCAGCTGGATTCCAAGCATTCGTATTTATCCAGTGGTGTGGTGACTGTTGTCTAATAGACATGTCCTGGAGCTGCTGCTTCTAAGCTGATGGGCACAAAACCTGGTGCTCCGTGGTTCTGCTGTACTAGACCTTGTAAAGGCAAACACCAGCGTTCATGCTGGCTCCTATAGCCTCGTCGTAGTTCAGAGTGTTTTGGCAGCAGCTGTAGAGCGCTGTGAAAGAGAGAAGGGATGGATGGTTTGCACAAAGGCGTGTGGATGGGCAGATTTTCCATGGTTTCTGGCCAATAGTGCCATGCCTGCAGCTGCGCTGCCCCAGGATGCCAGCGGTGCAGCGAGAGCCGGGGGTGCATCAATCTCACCATCAGCTGGTGGCCCACTGCAGCAAGAGCAGAGATGCCCAGTCAGCAGGACGGGTGGTGCTGTGCAGCTGTTTTGCTTCCTAATGGCATCTCTTTCAGCTGAGTTTCTTCAAAGCCTGGGTGCGCTGGACGTGGGCAGAGTGGCCCAGCGCTGGCCACCCACGCTCCCTGCTTGGCTCCCTGCTTGGCAGAGTATGTTCAGATCTTTGCTGCATGGCTGGGCAGCTGCTCGCAGGGCAGGACTCCCTGACCCAGACCCCAGCACAGCCCCCCTGGTGTGCTGGGCATGTGGGAACAGCACAGGGACAGGAGATGGATGGGTGTCATTAGAGCGTGGTTTTCAATTGCAGAAGAGCCTGTCTACAGCCATAGACGCGCTCTCAGTTCTGGGAAGCTCCATTAGATGCATTCTTTGGCACGTTCACCTATTGCTGGAGCTTCCTTTGAAAAACACAAGTTGTGCTGTATTTTGGCAATATCATCCCCGTACCAGTAGTCACACAAAACCCACCAGGAACACTTGGCGTGATGTGCCCGCCTGCTAGTGGCTGGGCAGAAAGAGCCCTTCCTTCCCCCTAGGGATGATGTTACAAGTGCTGTTGGCATGAAGTACAGGGACCGAGCAGAGAGGACAGTGAAAGCCTGGTCTGGTGTTGATGTCCCCCGGCTGAAGGGGACGAGGTGCCACTCTCCCGCGCGGGTCTCCCTGTCAGTGCTGGCTGTACTTGGGGAAACAGCACCATCCCTTTGCAGCCATGTTTTAGGAGTGCCTTTGCAGCGAAGGCACCGTGGAGCCCACGGCTGGGTGTCCGTGAGCAGTCAGCAGGGCTGGGGATCCTGTCCGGGAGCCACAGGCTCGCTGTAGCATCCTCTGCTGTCCTGGGTCATGCTGCGTTAGCCCTTACCTGCAGGCACTGCCCCGCAGCCCAGAGGTAGCGCCCGACGTGTGCTCTGAGGTCAGGGTTATCAGTACGAGTTGCACAACGTGTGTGCGGGGGCCAGGGGAGGGCAGAAGCTGGAAGGGTCCCCAGCCAGGTCAGGTCAGGCAGCCCCAGACTGGGGGCTCCAGCTCAGACGTGGCTCTCCCTTCCCAAGGCAGGGTCTGCCCTTGTGCTCCCACGCATGCACATGAAGACTCCCACCCTGAGGTCCAATGCCTGGACAGGTCTCAGCCCCTGCCCCACGTTTCCCCAGAGCTGCCTTGGACAGGCAACAGCCCTTTGAGGTCCCACAGTGGTCTGGGGCCGCAGAGGTCCCGCGAAGGTGATTGCCCCACGGGAGCAAGGGGGAGAGAGCCACCCTGACCCCAGCTTTGCTTTGGCCACGAAAGCGGTTCCCCCCCCGGTCCATCCCCACCTCTGCAGAGAGCGCAACGGGGTGAGGGGCGGCGGGGATGGGGGTGCTTCCAAAGCCAGCTCAGCACCCAGGCGTCCCAGGTGCCAGAAGCGACCCCCCCATTCCAGGTGTACCACAGGCCTGTGAGGAGCGCAAAACATCTACTTTATTAAAGCTGCCGGCCAAAGAGCACAGCGGGTGGCGCTGGGGCATGCCCAGCACAGCGGGTGGCTGTGGGGCATGCAAAGGTCTGCTGGAGAAACTGCTACTTCTTGCCACGCTTCTTGCTTTTCATGAGGAGCAGCCCCTGCTTCTTGATGCCCTCCCGGGTGAGGACAAGGCCACAGGATTCGTCATCAGAATCCAAGGACTCTGGAGGAGAGAGTGGAGAGGAGTGGGCTGTGGAGGCTCCGTGTGCTCGTGTCCCTGGGCAGAGCCGGCACCTTTTGCAGGGCTGGTGGCATCCCAGAGAGCCCTCGTGCGGAGCCCTGAGGCACAGGCACTGCCGACTGGCTCTGCCAGCCCCGCATCCCAGGGGGACCTGCAGAGCCTGGGGCTGCCACCGCTGTGGCCCCTCTTCAACACTGCTGGGGCTTCCCAGAAAGGCCTGGAGCCGGGGGGTGGTGGGTACAGCTCCCGCTTTGTTCAAAACACAGTAGTGAGCTGCCAAAAGCTCGTGGTCTCCCCCAAGAACATCCAACAGGAGGAGGCCACAACCAGGTGATTTTGAAGCCAAGGCTCTCCCTCCTTGTCCCACAGCACCTGGGACAAGCAGCTCGTGGGTTGGGCTCTGCTGGGACAGTGGAAGACAGGCAAGGATGCCCAGGAATCCCCATGGGCAGGGGCTGGGACGGTTGCTGTGGCACGTGTCCTCGCTGTGCTCTCCTACCTTGGCTGCTGTCCGCATCCTCCAAGGAAACCCTCAGGTTCTGTGGATGGTCTCTGGTGGTTTTCTCTAGTACGTTACGGACCTTGGCAAAAATCTGTGGAAGACACTCCGGGTTACTTGCTGAAGGGGAGGTGGGTGTTCCAAGCCAAGGGCTGCCCCACCTCGAGGTCCCCGCGCGGGGCACACCCTGCAGTGCCCCGTGCCACCGGGGGCTGAGCTGCTCCATGGCTCTCCCCTGGCGCCACCTCCATCCTGCCAGCTGGGAGGACGCTTGGGATGGGCCGTATGGGAAAGCCCCGTGCGGGTGCCCAAAGGCCACAGCAGGGGTGGAGGCCCCGCGCACCTTGTTGTCCTTGTTGGGGCTGCGCCAGTCGTGGGGCAGGCTGGCCACCCGCTGCACCAGGTAGCGCAGCTTCTGCTCACAGTGCTGCAGCTTCTCCTCCACCGCCATGGCCTTGACAGGATCCTCCTGGAGTCAGAGAGAGAACCACCACCTTGGTGGGGAAAACGAGCCACGGGGGGGGGGGGGGGCAGTGGCTGCACCAAGCGTCACCACGCCGTGCTGCTGCACCAGCGGGCAGTGGCCGGGGCCAAGCTCATGCCAGCGCCATGTGGGTACCTGGCCGGGCACGGTGATGCCCTGCAGGCGGACGAAAAGGCTGTCGATGTCGTCTTCACATTTGAGCAGATCATCCTTGCTCCTCATCATCTGGGCCCGCATGTCCTCCAGCCGAGCCTCTTGGCACTGCAGTTTCAGCCGCAGCTCCTCCTCCAGCACCCTGGAGCCAAGCACATTCACATCCATACAAGTGCACAGGGGGGGCAGGAACACCCTAGAGCTGTTGCAAAAGCTGCTCAGGTTGCCAATGCAGAGCAGAGGTGCTGCCTGCAACCCAGCTCCACGCTGCTGGTACCACTTCCCACGCCAGGCCAGAAGCGGGGGTCCTCCTGCCGCCACAGCGGGAGCTTTGGGTGCTCTGCCAGGCCCAGAGCTGGGGGAGCCCCCTGCTCAGAAAACCTGGCGGCACAGGAGGGGTGGGCGGCTGCAGTGGGACGTGGGAAGGGGTGCCCTGCTGTGTCAGGACGCCTGGCACACACGTGTCCCCCCCGCCAAGGCCCGTGGCCCGGTGGACACGACTGCACACCTGCTTGTGTTCGAGGGCCGGTGAAACTTCAGCTTAGCTAGGTTCAGCTCCAGCTCGTGCAGCCTCTCCGCCAGTGCCTGCTTCTTCTCCTCGCCCTCCTTGATGCACTGCTCCAGGTCCGCCGAGGACTTCTGCTGTTCCAGGAGCCTGCCGGGTATGTCCTGGCCGGGGGAGAGCGCGAGGACTCAGCCCCCGGTGCTCCTGCAGGGTACAGGACCCAGGCCGTGGCCTCGGGGAGCCGTGTGCACCGTGGACGGCTGCAAGCTCATGTCACGGAGAAGTGTGGTGCCATCCCTGCCCGCCCCAGAGGGCCTCTGGGGGTCTCCCGAGGCAGAGGAGGGCAGAGAAGCCCACAATGCAACAAGGCAAGCAGAGGGCTCTCAGCTCCCCGGGCCCTGAGCAGCCGTGGGTTTTACCAGAGGGGGGGTTCACGTTACCCAGGTCCTGGAGCACTGCAGCGCAGCCTTGGCCTGCTCCAACTTCTGCGTGACCCTGGCCTCGTGCTCCATCTGGGACCTGAGGGCCTCCAGACTGGTGCCTGGGGTGGGAGGGAAGCGTCAGGGAAGGATGCCTGCGGCTGTGCCCGCGTCCCACCCCCCTGCACCCCGCCAGGCACTCACCCACGAGCTGGTCCTGTGAGGCCGGGGTCGGGGACTCCACGGTGAGCTCGTGCCTCTCCTGCTGCAAGGATGTGCAGTGTCACCCCCCCCGCTGCTGACACCCGGGGGGAGCTGGCCCTGCAGGCCCCCGACCCGTGTGGGGCCCGGCACCGATGCCTGCCGTCTGCCCACAGCCTGGCCTGTGCCAGGACCCCCAGCTCACCGCTCTCAGGTGCCTTTGGTACACGTCCTCCCGCCACCCTGTGTCTACAGAGACCTCCTGGGTGGCCCGGGAGCGGTACATGCGCGCTCTCTCCGCAAGGATCCGGCTGCGCGTCCTGTTTGCGTCCTTCTGGAGCGTGTCAGAGAAGGGAGAAGTGGCTGTCAGAGCTGGAACGGACCTTTGGCAGCCAGCTGAACTTGTGGGATGGCCAGGGTCAGCAATGACCAGCCCCCCCGCCAAGTAGACAGGCTGGGAAGGATAGTGGGCAAGGAGGGCTGGCGGGTGGAGCGTGCTGCCTTCGCCGTAGCTGGGGCTTCGGGCAGGCTGTCCCCAGCCCCAGGGCAGCCCGGCCCAAGAGCGACACCCGGGAGGAGCTATGGAGCCATCGGGGCGCTGTGGGCAAGCCCAGCTCCGGCTCTTTTGCTCTTGGTTGAAGGCACACTCAGCAGCTCCGGGGCACATGGTGCCGTCGGTGGGCTCTGGAGGGTGGAAAAGGGCCCCGAGGTGCCCCTGGCCATCTCACCTTGGCTCTGTCAGCGGCTTTGCAGGCCTCCAAGGCCATGAGATCCATGTCCTGGAGCTCCCTACCATACAGCTCGGCCATCTTGCACAGGACGTCCACGTGCGGAGGCAGGTGGGCCAGCTCCTGGGACACAGGGAGCCACAGCACGTCACCCCAGTGAGCCCCAGGGGTCCCCCGTGCTGTGACAGCAGATGGAGGGGAGCAGGAGGACCTCTTTGATCTGGGAGGGGGGCGTCCCACCAGCGTTGCCCCTGGGGCACCTCCTTGTCTCTGCTGGGGGAGCAGGTGGCACGATGGCACGGTGGGGAGGAGCTCACCTTCCTCAGGACATCCCGCACCGCCAGGTACAGGGCGGTCACCTTCTGTCCAGTGTGGACTTTGAGGAGCACCTTCTCAATGTTTTTCTCCAGCTGGCGAATGGCCTGGGGCAGAGGTGGGGGGGTACAGGGGGTGACCCCGCATGCCGAGCCCAGAGGCCAGCCGGGGGGTGCAGGGGCTGGATTAGAGCCCTCTGCAGGTGCTGCCAGCCCAGGAGGGGGTCCCAGGTACCTGCGCCTGTGCCTGCTGCCGCTTGTCAGGCATCGCAGCATCCTGCAGCTGCTGCAGCCGCCTCTGCAGCTCCTCCCGCACTTGTCTCCGCTGCCTCACCTGGTGCAGCAGCATGTTGCAGGTGTTCACCCGTTCATAGATGTCGGCCTGGAGCTTCTCCTGGGCCACCTGGATGGGCATGCGAGCATTCAGCAGGCTGGAGGCAGAGCTTGCTGGGCGCCCGCGGCACAAGGGGGTCCTGCCTGCAAAACCGCCCCCAGGGTGGAGCTGGGGACACCGGCCTTAGGGGCGCTGCCTAACTGAGACCCAGGGCTGGGCGTCAATCGAATCCGTCAGTGCCCCAGCTGCGGGGGTGCCGGAGAGCAGCAGCAGCAGCAGCACCACCCCCCCCACCCGCCCGCCGCTGGCCCTGCAAGAGGCCCCCGGGCAAAGGCAGCTCTGCGGGGCCAGGGTCTCTGTCACCGCAGCGGGGCTTATAACCGGGTTGTAACCTCAGGACGGGCAGTGAAGGGCAGGGCAGGGCAGGGCCAGCATCTCTCTCTCAGGGATGCGGCTGGAGCTGCAGGAACCCGGGCAGCCCTGGGCACACACAGGCTGGGACAGCCGGGAGCACTGCCGGGACAACAGATCTGCTCAGGGAGCTCAAGGAGGATCTGCACGGGTGGGTCCCGCAGTGGAAAGGGACCCGTGGGACCACACACAAACACCCCCCGTTGCACCACACCAGCCCTGGGGGGCTGTCCTTGTGCCGGCACCAGGTCACTCTACCACCCACCCTGTCCTTCTGAGCCTTCCCACAGCCCCAGCCCCCTGCAAGCAGCCCGGGCGCGCTGGGCCCTGTCTTGTTGGCCAAAGCGGCCCCCAAGGACTTCGGCGCTCTGCAGGTCTCAGAGACGGTGTGTCTGTTGTGCTGCGGGCACGAGAGGGGCAGAGAGAACAATCACCACCAGCCTGGGGCCAGTCCCAGCCTAGTGCTGCCCTGTGGAGCCCGCTCCCGACAGGGCCAGCGCCAGGCAGGGGCAGAGCAGGAGGGACCCGACGGTACCTGCTGGCTATGGCCCCGGGCACGGACGTCCTCCTGCACAGCCTCACACAGGCGGGGCAGCCGCTCTCCGGTCCCACTGCGCTTTTCCTCACGCGGCTGCACACAAAACTTCCTGCCTTGCTCTGGGGGACACAAAGGCGCTGTTGGTACCATGCAGGACAACGCGGGGACCGAGAGCCACCCGCCCGCCCCAGGCCGTCCATAACGAGGGGACCGAGAGCCACCCGCCCGCCCCAGGCCGTCCACAACACGGGGACCGAGAGCCACCCGCCTGCCCCAGGCCGTCCATAACGAGGGGACCGAGAGCCACCCGCCCGCCCCAGGCCGTCCACAACACGGGGACCGAGAGCCACCCGCCCGCCCCAGGCCATCCATAACGAGGGGACCGAGAGCCACCCACCCGCCCCAGGCCGTCCACAACACGGGGACCGAGAGCCACCCGCCCGCCCCAGGCCGTCCACAACACGGGGACCGAGAGCCACCCGCCCGCCCCAGGCCGTCCATAACGAGGGGACCGAGAGCCACCCGCCCGCCCCAGGCCGTCCACAACGCGGGGACCGAGAGCCACCCGCCCGCCCCAGGCCGTCCATAACGAGGGGACCGAGAGCCACCCGCCCGCCCCAGGCCGTCCACAACGCGGGGACCGAGAGCCACCCGCCCGCCCCAGGCCGTCCCCACAAGAAGCCCAAGGGGCAGCACCCTGCAAGGCGACGGCGGCACACAGCTCCTGGGCGCGCTGGCTGAGGTTTGCCTTGCGGCCCCGCATGGTGCCGCTGCTCCTGCCTCGGCCCTCCAGCCTGGCTGCGCACGTGGCAGCCGTCGTGGCTCTACTGCCCGGTGGAGACGTTGCCGGGCTGTTAGGACGTTGGCAGGCTGTGACACGGGCTGTGACATCACAGAGCTGAGCTCACTCCCTGCACTGGCGGAACTGTCACGGTGGCACCTCCCAGTGCCGCATGGCACACACCTCCTGCTCGGCCAGCGCCTCCTGCTCAGCCATCGCCACCCACGGCCCCCTCCTCTCCGCTTCTGCGGGCCACAGGCGAATGAATGACCAGTTACTGAGGCAGCCCAAGGCAGGGCGGGCAGCGCGGTCCCAGCACCGTGGCTGCAGCAGTTGCAGCCCGCCCAGCTGGGGGACCCCTCCAAGCCCCACCAGACACGGGGCCAGGACACTTGCAGGGAAAACACGTGGGCACATGGACCCCAACAGCCCCCCGCGCTCTCTGGCAGCTGCCGGCTGGTTTCGCATGGCACCAGGAGCCCGTTCCTGCCTCGCCACGTGCCTTCGGCAACACGGAACAGCTACGCAGGGAGTTCTGCTCCCGTGGCACCGGGCAAGAACAGACCAGCGGCTGAGACTGGGCTTTGGTCTTGTCCTTCCCGCGCGTTCTGGCTCAGCTACGGACACGGCGAGGAATGCAAGCATGTACATTTATTCGTTGAGAAATAAAACCAAGCTCCCTCTACCAGAGAGGAGGATAACCCTCAATCTTTGATTTGCAGAAAAAGACTCCTTATAGAGGGAAACTGCCTTCCTAGCACCAAGCTTGTAAATCAGCTCTGATGAAGTTTCTGTAACTCGAGATCTTTAATGTGCAGCCGTCCTATGGTGCTCTAGCTGCTGAACATAGGAAACAAAGAAATTAGAGGATTCTGAAATCCAGTGTTACCGACACAGGATCATCCCAGGCTCTTACTCAGCACCTCATTTGCAGACTGATGGATTGCATGTTAACGCCAATGGCCCGTGACAGGCTACACACAGACATTACCATCTTCTGTGCTTCATAAAAATGTGCATAAAGAGATGGCCCTTTGAAAGACAAGCAGTGAAGGCTTTGTGCCCACAAGGAACCTGGCCAGTCTGTCCATGCACGTAGAGATCTCCACGCTGAGGCGGGGCCCACGTGGCAAATAGAGTCATTATACCACTACACTGTCCTAGGCAGCATTTAAACATCATGGTAGGTTACCGGGGCGTGGCAAGAGAGAACTTTTTAGAAGAACTGCTAAAATGCCTCAAGGATGTCCATTTCAGTGGCCCTCAGCAAAGCTCAGACTCTCGAGTGGACGACTCTTCCAAAATATTGCTCAAGAAATGTGAGCCAGGCTTGTACAAGCTCGTGTCAACAGGCGCCTGCAGAAATCAGCTTCCAGGAGGAAGCCTTTGAGTAAGGGTCTAGTCCCACAGGCCCCCTGCACCTCACACGTCAAACCTCTCCGGTTTCAGTTGTCTTCAGCCGTCCCTGCCTAAATTCTGGAGACTTCCCTTGCTGGTCATGCTACAAAGGAAAAGGTCACGTAAGCAGCACAAGCCAGAGCTCCCTTCAGTTCTCATGTAGCAGGCAGTCGGGCGCACTAAGAGTGAACAGCCAATCATGAACACACCACTTGCCTGGGAGAGACATCGAGGCGTTGGCTAGCCTGCAGCTCCTGACCTGCTGCCTGCTGTTAGCATGGGAAGGGGTACGTCACGCTGAAGGCTCCGTAAATCCCTGCTGGCTGAGCTTTCGGTCACCCAAGCACAGGGGCTTTGCCTGGTGGTTTGCATTTTCCGTCTCTCCTCCTCCACTTGCTGTGCTCTCTTCCCCTCTTCTTTGAAACACACCAGCTCCACTAAAAAGCATTTGTTGAACACAGCTGAGACAAGAGCTCATGGAATCTGGAGCTGCCTGGAAATGCTGGGCAGGTATTAGAAAGCAGCATAAACAGCGAGAGGAGAAAGGACAGCTGCCAGGATTGCTCTGTGTCGCACTAAAACGGGGCACAACCAAACCGCTCCTGCTGGGGAATGGCGGCCCAACAAAAGCCTGTCCAGCTCGATGGGCAGAGGCCACCCATGCCTGTTGGAGATTCTCACCGACACTGTGGAATGAACAGCTCACAAGCACAGGCCACCCCTTCGGCCTACAGAAAGCATTGCCGTGGCCGGAGGCACTTCCTATACCATTCACAAAAATGATTTTATGTCTTTCTGTATCTCTAATATAGAAACAGGTGATAATTGATTTTTCTTAAGGTGGCTAAATACATGTCACAAAGAAGTTATATGGAAGAGAAGGTTTTTAATAAGTCAGCAAGTACTCTTCTATCCAGTCAAAGGAAATCTTTAAGAATGGTGGTTTAATTATCAAGCAGCCAATTGTAGAAGCCCAAGTCAGTGATCGTGCTGCTCACAGATTTTTAGGCACGATCCATGCTTTGCACGTGCTGAGAAGTGAACACGCAGCTCTCTTCTGAAGGTTCCTCTCCTCACAGACAAACTCACCCCTCAGCAATCTATGCAACCTGTCGCTCGGCACTGACAGCTCCTGGTAGCAACAACGGGCACCGTATCAGCCCAACACTCTTCAACAGCAACCCTTAAAGGAAACCAAAGCAAGAGTCACTTCTCTACCACATCTTAACTCAGGCCTCATTAGTGCAACTCTGACATAAAACGTTCCAGCAGTCAAACACATTTGTAAACCAAGCAGGTGTGGAAGGATAAAAAACCCCACACTGCATGGAAAAATCTGAAAGGACTAGTGTCAGGAAATATCTGGCAGCAAGAGAACGGAAAAACCACGAAGGCCGAACAGAAAAGCATGTCTATCGCCAGTAATTTCGTAGAATGCTGTTGCAAGTAGAACTGCTGTGGGAAGGCTTTCATTATTCAAGCTTTTCGTCTCCTTCCTCCACGTCTTTCAGACTCAGCACTTCCAGGGTTCCTTTCCCTTTTGTCTCACTCCGTATCAACTCATCAATCTCTCTGAAGCAGCCTGGGTCAATAAGGCACACCTGAAATGTCAAGCCATAGTATTTGATTGTCATTAGACCCTTTTCAAAGTCTCACATTAATTTTCATTAAAAATAAAAATGCTTTTGTGACTAAGAAGGACTTTGCAGAATTGATAAGCAATTTCTATCAAATAATCTTTCCACAGAGGCTCTGCAGTTCCATTTACCCATGCTGGGCATGTCTTTTGACAGCTGGGATTGCTAGATTCTAATCTGGTCTCGGAAAGATTCTGGCTAATACCAAGTTCTGCTTTGCCACAGACTATTTCTTCAAAACCTAATTAACTGCTGTCAAATACAGGCCTGACCCACCAAATGAAGAGTAACATTCCATACATGCAGAGAAATTTATCCGTGCTGTAGGATAATCACTGCTAAGAGGAATAACACTGCTCCTCCGCAGCTTGAAGCAGCAACCTCTGTACAATAAAGGCTACTTGCACGCTGACCTCACTAGGATTAGGTGACATTAAAACCACAAAGCACACCTCTGATTTAGAACCCCTGGTAAACCTGCAGTTTATCTCAACATCTTCCACATATTTATTCATCAACTAGTCAAAGGTACAAGTGTAGTCAAATCAAGTATGACACCCAAGGACTGCTTTATTACTCACAATTTCCAGCTGTTCGTGGAAATCTTCACTCTCAATAACTTTAATCAGGGGCTTGAGCTTCTCTCTCAGTTTCTTCCCCTCCTTTGCTGGAAGGATAAATCGCAGCCTCATGTGAGCACGTTCGATCTGCATGGTTTCCTTTAACTGTCTGATCACTTCCAGTGCCTGTCACGACATGAAGAGGAAAGAGCATTGACACACATGCTTACAAACCCTCGCACAGACCAAAATCTCAAATCCTTTGCATTAGCTCCAGACACAGTTCTCAGCACTGATCATTGTCACCCTGCTGCAGGGAGTATGGTTTACACTCCCTTGGTAGAGCAGCAAGAAAAGGCAGAGGTCTGGCTGTTTGTGACCACTTCAAATACTTAACAAGCCTGTCCAAAATCACGTTCAATAGCAGCCATACTGCAAAACAACAGAAACCCACATGGCTCAGATGCAAAGCCTGATTCACGGCCTCAATTAAAATAAACGATAAAACTTCCTTCTGTTCCAGATATACCACTGTTGCTGCTTTAATTGGTTTCTTTCTTTCTCCCTTCTCCGCATTGTTAGAAAACAAACTGCGTGAGTTTCAGAAGCTGCTTGTACCCAGCATGCAGCTGCCAGCCAGCTGAGTAACCGCTCTGCAGGCTTCAGACCGCAGTGCTCTGCTCACCCCTCCGTGGCTGTGCAGGGAGAAATCAGGCTTGAAGAGCCACCTCTAAGCAGCAGCTCATGTCGTGAGAAAACCAACCTGCTGCTTTGTGCTCCTGTGCGGCTTGACGGAGTAGTGAATATCCTTCATGGCTCTTTCGATCAGGATCACTGTGTATGGCCTCTTTGTTTCAGGATTCACACACTTGTCAGCCACAATAGTTGCAATGTCTCTAAACATCTGCTCCAGCTGTGTCTGTCGTTCTTTGTCCGATACTTGCAGCTCCCCTTTGGATAAAATCTGTACAGTAAAAAGGAAGACATTAGTTAATAAATATACAGATTTGAGCACAGAATGAAAACTTTAGTAACTCTGTTAAATTTAACAATTGATTCAATGGTTTGGTTAGATGGTACAGTGGAGCAAAAGAACAGCCGTATTAGTAATGTACACCATTATGGCAGGCACTACTGTAAAGTCTGCAGACAAAAAACCCACCACAGACACACTCAACTATACAAAGCGCAGATTTACTTACATTCTCACCACCTATAAGTCCATGGTTTGTATCCTGCCGAGGACTAAGAAAGTGGATCTGTTCCTTTTTTTAAATATCTATCTATCTATCTATCTATCTATATCTCATACATAGCATTTCATTGAAGTGTCCAAAGTAAGAAGGAACTGTCCCATTTCTTTCCATGCATCCTTAATAATGTATTTTAGATGAGGAACTGCTTAGTGCTGGCTAACCTTTTTCCTGTGTCCGCAGACCTCAGCACGTAGAAGCTGCACGTTACACAGAGAGCTCACAACTCTTTCCAGCCAGCTGCACAGATAATGTTTAAGACTACAGCACAGTGCTACCAGTCCTTCCGTCGCACTGCTTCACCAATTGAACACCACTTTTGCCTACAGCAGCACTGCATTCAGTGGGAACTTTCTAGGGCTAAACCAACCTACCATGCCCATGTGACCTGTTTGTAAAAGATTTGGCAGGTCTTCTCCACGCTTTGAGAAAGCAAAGTGTGTGAAACCTACCATCTTACAGATTTCTGTTTGGTCATCTGTCCCAAATGCTTGAACGAGATCTTCCCTCTTCGCCACCTGGCCTTTGGAAACGTTGACAAACACTGTATGTGTCTGCAGGACCTCGTCGAGATCTTTCTCCCTGAAGATGAGGAGAGAGTTCAAAAACTTGTGAAGTCAGTCACGTAAGAAAGAGCACACGAGTATTCAGCGAGGAGGAAGAAGTCCTGCTGCCAAGGGCTGGATTAGGGGAGCCTGGAACCAGGATTGCCCAAGCGTCACTGCCGGGGATGGGCAGGGTCACCGCCCCTGCACGGCTCCCCCCGCTCCCCACAGCTGGGTCCCCCCCTCTACACGGGTGTCCCCTGCTCCACAGCCGGGTCCCGCACGGCTCCTGCCCCAAGCCACAGCCGGGTCCCATCCGGGTTCCCGCCCCCGGCACAGGCCAGTCGCCACGGGCCTCTTCAGCCCCGCCGCCTCCCCCACGCCCCGCCACACCCGGGTCCCCACACGAAGTCGCCTCACGCCACCGGGCGCCCACACGGGCCTCCCCCGCAGGCCGCCCCCGGCGGCCAGACCCCGTCATCGTCGGCCGGTCTCACTCACGCTCCGCTGCGCCATCCCATGACCTTGTTGCGGTAGCAGGCGATCTCGAAGCGCTTGCCGCCGCGCCGCGCCCGCACCACGGCCACGTTAGTGAGGCGGATCTGGTTGGTGGGGGTGAAGATGGACATGGCGGCGGCTGTGCCTGCGCCACCGGCGGGCGCGCGCGGGGACGGGGGGCGGGGCCGGGACAATCTGCCTCCCCATTGGCCGCCACCGCGCCTGGCCCGCCCCCCCGCGCTCAGCAAAGGCCCTGCGGGAGGAAACGCGGGGGGGAGGGGCCGGAAGAGGCGGGCGTGGCGCTTGGGCTGAGGCGCGGGGCCCGGCGGTGTGTAGCGGGCCGCGGCAATACCTGTGAGGGAGAGATGTGTGTCTGTGTGGGCAGTAAGCCGTGAGGGAACGGGTGGTGGGGTGTAGGGGGAGCAGTAACCGTGAGGGGTGTGTGGGTTGGGTCGTAGGGATAGTAACCGGGGGCTGTAACCGTGAGGGATGTGTGGTGGTGCTGGTGGTGGGGCAGCAACCGTGAGGGGAGGGGTGTGTGTGTGTGTGTACGGTAGTAACTGTGTGTGGGGGGTTGTAAGCGGTGTGTTTGTGTGTAAACTGTGAGGGTTGTGGAGACCGGGATAGTAACCATGAGGGGTTGTGTGTGTGGTGGGGGTGGGGCAGTGACTGGGGGGGGGGAGTGGGGGGGTGTGGGGCAGTGACTGTGGGGGAGAGTGGGGGGGTGTGGGGCAGTGACTGCGGGGGAGAGTGGGGGGGTGTGGGGCAGTGACTGCGGGGGGGAGTGGGGGGGTGTGGGGCAGTGACTGCGGGGGGGAGTGGGGGGGTGTGGGGCAGTGACTGCGGGGGGGAGTGGGGGGGTGTGGGGCAGTGACTGCGGGGGGGAGTGGGGGGCTGTGGGGCAGTGACTGCGGGGGGGTGGGGCAGTGACTGTGTGTGGGTTCTGTGGGGGACAGTAACCGTGAGAACAGTGTGGGTGGCAGTAACTATGAGGGTACTGGGGGTGGGGGGGAGGCCTTCATGAGGGGTCCTACAGGAGGGCACTTATGCGGGTGGGGGTGAGTACCCTGGAGGAATGAAATGGGGTGGGTGTTGGGGTGCAAGGGTGAGGAACAAGGGGCATCTGCCATGGGGGGGTCAGGCGTGGGGGGTGCTGTGGGGTAGTTGTGGGGTGTCAAGTACAGAGGGTGAGGTGGAGCAGGGTACCTGGGCTGCTGCGGGTTTCTAGAGTCCCCCTTGAGGGACGTGCTGCTTGTGTTGCCTGGCAGCAAGGGGGCTGCTAACAAAGGCAAGTGCTCTCAGCTCTTTGGGAGTGTCTGTGTTGGTGGTGGAGGGATGAGGGGCATCCCCTCAAGCTTTTGTTCTGATACTGTAACTGCCTAGGGGACAAGTAAGATACCAAAAGTTTCCGGCCTCTTTGTAAATGCTGTTTCTGTGCTCTTGTATGATGTCTGTAAAAACAAGAGCCAAGAGGACTGTAAATAACAGGAGGAGGATATAATCTGTGTTTCTCAGTCAATAAGTGTCACCAACAAGCCTTATTTAACCCCCGAATGTTTTGTATGAATTATGTAGTCACAGGCACTGTGCAAGCGTGGCCTCCTGGCTACAACATTGTGTGTCCTGAATGTTCTGAACAGAGTTGAAAAATCTCAGTTGTTCTGAATCAAACCTCCGTCACATGATAGACTTCTGAAAAAGTACTTTGAATCCACCAGGTTTCAGTCTGGCCTTGAAACTGGATCAAAGCTATTGCAATCAGTGTGGTGTCTAATATGTACAAGCAAGGGTTGTATTCAGCAGCAAAGTGTGGAGATGATTTTCCCCTTAGGTGGAGCTTTCTAGCTCCAGAGATCTGCATGTGTTTGGGTCTGTGCAAGACTAAGGCCAGTGCAATACAGTGGATGTTTCACAAGGACTTTCTATGTTCAGACTCTTGCACAGCACAAGCGTTTTCTGTCTTTTCTTATAACAGACCCTGCCCTATCTAAGCTAAAACATGAGCTTGGATAGTCAGATGAAACTAGGCTCACACATCTGAGGAGGTGAAGGTTCCCTGAGTCAATTGTAGTGTCTTGTGTTTAGCCAAAAATTGTTTTCTCTGAAGCCTGGGGAATAATAGCTAATGGCATGATGCTGTGGTTACTGTGTGGTTATTTTTTGTGTGTTCATTCTGAATTCATACTGTAGGAATCTGCTCTTGTTAAATCTGTGATTTAATCTAGATTTGGATGTCTCAATGGATACGTGGAACTTTTATACTTGCCTGGTGTCCTTATGGCTGCACAGATTTTACATCTATTCTGTTGTTGGTTTTGGGATCAGCATTTGGATCATCATTCAGTTCACCACCACCAAAACCAAAAAGAAGGTAACTGAACATGTAATCACTTTTGTCTGAGAAGACCCCAAAAGTCTGTGTGTGGGAGTAGTAGCTGGGTAAGGGTACCCACTGGTGCAGTGAAATGTGCAGCTTCACTGTGGGCCCACCTGGGATCCTGCAAATCTCAATGGCATTTTAGTTCATTTGATGGTTATAATCCTCAGTCTGGATTGTTTTATGTTTGTGAGTAACTAAATGTCCTTGTTGCTGTGGCGTTGGAGCAGATACCAGCTGAACACCTCTCACTTTGTTACTTAGAGAATGTGTCAGCCTGGGTTGCTCTGTCACTTCAAGTACATAGCTCTGCTCATGTCCAGTGTTTTCACGTTCACATTTCTAGTGATGTTAATGACAAGGTTGAACTGATTTTAGGATAGGAGTGGGATTAGGCCATTCAGGTTTTTAAAACGTCCTCATGCAGGTGAGTGAAGTTCTGCTGCAGGAGATGGGAGGTTCTCTGATTCAGCTGGATCCTGTTCTCTCCCTGGTGTGTGAGATGGGTGTATTGTGGCATAGCCTAGTTCAGAGAAATAGTTACTTGTGCGTTTCTCTAGGTGTGAGAGAAACTGTTGTCTATTAGTGGTGCTGAGAATCTGGTCACAGGATTTGAATTGTAAATGCTTTTGGGAAAATGGGGTTAACATAATTTTGAAAAGAGATTGAATGTGGCATGGCACTTGTTTCACAGGGTGAAAAATCCAAGGGGAATTCTGCTGCTTCTGAAGGAACAGAAGGCAAACTAGTAAATGGATGTGCCGCTCTGCAGGCAAAGGAGGTCTATGTTGCTGGGGTAAAGATTTTCTATGGGTCTCAGACTGGCACAGCAAAGGTATAAGTTACTTTTTTTCACATACATGATTGTTTTGAAATATTGTTGAGGTTTAAGTATGTTGCTTGCTTTAAAAACACTGCACTGTGTAAAAAATCTGGAAGTTCATCAGGTCATTAAAAGTCATTGCCCAATGTGAAAGATAAAGGGAGTAGGAAAATCGTTATTTTATATTATTTTCATTTAAGTGGGGCATGCAGTAGAGACAGTGATTATGAAGCTTAAAGTTTACTCTTACAATATACTCTTAATCTGCTAGCAGATCTTCTTAGAGGGAAGCGCTATTTTGGGTGTTTTCTTAAAAAGAAGTTGCTGTGTGTGAGTGTAAAATCATGAGTTGTTAATGTAAAATGCTTTTAGCCAGTATACTTTTATTTTAATGTGGGGAATTGTAGGTCCAGTTGTCATGTGTCACTGTTCTTTCTGTGCTGGGATAAGTCTTGTTTGACCTTTGTGATAGTTGGGTTGAAGTAATTAAAAATTTTCTATGTTTCTTTTTTTCAGAGATTTGCCAAAGGTCTGGCTGAAGCAGTTACTTCCCTTAATTTGCCTGTGGAAGTCATTAGCATGGGAGATTATGATCCAGATGATTTTTTATCAGAAGAGGTGGGTATGACATAAATATGACTAAAAATTCAAGTTTTTTCCTGGGATTGTGAAGGCTGTCTTCCTGTTGTATTTCTCTCCTGTTATCCTGGAAACCTCCAAAGCTGTGTGTTGAAAACTGCTTCCCTTCCACATAAGCAAGTTATAGCCTGTCAACCCTCAGCAGAAAATACTTAAATTTTGAAAATTACTGGGAAAGGATCACATAGAATATTTTGAGGCAGACGGTAACTTTATATGAGCTAGTTCTGTAACTCAGTTGTGAGTTATGCAAGAGTGGCTGCACCAGGTTCCCTTGTTCTGTCTCTGACTGTGTACACGTGGGGAGTGGTTCAAAACCAGAGTAAGTAGATGGTGATACTTCTGCAGCCTTTGTGGACTTACAAGTTAGGAACTTCTTGTGAGATGTATTTATATTGTGTAATTCTTGAATCTGTGGGTGTAATGCTGAGTAATCCTTGAATCTGTGGGAGACTTCATTGCCGCAAGAGTCTGTTCAAGAAGCTGTTGACTGGGCTGGGAAAGGTAGATGTCCAGTTCTGTTTTACCACTGTGACCCTGTTAAGTAGGGAAAAGACAACTTGATCTCCCTTGGCTAATTTAGGATGGCTTTGCAGGGAGGATGGCCGTTCAGCACCACTGAGATCACCACTGTTGCACCACCTGCAGCATCCCACATCAAAGACTACCAACCCACTTAGCAGAGCTTTCATCCTTTGACTGCTTTCATCTGCTGATGTGTTATGGCTCTCTTTTGATGTAAAGTGTTCAGAAAAATGCAATGATCTTTTCCATTCTGTTCTGTGTATATTATTAGACAACCAGCAGGAACATTTGTGTGTTCTTGGTAGCTACGTACACAGATGGACAGCCAACTGAGAGTGCAGTGTGGTTCTGCAAGTGGTTGGAAGAGGCTGTGAATGACTTCCGCTTTGGGAAAACATATCTGAAAGGCCTGAGATATGCTGTGTTTGGCTTGGGAAACTCAGTGTATGTTGATCATTACAACACAGTAAGTATCTCCTGTGCACCTTTCTTTGGTTTCAGCTTAGCTTTTCAGAGAAGCATTCTTAAATGCTACTAACTGCTACAGATACTACAAATGATACTGGTAGTTGGTGTGAGAATTGCAGCTGTTCAGTGGACTTGATTAAGGACTGGGTTTAGGGCATGGACAGTGCAGATTTGAAGCAACTGTGCTGCTCTTTTGTATGGGAAAGGAGTCTCATAAGCACTGCATTGATCTGGAAGGTATGATAGTACATATGGTAAATCCTTACTGAGTTAATTTCCTGGCTTTGAAAGCTTTCTATCAGTGCATGAGGGCACCATACTGTAGCCCCTCTCACTTGCTGCCTTTTAGTTTAGGGTGCTTTTCTTGAACATAAATACTTTGCTGTATTGTGTGGATTTTAGCTTTATTTTCTGATGTGAAATATGACAGAAATTGAAATATGTCTTCACCTCGTAATTAGTTTCATCTCACTCAGATAAATGGCATGACTTGTCACCAGGTTGTTATCTTTGTATAGTTGGGGCCACGTGGAATGTGTTATGCATGTGGCCATTTTGACCAGCAAGCATCACACAAAGAAGTTTGTTCCTGGAGGTCATCTCTTATCACATCAGTGTGATAGCAGAGGTATTTTCAAATGGGAGCTGGAGGATGTGTGATGGTGTTCAGAATGCCTTGTGTCTGTGCTCTGAGTCAGCAGGTACGAGGGAGTCTGGAAGTCCCTGCCCTGCAGTCCCGTGCAGTTTGCTAGCTCTATTTCCAGGCTTGGTCCTTGTTTGCGTAGTTGCCTTCTTTGTTTAACTTGGGCTTTGTTTAATTTTCCTCTAATTTTCATCCTAGGTTGGAAGAAATATTGACAGGTGGCTGTGGATGCTCAGTGCCAGCCGTATCATGACACGTGCTGAGGGGGACTGCAATGTGGCCCAGAGCAAGCATGGCAGCATTGAGGCAGACTTTGAAGCCTGGAAAGCCAAGTTCCTCAGTCGGCTCCAGGCCCTCTGCAGAGGGGAAAAGAAGCCCTGCAGTGGGAAGTGCAAGAAAGGAAAGTGCACATCTCCAGGAAAGCAGAGCAAGGAGAACTCGGATCATGAACATGGGTCATCAGAAAATGAGAATACTGAGGTAAAGGCAAACTCCATGGGACTTTGTTTCTGGTTTGGTGCCCCTTGGAGCACTACTTGAGTTCTCTCCTTCCTCCTGTAGTCCAGAGGGTGCTGGGGGAGCTTGATACTACTTTGCTCTGTAGCAGAGGGGGAAGTGGGATGAGATCCCATGGCAGTTAACAAGTAGAACAAGCCATCCAAAAAGGACCAAAGGATTAGTGATGGACCTAGCCTAGACTGAGTTTCTATGATGTAGGAGCCTTCCTTTTGAATAGGGGGAGGTATACATTGTGACAGATGCTCCAGGGAGCCAGTCTGGGCTCTAATCAGAGTATTGACCTTGTCTCATGGCCAAGTGAAGCATTTAGTTCCCTCTGAGGTTAACCTGCTTCCACTTCAGCTCGGTGAAGCTTAGGTGCTTTGCCTGCCATCCCAAAGGCTTTCCAAAGGCAGCTGGGGAAGTGTTATCTGAGCAACTCCTGTGGTTCCTCTGAACGTGTCTGCCTGTAATTGTTTGTGTGTGTTCTGGAGTGTTTTTTGATTGCAGGCTTTGCATAAGAAATGCTCTTTATGCTGTACAGTGCAAGACTCGGAGCTGCTATGGCACCTTAATCCTCCCTGCAAGCCGTTTATTTTTGGGTTGGAAATGATTGATATGGATGGCCATGTTAAATTTTGTAGGGAAACAGGGGCTCTTCTGGCTGAGTGGGCTTAAAAGTGCTGGGTACTGCAGGAGCAAGAGGAAATATCTTGCTGTTGCACTGATGCTGCTGTGCTGTACTTCAACTGTGAACAGGAAGGGAGACAACTGCTCTGTGAAGAGTTTTACTTGGAAAGCAGGTCCCTCACTCCCTGTTCATTCAGATGGGGGCACTTGTGAGTTAAAGGAGTGCTGTTAGACTTCCAGATCGTCATAGTATGCAGTGGGGGTTGGACTCTTCTGTATTGCTTCTGGAGTGATCGGATAGGCATGTGAGGAAAACAGCAATCTGGAGGCAGGATCTCTGGACTGACTTTTGGGCAGTCCGTGTGCTACTGAACTCTTAAAAATACACACCAATAAAAGCCCTGAGTTCAAATGCATTTCATACGTTATGCAGCTTATTGGTAGACTATTACTTGGTTTTCAGTAGACTTGACTGATGGTGGAGGCTGATCTCACTGGTTAGCCTAGCTGAAGGTCTTATGTTTAACATTCAGATTAATTCCTAATTTTTTTTTTCTCTGGTCTCTTACATAGGCAGAGGAGTTGTTTGAAACCAGTAGTGAGGAGGAGGCTGATGCTGAAGTAGCTGGAGGCACAAATTTTGTTGTCGATGTTGAAGATCTCGGCAATATCGTGAGCCACATGAGGAAAGCAAAGGTACTGGTGTTACAGCATGTATAGAACTGTCAGCTCTTTGCAACCAATCAGTTGAATTGATTAAAATACTGCTTGCTGAATTAGAATCTGTGGAGTCCAGTTAGAGGGAAAGCAAAATATTATCTACTGGTGAACCTGCCACAAGAAAGAATGTACTTGGAGGTGTGTTTGGTATAGTTCCTGGCTAACTGTGACTTGTTCGCTGAGCAAATGCTGCAATGGTGACCTGTGGTTTTCAGTCTGCAGAAAAATTACTTCCACAGCTAATGTTCAGATCTGAATTCACGTCTCTGCCCATGTGAATCATGGTCCAGTGTCTAAACACAAATCCTGTTGCTGTATCTGCCTGTGGGCATGTCAGCTGAAATGTGGGTGTGTGCTGTGACATGGTGCTGCAAGACTTTGTGTCTTGCTTGCTGCTGCCCTGAGATGAGGTGCTGTCCTTGCAGAGCAAGCCAGTGAGCTTGATCTGATCTGTGCTGAGTCTGTTAAAAGACAAGCATAGCTCCTGCTTCATTTCAGGGTGTTATGCTGTTCCTGTGCAGTTCTGTTCATGTTTCTTTTCCTGTGTTCAGCCCACAAACAGGATATATCAAACCCGTTGGGTTAGCACACAAAAAGGAGTGAGGATATAAATAGCTACTGGGCTAAGCTGCAGTGTGCTCCCCGTGCTGCTGGCTGAGCAGTTGGCAGCTGGGGTGGGAAGGGCTGGCCCTGGGACAGTGTTGTAGTGTGTTGCTGATTGTTTCCCCCTTAGTGACTTTTCCATGGTGGTGTCTTTCCTTGTGAACATGTGAGCTGTTGTCTATCCCTCTTGCAACAAACCTGCCTCTCTGCCTGTACTTAACACCTTCCTCCTCTTGCATGCCTGTAGACTCACAGCTCTTCCCAAAATGTGGCAATTTCCTCAGCAGTCTGAGCTGAGCTGCCCCCGCTGGGCCAGAGCAAGGCAGGCCTGGGGCCACGGGAGGCTGTGTGCTTAGGAGGGAAGGAGGTTGCTAAGGGAGCTGGGGTGCAGGGGATCTCTGTTCCTCACTTTAGGGAGGGGAAGAAGGGAAAATACTTGCTGTTGCTTGTGACAGACTTTGTCAGGAGAGTAGCCCACTACCTTGGGGGCAAGGCAGGCCGCTCTGTGCGAGCTCCTGTCCCTGGGCTTGTGCGGACTCGTGCACTGTAGCTCGCAGAAGGGTGGGTGAGCCATCTGGCTTTCGTTTGAAGGGAGGAAAGGTCAGCCTTTCTCTCTGTGGAACTGCAGTGAAGCGGTCCTCTTCCTCCTCTCCCGCGTGCGCTCGCCACTAGAGGTCACTGACAAAAAGGGAACGGTGTTTTCTGTAGCACCGTGCCCTGGGAGATGGTTTAGATGATGGGAGGGGGGTGGCGTCGTCCAGCAGTTTTATGAAAAATTAGGCATTGAGTGTTCGATGACTGACAGAATGTGGCAACACCATGATCAAAAGGTAGTGTAAACCAGGAAAGCCACATATCATTGTAGTTCAGTTTATGAATAAAAAGTGAGCACAGCTATAAAATGCTGCTCGTAGCTTCTTGTGCTCATTGCATTCAGCTGTGCTCGCTACCAAAACAATGTGTTGTGGTTTTATACATAGGCAGTGAGCATTCATTGCTGTCAGACTCTGGCTGGTGCACAATTCAACAATTAATTACTTTCTCCTTAGCTTCCTTGTTGCTGTGCTTGAGAGGTGAGAGGCCTGTCAGTTGTATGTACAAGTTACTACAGAAGTGCAGGTACTTCTGTGTAGGTCAGGTTCCTGTGGCTGTGACCGAAGTAGCCCCTCTGATGTGAGGGACAGCCTCTGTCTGAGCACAGACCCTCCTCTGGAGTTGTAAGTTGCAGGTTTTGAGCTGCTGCCTTTTCCTTGGAGGAGGTGGCAAACAGTTGTTCTGCTGTAACAGCGGAGCACTGCCCTCTTGCCTCTGCAAATGGTTAGATCCTGCGAGTGCACATGTGGGTGTAGGACTGGCAGTATGGTCTTGCTGTGCGTGGAAGTGTCGTGGCCCTGTTGTACATGAGCTGTTGTCAGCTGATGAGACAAGAGGCCCTAAAACTGTGTGCCAACCTTTCTTCATTGCCGATACCACTGAATTGTGCTGCCATAGTCATGTCCCAGGTTTTTGGATTAATTTGAAACCTTAAATGATGTAGTTCTTATTGCTTGTCCCTTTATTCCTGTTCTGCATGGCTACAGTGCCTCACTGCAGTCTGTGCTTCTGGTTTCATGCTTCTGTAAGCAGTGCAGGTAATGGAAAGAGGGCCCTCAGCGGTGACTTCTCTGTAAATTCTCGGCTCTCTTGTATGGGGTATTGTTTCCAGAGTGATGGCACATTATACCTGTGTAAATATTTTATGAGAGAGCGTGAACTGATGGCTATCCCTGTCGCTAACTGGGAGAAGGAATGATGGTCCTCATGGTGAATCTCCTGGGGAACTTGTGCATGGACTTGCAACAGGTTTATGCAAACACTTGAATTGTAAAAGGATTCTGTAGATGCCTTACTGAAAATAAATGCTGAATACTTGATATCAAGAGCAGGATGATCAGCATTTATGAAAGTAATCTATCGTGATCACACTCTCTGGCTCCCAGGCAGGAAGATTTAGTTTTTTAAATCCAGTGCATCTTGGTTTAAGTCACATCCTCATTTTGGTGGCTGTGAGTTTGTGCAGTGAGAAGTTTTCTTTTTCAGATGAGTTGAGTCGTGCCTTTAGCCATTTTTTCTCTCCCGTAATGCTGAACTGTGTAAAATTAGTCTGATGCTTCTATTTTACACTGATGTAATCTATTGTCTTGCAGTAATCACTACCAACAGGCAAGTGCTTTGGGTTTTTGTCACGGAACTATCCCTATACAAGCTAACAAGTTTGAAGAAAACTTGTCTGTGATATAATCCTTAAATACACACTTCTTCATACACAGAGTACCTTGGATTTCAAATGTGCTGTGTTTTCAGCATGGGTTTTGTGGATGTCAGTGTTGTGTGTAAACGGCTGTGCATGTGGAAGGTGGAACAGCAGGTTCTGGCTTAGTTTGAAATATGCTGGAGTCCAGCTTTGCTCTCTTCTACAGGCATATGTTACGTCTTGTGAGAATCACTGGCAGATTAAGATGGATGCGCAGTTATAAATAGTCATTGTTCCTTGTTGTCCTGCCTTTCGTGGGATGGTAGAGTGAGGCTGTGGAGGCAAGTGTATCTAATAAATGTTTGCTTACATACCTGCAGGTGATCTTAATTTTGCATCCATCTCCTGTTGCTTGACTTGATGGAAATCAAGGCTGAGTTTTGTTTTACAGCTTGTTTCTCACATGCAGCAGCTTCACTGTGCTTTACAAAGCCCTGTCAAAGGGCTTGAGATAAGTACTGGATTCTTACAGTCATTTGGATCAGGCAGATGGTTTCAGGAGCTCAAGGTGAATGCCAGAACCTCTTTTCCTGGTGGAGTTGTAACTATTCCATACTATCCCTTGGCAAAGAGGTGGGTTTTTGAAGAGCTTCTGAGGGTAAAGACACAGTTCATGGTGATGGTGCCTTCTGTGCACTGGATCTGAGCACAAAAATTGGCACCAGGTTGGGCGGCAAAGGGAAATCATTTAAATATATAAAATGGTGGCTGATACAAAGGTAAATTCCACACTTTGTTGACCAAAACTCATACTATGTGGCAATGATAACTTCATAGCTGCTAAAATCTAGCCCTTTGTTTTCTGAGTAATTACATTTTTAGACCTTGCTGCAGGTGATACTTATTAGGGCCCTGAACTGGAACCAAACCTTTATGTCAGTACAGAAAATGCCTGTGCTTTCATGGATGGGATTACTGGCCACAAAAGTCCAACAGAGCGTGATATGACCACAGCCTGAAGGAGGGCTGGGCAGGGCTGAAGCTGCTTCTCTCAGGTGCCTGATGATCCAAGGCTGCGGTGCCAGGTGGGGCTGGATGATGCACACTAGGTGGATTAAGGTTTGGATGTTCTCTGCAAGTTACTGCCATTCCAGCTGCTTGTTCTTAGGCTAACCTGGGCCTGTTCTTCAAATTGCTTCTGTGCAGCAGCAGAAGGCAGTTGTGGTTCTTTAATAACTAAGTGGACTTCAGTTTTACAATTGTGCCACACTTTCCCCATCCTCTGAAGTTGCTCTCCTGAAATGTATTTATGAGATAAAATGTGAAATCTAATGGGTATGTTTGTGGTCTGCAAGACTGCTATTAATCATAGGGACACCATTTCTTAATGTAGATTATATCCTACAGCTGCAAGATTGTGATAAACTAGAAAGACAGATCGATCTAGTCTTGTTCCCAGGGAATGAAATGGCTTTATTAACCTTCATATTTATAAACTGCAGGCATGAGTAATAGTAATAATAATATACTAATTTTATTTGGATGGGTTGGGAAGTAATCAAATGGGCATATTTTGTTGACAGAATTTCAAGATTAATGTTTTTGTTTTCTAAAACAAAAAGTTTGATGATGCTGATAGTTGCATTTGCAATGTAAATATGGAGGAGCGGGGTGTGTGAGAGAGTAAGACCATGACTGAGTTTACAGGAAGCAGAGCATGTCTCAGAGAGCATGTTCAAGAATTTTGTTTGCTTCTGTGCATGTTTGCCACAGGAGAGGTTTCCTGATCCCCTTTGTCACTCTTCCTTAAAAAGTCACCCTACATTAGCCTTTTAACACCATTGGGATTGTAAATCACACCACTTGCAGTATTTCCCGAGAGCCCTTTGTGAGTGTATTCTGTGGAAGACCAAACCTTGCTGACACTGGGTGAAGAAACTTCAGGAAGTTGGCTGAAGTTTTATTTGAAATGAGGCAGTAAGTGTTAAGGTATAAGGTATTTAAATACAAACTTTGTGTTACAGGCAGAAACTTTTTGGAGTATGCCAGAACTGTTAGCCATCTTTTAACTGGATTGAATAAGGCTGGGGTACTTAGTTGTTTCTAAATCTTGACAGTTAAAAAAGATGTGCATGCTTAGAGCTCTCCAAAAATTTCTAACTTTTAGCGGGTGAAAGATTCCTATAGGAAGAATGTGCCGTTATCTGTAACAGCTCAGGCTCTGGGCTGAATTTTGACCTCTGCTACTCTGGCTCCAGAACTCAGTGTGATCCTGTATTTTAAAATAAGCTTTAAGAAATATTAGCTGCTTGGGGACTACTTCTAGCGTTAAAATCTGGATTTGTCACAGGGACACTTCACCCTTCCCCTTTCCTGTGGTCAAATCTTTCTTCTCCAAACCATGGCTATTGAAAAGAGTTACAATTCATAAACAACATTACAAGAGATCTTGAGGCTTGCCTTTTCTGTGTAAGATTTGGGAGTGCCCAATGAAAAAGATGAAAAAAAAATTAAAAATACTTCAAATGTCCAGTCAGAGGTCACCTTTAGTCTTTGACATTTGGTATGATATTGGTTTCCGTGACAAGCTTTTGTAAAGGGCTTTGAGATTTATGAATGAAAACTTTTATTTTTGCCCTAATGGTAGATACCATATTTCTTGCTGTTCTGTAGTCTATTGTAAACTAGCCAGTAAACGGGTAGCGAAGCAGAGCTGGTAGATACAAACAATTCTGGAAATCTGAAGTCCCCCTGAATATTTGGCTTCCTTTTTATTTGCAACTTTTTCTAGACCACATCTGTTGTTGGAGATGATCAGGGCTTAGCCTGCAGCAGTCTAGCCCATCTGCTTACCATTTCTCCCAAACTTTGTGCTACATTTCTCAAGTGTCTTTTTTTTCCTGTGTGTTTTTTAAGGTTCTTGCCAGCCAAATAACACCATTTAACAGAAGTCTACAATGCAGAGAGTAAATATCTGCTGGTGGTAATTATGGGGAGAAGCATGGAGGAAGTGGCCTGTTGATGTCATTGCTGTATCCAAGAAGAGAGTGGCACAAGGATGTCCTGTGGGAGCACAGCATCTGTTGCCAAGTAAATATGTTGTTTGAATAAGGTGTTAGGAGGCACAGTAAATGCATACATGTTCCCCTAGACAAACACTGCAGGCTGGTCATTCAGCAGTGCAGCCAGCAGTAAGCCTGTCCATATGTAGTCTGTAATCAAACTCTTATTAGCTGTGACTGCCCAGTGGTCAGTATAGTTTAAGTGGCACTCAGCTGCAGAAGCATACATCCATGTCTTGCTCGGTGTCCTACCCCTCTGCAGGAAGCGCAGCACTGGTCAGGGACAGTGAGACCTGCTTTCTCTTTCCTGTTATGAGGTGAGCCACAATCTTGCTTCCTTTGCTGATACTTAGGCTGCCAAAGCAGGTAAAGTATCTACCTCTTCTTGTTTGTGCCAGAGCTGATACTCTGACATCCCTCTCTTGCTGTTGGTTGCAGAGGCTTGACATGAGATGGAGATTAGTTTGCTAGGTGGTGTGGATATGCAGACAAGATGCAGCCCCTCCTAAAAATATTCTCAACAGAAGAGCATGGCATAAGAGAACAGAAGTAGCATTATCTCAGCTCAACAGGAAGAGCTGGACACTGTAACATGGCATTAAACTGTCTTTGTATTGCAGAGTACTTTATGTGTGTGCCAGACCATTCTTGTTTAAGCTTCTGCGTGAGGAAATGACATTCCTCCTTGCTGCTGGTATGGCCAGAGCCTCTGTGCCAGTGGCTCATGGCAGGGCAGTCTGTGTCTGTGCTGACAAGTGATTCCCACATAGGGGGCCATTCTGACCCAGCTCGTTTGGGCTGGAATGAGCTGGGTCCTGGTGACAGTGCTACTGAAACAATAATGGATTGTTAGTTTTAAAAAGAGGAGTGCTGCTATATATCATCTACTGTAAACAAGTTGCAGAAGAGACCGAGGTGTGAAGCATAAGGCTTTGCTGGAAAAGCAGCTTGTCTAGCTGTGTGCGTGGAACTGTGCTGTGTCCCCTTGGAGAGGATGAAGCACTGAGTCATTTCTGACTCTTCTTTGGCCTGTAACTTTGGAATGTGGGGCTTTGGGTCTTGATGGATGCTCTGCAGGGCTCTTGGATATCAGTCTTGGTCTGTTTTCCTAACTGACTGGTTTATGTTATCTTGCACTTGGTGAAGATTGATTATGGTAGAAACCAGGCAATTTCCTTTTGACTTTAATAATGTATTCTTATGATAATCTTGTGGCCTCTCATCTAATAGTTCTGAAAAGCTGGTTGATGCATATCATTGAAAGGGCTGCAGACCAAAATGGTTAATTTGGGCTCTTGGAAGACTTGTATACAGCTCCCCATCAAGGAGGAGACAGGTGGAGAAAATGCAAATTGGGACTTTCCCATGCTGCTTTTCAGTTAGCACTGACTTCTGCTGATTAGGAGCTTGCATGTAGTCTTGGGAAAATGGTCTTCCTGGGAAGGCTAACCCAGGTGGGGAGTTGGGCTTGTAACTCTCATGGTCGTAGGAAAAGTGTGTTTCTGACACTTTTCCTCATGTTTCATAACCTGTGTTAACATTTTATGGTTGGAAGCTTTACTGCGTTATAGGAATTCTGAAGACCAGTGAAAGCTAAGGCAGATATGAGAACTGACTGCTGCTTGCTGACATCTGACATGTCCATGTGCTAGCATGCGCTGGGTGCCTGCCTTTCTGTGGAAGGCATTTAGGATTTCCTAATACAAAATAGCAGTCTGCAGTCCAGCTGGCTGCTTTGCTTACAAGGGTTGGCCTTTCCACAGCAAATATTGCTACTAAGAAATATACCTCTAGCTGGTATTAGCTCAGGTTTGCTATGTTTGAAGAAGCCTCTAGCCAGTGATTGCAGAATTAAAATTCATCACACTTTTTAAAATGTGTGTATGGTGTTTTGACCACTTGAAAGATTGGTGTTGAAATGAAATGTCTTTTTAGTCCTAAACTGTAAGGAAAAGAAAGAAATGGGGAAGTCTTTTACAGAGCCATTAAAAAAAAAAACAACACCATAACCTGCAAAATATGTTAAGATATTGTGAAAGGATGTGTGCTGCATGCTCTGTGTGTGAGAAAGCAGAATAGACTGAAGTGGAAAATCTTACTAGTTTTAGGCTGGACACTTCAGCACGCTTGTTGAATCACGTTACCTGGATTTTAGTTGAGATTACTGTAGCACAGAAGAAAGGAATAAAAATGTGACTAAATGGCCCAATTTTCAAAAATAAGATAGTCACTTTTGGGTGGAGACAGACACATTTTTAATTTTGATTCTTTTGTTGCCTTTGAAAATCAGTTTTCTTTATTGTTTGGTGAAGGAAGTTTCCCAAATCAAACAAATGTTGACAGAATCAGGCAGCAGTATGTGAAGTGAAGTTGTGGTTCAACGACACCTTGTAAAAACCTTCCCTAGAGCACAGCAGTGATGTTATAGCTCAGAGAAACAATCTTAAACCCCACTGTAGCCCTACAGATACATTTTTAGAGTTGTGATCTGGGAATTTTTTTGTCCTTAAGGATTGAACCTACAAGAAAATGAACATCAGTGGGATCATCTACTCTTCTGCATTTCATGGAAGATGCACAGTGCCCTTTCAGACTGATTCAGTTGGATAGCAGCATACATCTTCTGTCATTACTTGTCTGTGTGAATTTGGGTCTTCAAATGCTGTTGTACATGTCCAAAAATCTCAGCATTGACTTTTCAAACAAAAGAAAATGTGAGATTCCTTCTGTGGGGGCTGAGCTCCAGGTCTGTTTGAATAGCATCCTTTCTCTGGATGGCAGCTAGTACCTGCTGCCTCAGAATAACATGAGGGACCTTCTGCTATTCTATAGCTTAGTAAAGGTAGATGCGGATGGAGATTTCCTTCCAGCTTGTTGAAAGTTCACAAAGGTTTCTATTCTAGGAGGGGAAAAAAAATTCTTGCTTCTGAGTTTTTTAGGTGCTTTGGGTTTTGTTCTTTTTCTTGTTTGTTGGTGGCTTTTGTTTTGTGGTGGTGGTGGTAGTTTTGTTGGTGTCAGTCAGAACTTCTCAGGGGCTTTCCCCATTTTGAGGGACACTTGGAAACACATGCCATGATTTTTGCTTTTGATCAAGCCACCACCTATTTCATTAGGGTAAGGGAATGGATTGCCAAGTTCCCAATCTCTCAGCTGTCATGCTTTCAACCCTTGTCTGCTTTTTGCTTCAGTTCAGGCCTTTGTGCTTAACTGGGCAGTGATGTATGGAGTGAGTATATAGCCTGTGATTATGTAGACTCTAGCTGGTTTTAATAAGACTTTCTTGCTTTTGGGGTGTTTGCTGGTTCACAGACTACTCAATCCAAGTTTCCATATTCATCTTTGTGCTCACTTGCAAACAGTCAAAGCTGTTTTTATTGGTGACTGACAGCAGTTAGGGCATCCCGTGTTGCTGTAAGACTGGCAGGCTGTTTCTTCCATGGACTGAGCAAATTGCACTTCTGTCTCTGTTACAGTTGGATTGTGACAGCCAGAGCTTTGTACCCGGATGAGGAAGGTCCTCACAGCACACTAGCAGTCTTCTGCTCTTCATTTGTGTTCAAGAGTGTCTTTGTGGAAGTCTGCTCCCTGTCCCACTCTTTTTCCAAGTGTGTTGTTAGTCTTGCAGGAAGGTTGCTTTGTAAGGAAACGAATGCTGTTCCTGTGGGCAGCCTGATGTCTAGTCAGCTTTCAGAAAACCCTGCATGGTTCTTGCCTGTGGTGCCACTGACAGATGAGCCTGAACTAGGGGAAAAGTTGTCAGCTTTTCTAGCTGTCCTCTTGTCACTAGAGTAGTGCTTCCAGAGCTCTGCTTGGTGTGAACTTCAACTCCTCATTTGTGTAATTCATGAACTCTAATGCTGCATTTAATGGCTCCCCTGGGAAAGTTTTACGAATATTTCTTGCTGCCAGGCACAATTTTCCCAATAGCCTTGCCAACATTTTTCTGTAGTACTGGTTCTGTTAGTCCTGGCTCCAGCCCCTGATGTATTACTGTTTTCTTAATGTTTGTGCCTTTCATTTGTTAAAAGATCTTGGAGCTTTTTGATGGATGAGGCTGTAAATCATGACAAGGCCAGGGGTCTCCTCTTCTTTGACCGCTGGGAGGTTAAGTAAGAAAGAAGTTTAGTCAAAATGAGGATATTTTGGCTGTAACTTTCCTTCTGGGACTGAAAACTTCTTGGGGAATGTGTTTTTTTTCACCATGGCATGTGAATAAGTAGAGCCATGAGGCTACAAATGCTAAATTAAATTAATTTAGGGAATTTGCTTGGAGTTCTTGATTTTTTTCTTTCTCACCTCTGCAATGTTACTTAGAAGAATATTTGATGTAATAAAAGGGAAAACACAGGGAGATATTGGGCACCTTGGCATCTTGGAGAGACCATTTCAAAGAGGAGGAAAATCGACAGTAGCATGTCCTGTTGGTCACACTCAGATGTGGCTGTGGATGAGTTTGGTGGGCATATTTTTAGGAAATCCTTTGAAACACTTAACTGTAATTTGTCAAAGAGGCAGCAACACCTCTGCCTTGGCAGGGAATGCTGAGGTCCTTTTTTGTCTCTGCCCAGTGTCAGAGACCCCTTGCTCTTAGTACATCAAAAATGAGCTTCTGCCTGCCCATAAAGGATGTAGTGCCTCTGCCTGTTGTGCTGCCTGTACGGCAGTAAAAGGGAAGAGATATTTTTTTTTTTTTTTTGCCCTGTCCTATAGAGGAGGGTGATCATAAGTCCTTACACTTGAGGTTCAGTTGTTTTTATTCAGGTCTGCTTCAATGGCAGTAGCAAAAAACTCTCCAGTGTGCTGTAGCAGGAGTTGTGCTGAGTCTTGAGGTACCAATGGATTGGAGTGTACGCCTATGTTTTTTCATCTGTAGGTTCTCTCATTTCTGAACACAGGCCAGAAGATGACTCTTCTGGTTTTTTTGGCACTGAAGTATTTCAAGGACCTGAAAAGCTGCCTCTTTCACTACTCACTTGATTTGTTATAGAAAGACAGTAATTTACCTTGGATTTACTACAGGGCTTTCTGCTAAATTACCAGAACTTGAGAAGTTTGCTTTGTGCAAAGTTAACTTTGTTCTCTCCACTCAACCCTAAATAATAAATATGAAAGGTTTATTAAAGCAAGTAAGTAAAACTCCTGGGGCTACAAATTCCACTTCTCACAAGAAATACCTGAAGCCATTCACTTGCTGAACCAAACGAGCAAGTATTGCAGTTCAGAGAGAAACAAATAATTATTTTGTTTAGAGGCTTTCATATCATGATGAGAAAGGAAAAATATTATCTCTGTGAGGGGGAAAATAATTATTGTAATGTGTTTCTGCCCTGCCAGTAAGGCAGTTTTACTTGTTCTTATGTTTAGGTGCTTTTCTCTGATACTGCATAACAGATGCAAGAGTTAGGTAGAAATGCAAATGCTTTGATTACAGAAAGGCTTTTTCTGTATCTGAAGGCTGTCTTGAATGGAGTGTCTCTCATTTGTACTTAAATCAATTGCTGCATTTTTAATATTATGATGTGCTCCATAATGCATATTTAGTTCTGGAAGAATTAACCTGGCATGAGACTGTTGGCAAACTGGCCAGGATGGTGTCCACTTTTAGATCCTGTGTAGCATTTTGCTTTAAGTGGCTAACAAATCTGTGCTAAGATGGCCCAGCCACCCATTTAAAAGGAAAGGTGCTTAGTTCTGGGTTAACTGATAGCTTGTGGGATGAGAAGCTTGCTATTTAAGACAATAGTTAAAAGGTGAAGATTTCATCTCCCTCCTTCCTTATGCATGAGGCTTTTCCAGTAATACTAATATTTTATTGTTGAAGCATTTTGCTGATAAATGAATATCAAATCTCAAGAAATGAGACTTTTAAATCCATCAAATGACAAGTACTTAGAGCTAGCCTTTCAGGAAAGTTTTGATGCATTATAGAAACCAATGAAAGCCTGCCTGAAAACATGGCAAACTGAGTGAAAGGAGTAGAAGATGGAAACTTCTTTCTCCTTCAGTAATGACCATGCTTTTAACGGTCATTAGAAAATACCTTTCTGCACAACCTCCCTGAGACTGTGAGCAAAGTTTTATTCAAAACGAGTAGGAAAGCTAATAACCTCTGTCCCAAAATGTTTTACTTCCCTATTCCCCTCTCAAGTGCATACTGGGAGCTCTTGTTTTGTCCTTGAACCTCTGAATCTGTGTGTGTGGTAGGTTTTTTTTTTTTTTTTCTTCTGAGGCATCTTTATTTTCTGAAATTTTGCTCACATACAAAAGTAATCTGTTTGTGTGTCTAGGAACAGCTAGATTACTTTAGATTACTTTCCCTGTTTGTGAAGAACACAGTTTGGCAAGTCAAGAGCAGTGGTGTGTGATGCTAACGGTGGGCAGACTCAAACTGGAAGTGTTTGTATTGACTTCTTGATGTCTTTGGCACAAAAGTGGCTTGGATGTGAAATAGCCTCAGTTTTGTGAAAACAAAATGTCCTCTGTTGTTTTTTGTCTGTTGTTTATCCTCACTCCTTTAATATTTCAAAAAAAGCCATAAAGGACTGACAGATTACAAGTTGCATGAAATATCAAAGTAATTATTTACACTTTTGTGCTGCTTTGTGCAGACATGAAACAATAAATACCCATAAAGTCTCAGAAGTGACACCCATACAGCTGGGGATTCGCAATTCCTCATGTGCTGGGGTTTGCTTCTCCTGCTTGTAGCTTTATGCTAATATGTGATATTCCTGCATTTGGTTTTAAGTAAGCTCCAAGGGCTTAACTGGGTCTATAAAGCAGCGTCTGCTGGAAGCCAAATTGAGGTGAGATGCTGCAGCTCATGTGTCTAGAGTTGGCTGTGGGGTGGGGAGGAACAACCTTTTCTTGCAGGGCCTTTGGTGATCACTGAATCTTGGTGATGCATATGGCTGCTGCCTCAGGGGACTTGTGGGGAGCACAACTTCTAGTCTGTAATCTCTTAGGCTGTGTCGTGATGTGGCTTTCTTCCTTGACCTGTCCAAATAATTGAGGCAGTAGCTGCTTGTCACTCCAGGCAATTGTCAGGCACAAAATGATTTGTTCCCTCTGGCTTGCATTCGGTAGACCGGTGAGGTTGTTGTGCAGTCATCAAACACTTGAGCTTAAATCCTGGAATCCCTCTTACTCTCAGATGAGATTCAAACACCTTGCTGCTTAAAATATCCTAGAGGATTTTATTGCCGTGTTAGTAGAACAAATCTAGTGGTGTGGTTGTTGGGTTTGTTTGTTTGTTTTTAATTTACTGTCCTAAATTACTGAAGAGTCAGAGTCTGATGGGAAGAGTGATAAAATGCCAGATTACACAAATGCAAGGATTCATGTGTGGGCACTTGCATCAAGTCTGTGGCTGAACTGTTCCACTGTTTAAAATGTGATACTTGAATCTAAATGACTGTAATTCACTGTCTTTAAACAGGGAGAACGTGAGCTCGAGGAAGGAGGTGTTGAAACGCGCTTGACTCAAGAGAACCCTGGGAAGAAGGAGGGTGGAAAGAGAGAGATGATAACCCCGGCTCTGAGAGAAGTGCTCACAAAACAAGGTGGGGCTCTGCAAAGACCAGGTGGTGGACCAGGCTTTGAAGTCTTAATGCTAGGCTTTCAACAGAGCAAGTGAAAGGTGGTGTTATTTATGTTAAAAATATTGCTCTGGACCCTCAGTCATAATAGGCTCTAACCAGAGGCAGGACAGAGCTTAGGTAGGGGCTGTTTATACCTGATTGTTACGGGGGAAGAATCTAAAGCGTGATGCACACTAAAACATATGGAGAGTATATCAGAGTTGAGAGAGTTTAATGTTTCTGCTAAGGCAACTTCTGAGAGAAAATGGTAGTCCAGCATGCCCCTAGCTCCCAGAGTGTGGGTTTCTCAAAGAATATTTAAAGATCAGCTTTGCACCTCTATTTTGCATTTTAGGCCCCTGCTTTTATTTCAGTTTCAAACTCTGATTTTGTTACTGAAACCTTATTTCCAGAAGTGGAAGTAGTTCAAACCAACAGTCCACTAGATGATTAGATCAGTAGCTGTCTAATGAGCTGTAGAGGACAGTTTTAATGAACTTAATGCCTTTTTTTAAAACAAAGGACAAGCATAATAAGAGCCAGACTGACAGCCCTGCAGTTCAGAAGCCTCAATTCTGAGTGGCAGAGCCAGGGGAAGGGTGATGTGAGCTTCCCTGTGCTACTCACTTGGAGACTAATGGGAGTTTAGTCTTAATTTCTTTTATTTCTTAGGATGAGTGTGCTCAGTTTTCTTGCTTGCTAAATCAGTAGTATCTCTCCTGATGCTTCTGAGAACACGCTTCTGGTTATTGCAGTGGTGGCATCTTGCTACAGAGCTGGGCTCTGAAGTTTTAATCATGACCTGTATGAGTCCAGCAGGTGTGGGATCCCAACACCTTTGCTCACAGGATCATGACCATTCTTTGGCCTAAGCTTTTGGCCTAAGTCACCAGGTGACTGGTGGTGTTTTCTGCCATGAAGCATCTGACATGTTTGGTTACTGGGTTTTTTTTCATTAACCTTAGCACAGTTATAAAACAGAGCCTTTATTTTGATTCATAGTCTGAAGGAATAAAGCAAAGACTTAGAAAGGAGCGGTAGTTACCCTGCCTCCTCTTCATGCCCATAGTACAGTGGTGGTGCTGCTGGCTGTGACCAGTGGAGGGATTGTAGGATGCTGGTTCAATAAATCTTTTCAGCTTCAATTCTGAAGGCTGTAACATGGTGGCAGTTACACTGCAGCATGCTGCAGAGCATCTGGGACACTATTACAGCCTTTTATTTAGTTACTACTGTCTGTGTTTTGATTCAGAAATCTAATTGTTTTATCTGCCTGCAAGGAAGTTTAGGGCATCAGTAGATTTAACTAGCAGGCCTGGGGGAGTGGGCTGCTGGAAACATGGCTGTCTAGAAATGGGCAGTGGGGAGGTAAGTGTGTTTGTGTGCTGCAAGTCCCCTGGTTTGAGAGGTTAGAGGGGCTACTGACTCCGTGGAAGGGTGCACAGAGTGCCCCAGACACCTCAGTTTGCTTTGAGGCACAGGAACCCTAGGTGGACTGTGGAGACTGCCTGTGGTACTGAGTTCTGAGAGGGTGGCTTTCAGCACACTGCCCTGGCTTTTTTGTGGTGCAGGGCTCTGTGCTGGCTCTGCCTTGTGCTGTGGTAGTTAGGATGTTTCACACTGGTTTGCTTTCTTATCCAGTCTGTATTGGTTTGGTTTTGGGAGTGAATGAAACTGTGGTTTTCTAATGGTATATAAAAAGTGGTCATTTGGAAAATTACAACAGTGCGAGAGGGAAAGTCACCTTCCTACCATAATTTTTTTGACACAAAAGGCAAGCTCCCCAGAGAACTCAGATTTCCTTGTGATGTTCCAGGGAACAGGAATTTATTATCCATATAAGCAGATGTGTTTCTTCCTTCCTTCAATATTCAGGGTGATGCCAATATTGTATCAGCTAGTAGGTTCTACTTATGTAAATCTGCAGTTACAAAGATTTAAAACTGTTGTATTTGTGTCACCACTGCCTCTTGCAGGCACAGCCCTCCCTTCCTTTCCTGTGCTGCTCACCTAACTCTTTAATGGTCATTCAGCAGTGAAGAAAAGCTGCCTTTCTTTTTCACATCGTATAATGTTTTCTTTCTGCAAATAACACACCAAGACAGGCTTATGTGGTTATAAAAATAAAACAACTCCCTTCTTCCCTCAGCAGCGTTCCCCTCAAAATAACAAGTGCAAGGTAGTCAAAAGATAATCTTATTTATTTAGCAACAACTGATTGCTTTGGGTGTAAGTTCAGTGACTTTTCAACATTATCCCTGAGGGCACAATTAGCCCAAGAGGAGGGAAAACCAGTGCTAGTGATTCAGGAGAAAGCTGCTCTTTTAAATTGTAGTTGCATAACAGAAGTTTGCCTTTGAACAGCATCTCTCCAGGATATTGTAATGCTCACTCTTCTTACTTTGATTCACCTTCAGACAAATTTACCTTCCAGTAGGTAAACTGCATATTGCCTAAACAATAGTTTTATTTTAGCAGTGGTATTGAATTTCAGCTAAATATAGCCTCACCTACTGGGTTGTATAGATGTTAGTCCTCATAGTTGCTTGGTTGCAAACACCTTTATAAAAGATGCTCTGTAACAATTGCTTTTTAAAGTCATAGCCAATATTGTGTTGTGAGAAAATACTGATTCCCTTTCCAACAGTGTTCAGTCTTGCATGAAATACAAATACAGCGCAAACTATTTAATGCCTCCAAGTAACAAGTATAGTGGGAGAGAGGAGTTGCTAGTTTGAAGCGTTTGGCTGTGTGTTATATTTGCAGTGGTACCATTTTGCTGTGTTAATACCTTAGCAATTTCATCTGTTTAGATGTCATGAAATAAACTGAAAATAGAAACAAACTTTTCACATTAATGTTTTTTGTGATGATTAGTTAGATACAGCCTAACATGTTTATATTTGCTTTCTGCTGTTGTGTGGATTCTTGAAACAATCCCTGCTGGGCTGAAAGTTGTGGGTATTTTTTTGGGGGTGGTGGTGTGGTGTGTGGTTGTTGGGGTTTTTTTTTGGTTTTTTTTTTTTGCTTGGCCTGGTTAGCAGGAGGATTCTGTACATGGTGAAGTTTGCCTTTCCAGAGCTGCTGATTTTTCAGGAAATGCATTTAAATCCTTTTTAGCTTCAGGGGCCATCTGAAGCTGCTGTTTTAATAGGAAAGATGACTGAAAAAAAAACCCCACCCTAGTATGAATCCACTGGGGTTCCTTCAGTGTCCCCTCTATCAACTGTGCTTATTTTAACAGTACAAAATCTTGACTGTCTTTGTTTTCCTGCTGCTATAAAGTCAGTACAGCAATAGTGCAGACCTGTGCTCTATTTGGGTTGTTAACTATCTTTAGTCTTAACTACTCTTTGATTTTCCAAATGTTTTATTGATAGCAATGGTCAGACTGAAAGCCAAACTCAAACTGACATGCCAAATGTGAAAGCAAAGACTGGTAGTTGGGGTAATCATGGTTTTACTGCAGCTGACTTCATGAAATATTTGAAGGTCAAACATGATATTGCCCAGTGACAGCCAGTTTCATCGTCCTCATCAAGCTACAGTTGTGTTTAGCAGGGTTTCAGGTCATCTTTGATGGGCTTCTCCTAAATGTGCAGGAATAAACTGAGAAAAAACAAACCCAGATCCCTGAAGAGCTGATTGTTTGCTTAGGAGATTCCAAGGACCTGGATTTCTTAAGCAATTCATGACATGTATTTCCGACATGCTCTTTGCTTTGTTCTTTTCTACTGTAGCACTATTAAAGCTGTGTGTTTCGTGGTAGGCAGTGCATTGGGAATAGATTAATGATACCCAAAGACTGACTCCACTGACATTGTGTAAATTATTCTGTGGTGTTGCTGCTACTACAGGTGCAGTTTTGCTGCAGTCCAGTTGGATTGTTCTGTCTTTACTGGTTAAGCAAGCCTACAATTTAGCACCAGGGTGTCCAGGATACTTCTATTTTACTTGTATCCAAAGGCAAGTGGTATTGAGGAGACAGCTTGTATCTGAAGTAGTACAGGCTGCTTCAGTAACCACTCATTTTCATGCTTTGACTTCATGGTTGATAAAGACACACTTTGATCAGTGTTTTTCAGTATGTATGGGCAATCGGGAGGCTGACATCAGAAAAATATTGAAGACTGGGCTTTTCAAGTGCTTACCAGCCTTGTTTGAAATCAAATTTTTGAAAGTACTTGGTGGTTTTTGCTGTCCGTTCTTTGACTGAGGTTTCCAGTGTCTGCAGCTCTGAGCTCTTGACAGTCTCAGCTTGGCTCACTGTGCTGAGCTTTCTGAGTGTCCAGACTTTAGAAATGAGATCCACTGTACAAAGATGTTGCACAGATATTGGTGCTGCTGGATGTATAATTTTGCAGGCCATGTGCTAAAATGTTTGCGTCCATCTTTGGGATTTGGTGTGCTTTATATACAGCTAGGAAACTCCAGGTGGCACTAGCAGCTCGCAGCTGGGCCAGGGATTGGTAACGCTGGTGCAGTCCCTGAATGAGCCACATTATTCAGATATTGCCCATGAGAAGACTGAAAATTAGTTTGAAAAAGAGAAAACTGTTCTTAAGCAAGCAGAATAAATACAATGACTGAAACCAGATGAAGTTAAGCATCCTAAACTTTCTTGTAGTTCCTTAGAAAATGTCTGTGTAAATAAACAGCAACTACATGGTTAAAGGGGAAGAATCCAGGAAGCAGAAGATGCTGAAGTCTCACAGTGTGGACGCTGCCAAGAGCTGGTGGTGAGCTGACTCCAATACTAATTTGCTGGCACCGATGTAGGAGCTTATCAGGAGCAGAGTAGATGGCACAAGCTTGGTTTTGCGGGCCTGATTCTTCCCTTGTGTAGTTGCTGGAGTTGGTAGAATTACTACATGTATAATAGGGGAAAATAAGCATAAATGCATTTATATTTGAAGTGCATTGTTGGTTTTTTTTTTTGATTTTGGAAGGGCTTTGGAGGTTATTGGTCTTTGAAATTAAGTCGATTAAGCTGGAACAAAATTTAAGATACAGTCAGGCAAGGATAAAATTTGCTGTCCTTTTTTCATAACATGAGTTTCACCGAACAAGGGGATAGTTTATGCAAATGGAAATGTGGAGAAAGAAATGTGCCTGGAATGACTGAGAGAGAGCAGCTCAATAAAACACAAACAAAAAGAAGACTTTGTCTGTAGCAACTTGTAGTTCTATTACTCTGGGTACTTGAGGTGAGAGGAGGTCTCAAGAACTTGCAGTTGATTTGGGGGATGGATTAAGATGGGATGGCCTACCGTGGTGTTGATGACCATGGCCTTCCTTCTATAAGACATGCTTTGCTGTGGTTGCTACTAGTGGAGGTCACTAACATGACCCGTTCATGGCAAACATTTTGCAACAGCTCAGCAAATGGTCTGGCTTACCACATGGCCTTTTGACAAAGGTGCCAGATACAAAAGGCTTTTCTTGGTTTTCTTCAGTATCTATTGATAGAGGTAAAAATATCAGGGTGTCTCTGGCTGTATTTGTCAAAGGCATAATTTGACAACAAGTTATGTATTTGAATATTGGAGGTTTTATATTCCTACTGCCCAGGCAGTTCTGTACTGCAAAGGAAAAGGTGCTCTTGGGTTAAAATGGACATCTGGGTGTAAGTGAAAAGCCAGATTTTAAGAATTTTTAGATCTTTTATGATCAGCTGTTGAGGCTGGATTTTATTATAGCTACTGGCATTCCCACCCTTGAACTCTGCCAGTCTCATTTTCTTGATACTAGATTTGCTGAAGCAGCTATATTTCTTTCACTAACCTTAGTAGGCTTTTACTATGTGTTAAAAATGTTCAAGATGGCTTTTGTTTTGTGTACAATGAAAAGGATCTGGTGCAGCATTTCAGCAGCCCCACTGAAAGACCACACTTTTCATCCGTTCTGGAACGATAGCATTTTTCCATACAAGGTACAGTCCCGCAATCCTTTCTTGTGTTCTCACTCCTACTTTGGGCTCATGGAAGCAAGTCCTTCCACAAATCACGAGCATTTTGTGCTTTAAGAGTACTTTTTTTTTGAAAAAGAAGAAAAACCCTAAAGTAGGTCTTGATGCGCTTTGCAAGGTTTTATTGAAGATTGAGCAGTGCTAGGAATGAAACTGGAGGTTTCTTCTATCGCGCTTGGGCAATCTGAGTAATTCTACTTCTTTCTACATTTGCATAAAATATTGATATAATTTGAACAGGTTCCTTTTACAATGGCATTTCTAGTTCGTTTTCCTTACTAATTTTTAAGCTTTAGTCAGAACATTGTCTTCGCAGTGGCTCAAGTGCATCAGTAGTATTACAACTTTCAAAATGATCCTTGAAGTGGTGGTGGTGGATTACTGCTCTGTCTCTGACCTTCAGCTCTGGCCCTTTTAAACTGTACTCTTGCAAAACAGCAGAAAATTGGAAACTTTTTCTCTGTAAACATTCTCCTAGTGTGAAGTTCCCCTTTCTGCACTGAGTTTCAGCTTTAACACATAATCATTGCTTCAGCCCAGAGGGCTTTTTAAGGAGATTGCTTGGTAGAACCACACTTACTTGTCAGCTGTATGTCGCTCTTGGAAGAAAAGCATTCTGAAAGTCGTTGGAGGTTGTGAAGCACAAGATGACATCAGATTGGCTTTTACCAAGCTTATGGTGACTGCACTCTTAGAGAAGGATGGCTAAGTCATGTATGTTTTTGGGGATTTTTTTTCTTTTTCAACCACTATCTACTTCATTTTTTCATAATTAAATCTTCTGCTTTGTGCTTTCAAAGTCTTCTGTTGCAACAAGATTTGGGTGGTATAGGCATCTGAACTGGAAGGTGCCTTTGGGTTTTCTTCCGGATGTTTTGCCATGTTGGGATAGTCAGCAATCTTTGAAAGCTGTTCAGTGACGCTTTCTTACAGGTGCATATATTATTTTTTTTAGACTGTGTGGGTATCACGGCACTGCTTCCGCTATGGACAATTGAAGTTGTAGTAATTTGGTTTATCTTACATGTTCTGTTTTCAAAATTAAAATGGCATAATTGCTCACATGGATGTAATTCATTAATATTTGGGAGCTTAGAAAGACTTGCTAAGTGTATGGCGCTGGTGAACTAGCAAAACATGATCGGAATACCTTGATATCGTGGAATGTGACATGGATAAATAGCAGTGTTCTGTCTCTGGCTGAGAGCTCAGTAGGGTCCCTTGATGAATTCTTTGAATTTCAGGTAAAGGACTTCTAAAACTATTATATACATGATAGTTGAAATGCTGCAATGTAGTTTGAAACGGTTACAGAACAGTTTTGTCCCAGACAATGAAGCAGTCACAATCTGTGACACTGGCCATCTCTTTGGTTAAAAGTCTGCCTGTGGTCTATTAAATTCCAGTTGGATTGTCAGGGTGAGCAATCGCCAAATGTTTATCAGCTTAGTGTTATTGCCTGATAATACTAATTTCACACAAAAGCTTGTTTAAAAGCTTAATTCATGTCTTGTTATAGTAAAAATGACACTTAATTTCAGTGAAGTTTGGCAGGCTTCTAGGTCGTTCAAAATTCATCATCTAGCTCAGGATCAACTAATTCACAGACTTCAGATTAGACATTCTTGTGCCTCTAATAAGGAGTTGAGCTGATTATTATGAGCCTACTTAAAATTTAAGGAATTCTTTGAATATTAGGCTGTAGAAATAATAAATGGATTGGGTTTTTTCAGCCTTTAATATCTGAAGGTACATAGGGACTGTGAGCAATGTCCCATCAGGGCAACACACTGCATTGTTTGGAAAGTGGTGTATCCAGTATTTACTGAGTTATTGCTCACAAGTAATATGCCCTAAGAGCAAAAAGTTGAATGTGTTCACAGTGAGCCCTGGCATGCATAGGTACAGACTTCTGGTCCATGAGTAAGATATGATTCAACCACCGTTTGCCTTGGCAGAGCCACAGTGAAGTTGTGGCAAAGCTGATGGAAGAGATGAGCTATCCTGAGCTTTCCAAAGGGTTGTTCAGCAGAAGCTACAATGTGGACCCTCAGACTGCTCTTGAACATGTTTTCTGACGTTTGGTTTAAAACTTAGCACTGCTTGGTTCTTGCCTTAACCCTTTGTACTTTCTTCTAGCCCAGACTGGTTTGCTGCCTGTGTTACTGGCCAGCAGTAAAGCAATACTTGAAGAAACAGGCTTTGCAGAGGTGGGAGGACTCTGCTTAGCTGTGGTAGATGTGTGAAAAGTGTTCAGCCGTGGTCACTGTCCCTGACCAATTTATTTAATTTCCAAATCTGAAAAAGCATGGCATTGCTAGTGTTCACTGTAATGGCTTAGCAGGGTAACCATGCTTTTTACAAGAGTTACCAATGAGGTGAAGACCCAAGTTCAACAGCTTCATACAGTGGTTTTAAGAAGTTCTGCAAGTATATGCTGTTTCTTCCTGTAACCATAGCTGTGACTCCTGGCAGCAGTGAACAAGATGAGTAAACCCCTGCTCATCACTAAAGCTGGCTGAAGTTTGTAAGACTGTTTTGATGTTGAACGTGTACAATTTTTTTTGGCCTTTAAAGGAAGCCGTGGGTGCTCCACATGGTGGAAGTTGATTTAAGTAACTTAAGAGAAAATGCTGCAGCTTTGGGCTCCGGAGCTTGGCACCTTGCTCAGTTTAGCTGCTTCCTCTCTTTCCCTTAAACAACTCTGCAGCCGATCTGGGCAAGCGTGTCCTATTTCCAATTTAATTTTAATCTAAAACTCATTTTAAAGCAGCCATATTACTTCCACTGACAAGTGATCTGTGAGAGAATAATCTTACGTGAATGCTGTTGCTGGCTTCTGAAAAATGGAAAAAAAGGCTGGGGCTGTGCTGGTTGACACCAGCTGAGCCTGGCTTGGACAGCTGTATTAAAGGGAGGAGGAACGCAGCACCCTTTTCAATGCTTGTCAAGAAGTCCTGTAAGGACATGAATTTTAGCAGCATGGGCAGGTCTCAGCTGAGATTACACATTGCTGGACAAGCCTGTTGGCAAAGAAATGCTTGAGAAATAGGCAGGACAGACCCAGTGTGGGAGAGATGATGTGATGCAGACAAATGCAGTTGTTTGCACTTGGCTGTGCTTCTGACAAGTGTCAGTCAGAAGTTGCCACAAAGTCTTCTGGGTCTTACCCAGTCCTAAATAAAGATGTCCCCAATATTGCATGTGGCTTTGGAGACTATTGGTTCCACATTAGGAGGGCTGATCAGGGTTACACTGATGCCTTTCTCCAGGAAAGGATTGGATGATTGCTATGTGAAATACCAAGGGTTTTTCGTTAACAGAGTTCTTTCTTTCTTGCTGTATCAGGGGTTATGCATTTAGTGGGGAAAATGTTGAAATATTGTCCATTCCCACAGAGCTGAAAACGGGAGAGGGAGCTCAGGACATGAGAGCAGCCTGACACCAAAGTCCTCAAAGCCTCACTTAATCTGGCAGTTGGCTCCTTTGCCATCTAACAGGGGGTCCCCACTGCCTGGCCCTGCCAACCATCTCCCCTGTGCTGGTCCATGTGTTTGTGCAGGCTCCTGGAGGGTCACCTCAGGGAACTGTTCAGGCCAAGATTGCACATGTCCTAACCTCCCAGCAAGGTTAGAACCAGCACAAGGAGATGGGAGCAAATACCACGTTAAGAAGAAAGAGGAGCTTGGGCTGATGTCTGCTGGGTTTAAGTTGCAGAGTAGCTAGAGCAGCATGCTCTAAATGCTGTATGATACCTTGTTAGCCACGTATGTGTCAACACAGTTTAGTTTTTAGCTAGTGCAGCTGTTGTGGAATCTGCTGTCACTGTAGTTCTGACTGGCTCAATGTCCCAGGACATGTGGAAGACTTTGGGGCACAATCACGCTCCCAAGGGATCTTGCTGTGCAGGAAACACATGGTGACAAACGAGCAGGGCAGGGTAATTGTGCTGCTTTAAATTGCAGGAAGTGAAGGCCAGTTCTTCTGCTGAGCAGGCGGCTTCTTTTGCTTGTTAAGTTCATGCTGGCTGGCAGGAAGGAGACTTGATACCTAAAACTGGAATTTTTTTCCCCCCTTGAACGTGTTAACAAACATCAGCCTAAAGCAGCTAGTTGAGATGTGCTGGGTTTGGGGACAACCAGGACACTGATGTATAAACACTGTGTGAATGACACAGTGAGGCTTCTCAAATCCCTCTTATTTTTATGCTGATTTTGAAGTGACTTTTAATCCTTCAGACATATTGGTCTCTAAGCACTTTTTTCAAAGAGGAAAATAACCCAACTCAAGCAGTTTGGGTAATAATAGTACTTGATGCTTAACGAACATTGTGGAATTAATCCTCCTGGACCAATAAATTTAAATTAAATTGTGTTCATCTTGGCTGGGGAATGGGGAAGTGCTGTGAAATCTGCTTTTCTCAGGGTATGGAGGAGTGGCTGCCTTACAGTGGCTCCACCATGGCCAGTGGAGGTAGAATTGGTAAACCTGTGAAGTTTGGGTTCAGGCTGAGCCCTGCATTTTGGTTCTTTTCCTCTGCCCTCGCAGCTGCACTGTGAATCAGATATCCTTGAGGCTTGGTCAGACCTGCCAAGGAGTAATGGAAATAGTCCCCTTCATTCTGGAGAAGAGTCTGTTCTAGGGTGATGGCTTGGGGCCAGGGAGATGCTTCTAGTTTCCTGTCCTGCTCCCTCCCATGTGCTGTTCTTTGGGGTCAGTAAGGTGGTCCCACATTGCTGAGCTAGTCCTGTTAGTCTGCTGTCCTGTTATATGGAGAAATCTTCTGGCCACCCCCAGCTGATTCCAACAAGAGAGCGTAAGATTTACTTATATTACTCATATCAAGAGAAACTGTTGCAAGTTGGCCGAAGTGCCTTGGGTGGCCATGGCCTTTGCTGTGATATGCAGGCTCCTAAAATCAAATGGTGTGCTGCGGGTGGGTGTTGACATCTTGTTGGTAGTGTCACCTTTACGCTAATGTGGAAGAGCAGCACTGAAACTGTGATGCTTAATATTGTGTATCAATTGGTATGTTTTGTGTATCAATTATTGCAGGTCAAAATCAATTGTTCAATTATTATCTTGTTTGTTTTTAGGTTACAAACTAGTTGGAAGCCATTCTGGGGTGAAGCTCTGCCGATGGACAAAGGTATGCTCTCTTTTCTTTTTTCACTTTATAAATTAAAAAAAAAAGTAGTAGAGACTTGGGTATTACAATTTCCAGATGAAATAAATTTACCTACACGAGAACAAATTTTGTCTTCCAAGCTGTAGTTCTGCTTTTCAAGCTATTAAAATCCTTCTGCAGAGAGTGAGAATATGGCTGTGGCAAAGAGCTGGGAACATAATTTTCTGTTATTTTTCCTGTTGTTCTGCTGTCTGCTGAAATATTTCCTGCCTACCGAAATATATGGCAGGGGCAGAGCACTGCAGTGAAAAGTGGGAAGGTTACGTCACCAGTGTGAGGTCTTCTGAAACAAAGACAACGCAGTCCATTATTACACTGGAATGGGCACACAAGGGCATTTGAACTTCTTGTTCTGTGACTGATATATCTGGTTTGCGACAGTCAGTGCTCTTCCACTGGTTTTCAGCATTTGTCAAATAAGGTTCAGATTGAGAGGTAGCTGTTGCTTCTTAATCCTGGGACTTTTTAGAAATTACTATGTGGGGGTGTGTCTGTATGTATGTAGTTGTACATAATATGTCTGTGTGTATGTTTACATACATATGAGAAAACTCATCCTCTAAGCTCTGCGTTTGTGTATTGTAGGCTATGTAAGCCAGTAGTTTTTTCAAGTATGCAGGCTTAAAAAAGTTCCTGGCAGAGGCACCACAGCCCTGTAGAACAAACTTCAGCCACTTTGGTATGTTCTAGCTGTCCTTTTCAGGTCCCTGAGAAGCTCAGAAGTTGAAAGCTGGTCTATAATGTTACATATTTAGGGAGTAACATTGATACAGCATACTAAAGCCTTCAGCATTTGTGGGATGATAAATGATGGGAAGCATCATCTCATTAAAATGCCAGCACATTTCTAATTCTTGTGCTGTGTCAGTGATCAGTTCCTTGGTCTCTTAGCTCTCTTTTGCTGCATGATTAACTTTGTTTATTTTTGAAAAGAGCTCTTTGAATGGCAATCCATCGAAGTGGGTGGTTGCAGTGAGGTTTTCATATTGAAATGCCTGGTATCAATGAACTGTTTCATCAAAGGACTTGTTCTTGTGAATGGTTTAAAGTGCCCTGTATTGTCATGAATATTTGTAAGACATACTGATCCCACTGATGCTTCTGCTGTTTACTCTTAAAATATTTCTCTATCACTTTTAATGTCAGAGAAGGCCATGAAATGTTTAAAGAAAAAGTTGTCAAACTTCATCAGTGCTGTGACTGAGAGAAAACCAGAGAACCTGTTTTTATTAAAGAACTGGAATTTAATGCAGCACTGTAAAGCCATTTCACAAAATAAATAGCAGCTCTGTGTGCTTAGATAGGACCATACTATTTTTAGCTTAAGCAGGAATTGAATGTAAAGTATTCTAATAAATTGAGCTGAAATTGGTTACAGGCAGTGGCTTTGACTCAGATTCACACCAGTATGTGAATATCTTTAGGAGGCTTGTTTGAGATTTGTATCAGCAGAAAGCAGGAGCAGGGCTGGAAGGATTAGTATTAAGTAGAGTTTCATAACGATATCTCAGATTAAAATGATTGTGTTCTGTCATATTCTGGAAAAGAGTGTAAAACCTGCAAATTTTAAGAGTCGTCGATTTGTCTGTTTTATGAAATTCAAAATATAACTTGCTGTCCTAGAATTTGTGGATGTGGGTAGAATAAACAGCTTTTCCATTTTGTTCAATCTTTCAACTGTATGAAAAGGCTGTGCCTATGTTAGGGGTTACCTGTGTATTCTTTCTCTGCTGCTCAGTGGAGAATTTCTTTTGGGTCACTAGGACTCTTCAGGTAGGGGATGGTATATTAAAAGTTACTGTGTCATATTTTAGATTTTCTCTTGAGAGTAGCAGAGATCCTGTCTCATTTATTATTATTTAACTGAGATAATGAAAGACAGTCTTAGCTCCAAGCAACTTGCATGCTAAATAGGAGTTAAATCCCAGCGGGAAGGCTACTGTGGTTCTACTGTGAGGAGAAGTGCAGCGTCCTGCTGGAGCCGCTGACTGGTGTGAATGAGAGTTTATAAGGTCAGGGTATTTATTTAATTTAGTACTAGAAGAAATACTCTACTAGACAAATGAAAAGAATTGAGTGTTCAGTAGGGCAGCCTTGAAATTGATCCTTGTTACTCTTTAGTGAGCTTTTACAATAATATTTCTTGCAGCTTAAGTGGCTTCACCTGCTTGCTTTTGTTGGCTGATTCAGTTAAAACTTCAGTAAAGCACATTGTCATGCTGTGGTGTTGCAAGTGAGAAGTTATTGATTATGTTAAAGTTTCTTTCCTCTAAAACAGTTATAAATTCGACATCATAAATGCCTTTTTTCTGTAAGGGTGTATATAAACAGTCATGCTACATACTGATCTGTGTGCTATGAAACTTCTTAAAACAGTCTGCATCTGCCATTATTCAGACGTGCTTCACAGCTGTGACCTCGCTTGCAATGTTTGTCACAGGTGACTTTGAACACTGAAGCTGCTAGTGACTGAAAACTGCAAATATGCCTAGGGAGCAGATTTCAAACCTTTGCACTCAGTTTGGCTACAGATAGTGTGTTTTTAACTTTCTTGGTATTTGTATGTGTCTTTCTCTGCTGTTAGTCGATGCTTCGAGGCCGAGGAGGCTGCTACAAACACACATTTTATGGAATTGAGAGCCACCGCTGCATGGAGGCCACGCCGAGCCTGGCTTGTGCAAACAAATGTGTCTTTTGCTGGAGGTAAAATATTAATGCAGTTTTACTTTGAGATGGGGGATCTGTTCCTCTCTGTCCCCGTCCTGTTCCTCAAACCTAGGGCAGGGTTAGTTGTGTGCCCTTTTCACTTGGAAACTGGGGAAGGAAGGATTTGGAAGGGAGCAGCGTTACTCTCTCTGTACTCTTTTCCTTCTGAGAGCTGCAGAGCCTGTGGGTCAGGGGTTGCTGGAGGTGAGCTGGGTCGGTGAGCTCCACATCTTGGAGGCTGAAAAGGATCTGAGGGCTCCCAAGTACCACTTCCCCTAGAGCAGTGTCCTGTGCAGCCAGGTCTCAGGCCCCAGCAGGTGCAGGCTAGCTGGGGACCAGCAGAAGGGGGAATCAGGGGGGCAGGAGACAACTCCTCTGTTTAGTGCCCTGCAATTTCCACTGCTACCTGCACTGAGCACCTGGTAGAAGTTTGATTGATTGCCTCTGGAGATCACTGTCTGGAACTCCCTGTGGCTCCTGGTGCTCTGGGGAACATGAGCTGGCTCATGTTGTGCAAAGGCACCAAGGTGCTAAGCAATGTCATTATCTAGTATCTTTTGTTTTGAAATTGGACCTTTTTTCTTTTTCCAGATACCTTCACCCCACCAATTCAACTGCATTTTCAGGGAGTGAAAAGTGTTGACTTAGTAGCTGTTGCTTTCCTAAAACACTAGCTAATAAATGACTCTTATATTTTAGTCAGTAAAGTGACCCCTTTTCTCAGCAGAATTGCTTTGCTGTTAATTCTCTAAAGGAAATGAACTTTGCCAGGATCTGAACTGTGAGCTGCTCTAGCACTGCTTCCTCACCAAAATGCCTGGAGTTTTGAGGGAGGGTTTTGTTCGGCTGGAGGAGTGCAGGATGGGATCGGTGAAACAGAGAGGCTCAGCAGAAATAAAAGCAGTGACATGAAAGCATACTGAGTGGGAGGATGTGGAGGCTATTCTTTGAGTTCTTTTGTCTTCTACCTTGCTAGCTAATTCATACCGTGGGGGCTGTGCTGCTTTTGGTATTTATGCCTACCCTGGGGGGCTGGGTGCCAATAACACCCATTCCATCCCTTAGCCTGGGTGTCCAACATTGCAATATTTCCATGGAAAACCAGCCAAATTCTGAGTACACTTCCTGTCTTTCATAGCTTCAATTTTTAATAATGCAAATATTTCATGAGAATATTTAAATGACAGCATCAGTGCAGAATAACTGCTATAATTTTGAAGGTGCTTTGAAGATCTCTCCCATGTTAGTGTTAAGTATAAGCATTAGATGCTGGTCATCCTGTTAAGTTTGCATTTGGGAGTCTATTCCAAAATGTTAATTGGTGCTCTTGATGGTCTTTCATCATATCCTGGCTTGAAAGGACACAGGAAGTGGCATGTTTAATGTGCAGGTTTTGCTGCTTTTCTTCAGAGCAATCTAATGACTGGGAAGAAAAATGTACTGCTCATATTTTTTTCCATGTATCACCTAGCAGTGGTGCATTTAATTCTACAGTGGTGACTGTACTGGTAGGAAGACGATTACTGTGCATGTTATCTCTCTGTCCCTACAAAAAAGTTGTATCATAAACAACAAATAGAAAGCAATAACATCATCAGAATGAGGCATTTTGTTCCTAATATTGTACTGCAGACCACTGATGCTGTTCCCCGTCAAAGTGACCCAACTCAGTATTTTGTAGCAGCAGCAGCCTGTGCCTGGAGTATGGGACTGATTCAGGGAAGTCAAACAAGTGCAAATTGAAAAGTTCGGTAATTGGGGTAAATCACCATGTGTGATACATTCCAGGTGCCTCTAACTCATCATCCTGTAACTGTCACTTTTAAAAGGGATCCTGAAAACAGTAGCCTTAATGATAACAGTGCTTATTTCGCTAATGGTAGCAACCTGAATTCAAGGAAGCAGCTTTCCAGGGGGACTGTGCTGAACAATGTTCTCACTTATTTACCTTCTGGTGAAGTGCGTTGCAGTTGTTTAACTCTTACATGTGGACTGCTGTGTGTTGTCTTTTCTCAGACTTCTACCAAGCTGGAAGACTTAAGGCTCAGTGTGAGACTTATCCCAAGGTTTGCTTTATTTACACCTTAAGCCTGACATAACCAGAACTGCTGCTGGAAGAAGCTTTCTTCACTTTGGATGCTTTTCAGATCCTGTGCTTGGGCTGCTGCAGCCTTCATGTGGCTGTGAGCTGTACTGATCGGGTTAATTTGGTGTAGGTAGAAGGGACTTCCATACCCACTCTCCTTGCTACTGGTTGCATGTCAGCACAGTTCACACACCCTGCAGCCAGGGCTATCTATACACTTTTTATTTTAAACCCACCACACCTTGCAGATTATTAATCATGTGAGACTAAATGTAGACTTGCAGTCACCAGTAGCTGGGTAGGATAAATATGTTACCTTCTTATTAGCAGTTACCATCTGTGCTGTTGCAGACATATGAAGCAATAGTTTTGATCTACTGTTGGCAAAATGTTTTTAATACAAGTTGTATGCCTTGCTGGTCTCATCGTGTAGCTGTGCACACTAAAGTTGCAGATAAGACTGTTGTGATTGGTTTGGGTTTTTTTCCTTTGATCTCTTCAAGACTGTCTGCCAGTGTTCCCACCTGTGTAATCCCTGCAGCTCTCCCAGAATTGCTGAGGAAAAGGCCAAGGAGCCTGTTTTTCTCTTCCTCACTTTGGGAAGAAATACTGTGGTTCAGCTGCTTTCCCTGGGAATTGGATGTTATGGTAGCTGGCTGGTCGTGACTGGCAGATTATGGCCCTGAACCAGGAATCATGGGTGGAGCAAGCATCCAAACACACTCAGAAAGTTACGGGTTTTTTTGTAAAAGATGCAGCTTGACTCTGCACTGGAAATCTTCCATCTTGTGCCTGGAAGCAGTGCATCCCTGGTAGAGATCAAGCCTGTAGTGCCCCCTTCCTGGCTTGTGTTTCCCTGCCTCTCCCCCTCAGAGTGCTGGCTGAGAGTTTTATGCAGAATTATGATGTGGCAGCTGCTTTGGAAGGCTGGAAAAGCAGATTGTTCGTTTGTATAATGTTCCCCCTGCAAGACCGCACTTATGCTGTGTTGAACTCCTGAGGCTGTTGCATCAAGAGCGTGGTGGAGGAGGGAGAAACCCCATACCTTAATTACTGCAACATACCAAAGTCATAATTCTCCTTACAAAAATAGTCTGTCACTATCCATTATTGCTCTCAGCTGGTCTTGCTGTGTTTCTAGTGTCTCTTTAGCTTAATTGTCTAAATGGAAATGTGCAAGTGACCAAATCTTTTAATCAATTAGAGCAAATGTGAGGACTGAGGCTTTCTGACACTGTACTGTGGCGCAGTCACCAGGCAAACCTGATTTGATTATGTTTTCTGGCTGAGTGTCTAAAGCACAATCAATTATTGTGGAGAGATGGAACAGCTAAGTAAGATTTAAATTAATAGGGTTTATTATTTTTGCATCTGTGGAGGAGGGAAACCAGACAGAGTGAAATATCCTGTAAAGAAATTGGTTCATATTTCTTCTGTAACTTTATGATGTTTATACCTGTACTTGAAGGTTTCAGTTTTAGATTGTACAGTAGACAACTGAAGTTCTGTTCAGACAATCTAAATAAGTGTATAGACAAAAGCCAGTGATCACAGTAAGCCCTGCAAAATGAAGAGACTCAAAACTAATAATTTCTCATAGAGTTACTTAAGATCATTGAAAAATTAAGAAACTGAAAACATAAAACAAAAGCTTCTTCTCGTTAAGTAATTTGATTCCAGAGGCTAAATTCTTCAGGGAAATGTGAAGTGTTATGATACCAAAGGAACTGACACTACAGGTTTGTGAGACTTGGAACCTGAGCCTGAAAGCTCAGTCACCTTGCATCTGAAGTCCTTGTCCTGCCAAGTTAAAACTCTCTACTCCCAGTGTTTCAATTTGGTTATTTTTTTGTTTACGGAATTGATATATTGTGACCCAAGGTTCATTGTTTCATTCAGATTTGATTCTTCACTGCTTTGTTGACCTCTCGGCCTGTCTGTCCTCCAGAAGCCTGTGAAATAACCATATAAATGGGGTGGGGGACAGGACATCATAGGATATACCTAGCTCATGCCCTGTCAATGGTAAAAAAGAAAAAGTCATGGTGCCTTTATGTGCTGCTCTCCCAGCACTATAATAATTTGAGGCATTTCTAGGAGAAAATGTTAGTGTGGTCCATCAGGTGGGATGGGAGCAGACCCTGGTTGACTGTCTTGGCTGGGTGCGTATGTGCCAGCTTGCAGGAGCGTTGGCGCTTTGCTAAGATGCTGGCAGTGCCTTGTACTTGATGCTTGTGCAGGATGGAGTTGTACCAGTTTCTTGGAGAGCCACCCTGTTGCACAGTACCGTATCAGACACTGTTTTGCCAAATAGGGCACAGAAGCGTGGGGGTAAGGTCACTGTAAATGCACTTAATCCCAAAAGTAGTATCTGCCATGTGAGGATTCCCACCTCACACTGTGCAGTGAGCAGTATTTTCACTCCCGTTATGCAAAAGGTTTATGAAAGAAAAAATACCCTACCAGCAACTTGCTGGGATTGAAATCTATGCTATTTTACAGCAGTGCATGTTTTCCTGGTCTTGGACTTGTTGAAGGCTTTTGCAGTTGTCATTATTTACATATTTATGGCATCAGTAGTGAATATAAGCAGATTATTTACTACGAAATAATATGTCTTGATAGTTACTGTGGGTGGTTGGTGACTTAGTACTCTGTTACACTAATGTGATGGAGTGGTTGTGGGCTTTGAAAGTGAACTTGTACGTTCAGGTTTGTTTTGAAATAAGCTTTGAGACTGTGCTGAACATGATTCTGCTGGGAAGGAATTAAATATCTTTAAAAGAGCCCAGGGCAAACTTCTGGGAGGTGCTCAGCATTGCCTGCCTTTCTAGAAACTGTGGTCTTAAAAGCGAAGCGAACATTTTGTAGAGTTGAGATGTAGTATTTCAGCCTGGGATGTCTTCCATCCCTAAGATTTCAGAAGTATGAGTTAGGAAAGAATCATAAATTGTTTATCTTAGCAGTGTTGGGTTAATGACTGGACTTGATCTTAAAAGGTCTTTTCCAAGTCCACCACTAAACTGTGTCCCTAAGCACCACATACATCCACACATCTTTTGTATATACCTCCGGGGATTGTGACTTCCCTGGGCAGCTTGTGCTGATGCTCAACCACCCTTGCAGTGAAGAAATTTTTCCTAATACCCAACCTAAACCTCCCCAGCACAACTTGAGGCTGTTTCCTCTTGTCCTGTTGTTTCTTATCTGGGAGAAGAGACTGACCCCCACCTCTCTACACCCTCAAGTGGTTGTAGAGAGTGAGAAGTTCCCCCCTGAGCCTCCTTTTCTCCAGGCTAAACACCCCCCCGCATTGCCATAGCTGCTCCTTATGACACTTGTGCTCCAGCCCCACTGCCTGGCTCTGGACACACTCCAGCTCCTCAATGTCTGTCTGGGGATGAGCAGCCCAAAACTGAACGCAGTGTCTGACGTGTGGCCTCACCAGTGCCAGTACCAGAAGTGGGTTCTTTCAAAAATATTCTAAAGTTCGGTCCTCTCTCAGTTCAGAGGAACTGGCAAAACCAACCTAGTATAAAGACCTCACTAATGGTACTGTATCATGAGGTGAGTTAATGGTACTGGATTGTGAGTTGCTGCCAGGTGTTGTAATACAAGCAAAGTATCTTGCAAGGAGAAAACTACATTACTTTTGATGGAGCAGATGATTTGAAAAAACTTTAGGTAAGTTAGTGAGGGTACAGCTGCAATATACTCCGACTGAAAACGCAGAAGTTATGGGTTGATTTATTTTGTTCAAAAGTAATCAATTCATTTTGGGCTCTTTCACCTGTTTCTGAAAAATCTTTTAAAGTTTATTTTAATTTATTTAGATTTAAATAAATCTTTTAAAGTTTACTTTAAAACATGAGAAGTCCAAATTTTCTTTTGGAAATACTGAGTATTTTCTCATTTTTAAAGTGAGTTTTCTTTGGATATTCAGATATCCAAACACTTCAGTCTTAGTTCTCCAATTTTTTCTTCTCTAAAATTGTTTAAATTTATCAGCATTTAACAACAAACTTATGCCTTTTGAAAAGCTTTTATTTTCCTGAATTTATTAATAATAAACCTGTTATTTTTCTCATTCGTACAGCTCAAAAGATTGCTTAGAGCAACATGACAATTGCCTACTATCTTTCAAAAACTTCTGTAGAAATGCTGTGTTCCTCTTCCTCAGATGGTGGTCTAGATAGAGATTTTGTTGTTCCTATCAAAACTTCTCTTTTTAAAGTGGGTGTTACCTGATTTGTAGAAAATAAATCTGAGAGACTTGAAGTCTTTACTTTATCTCTGCTAAAAGGCATTTTGCAGTCCAATGCAAGTTATGACTATGTGATACCATCAACGTGGTGATCTTCTTCATTGCATGTTGTCCTCCCCAAGTTTGCATCTCCAGCCAGATTGGTTCCCCCTCAGATGTAAGGCTGGCTCCTGAGCCATCCATCATTCAGCTTCTGGGAGCTGTTGAATAAGACCACTCCAGGACCTGACCTTGCAGATGCCTTTTGGATAGATCTAGCGTCCTACTGAACCGGTGGTAGCTCATCTTCAAGTTTTCCACCCAGACTTGTTCTCTCTTACAAGTGTAAGTGTTACTTACGGACTGTTTCTTTGGCAGATTATGGGAATAGTGGATAAGATGGCATCAAAAGCTCAACATCTTCTCCTTTCCCTTTGTCTGCAGGTACCAGTGGTGGTCTTGGTGTGAAATGTTCTCAGCAGGTTCATGTTGGCTGTTACCTATCCCAGCGCTGTGTTCTGGGGCTCACAAACATTTACTTAATCCAATATGTATTGAGGAGCTGGCAGTTAGGAGGGGCTAGTATAGAAATCTTTGGCTTCTGCTGAAGTGGGCATTGCGTTTGCACTTTTCCAGTGTGTTTTAAGTCACTTTCACATGCTCCTCACACACTTCCAGCCTACTGCTAGCAACCTCAATACTGCAGCCAGTTCATCCAGCATGCCTTAGGGGTGAGTTTAGCAGTCCTAGTGAAAATGTTTCCTTTAGATTAAATCTAATTTGTCCTCTTCCTAGTCCAGTCTGGGCTCTTCCCATTGCTGTCAGGAGGAAGCAGAAGAAAAGGTGTAAATAGGTTTCTTGTAATCATGGAGAAACATTGAGTATTATTTGCTTGTGCGTTGGATGAGCTTTTTTCTTAGTCTTCCTCTTATTCCTCACATCATTATAGGGAAAGTGGTTCTTCTTGGCCCTTTTGTATGTTCTTTGCTAGTTGTATCTGTTGGGGGTTTTTTTGCCTTGCCTATCTTCTGATGATGATCCTGTGTTCTTGTGCTACTGCTCTTATTTTTCAGCTGGAGGATCACAAGGTTGCAGAAGAGCAGGCTGATTTCTTGTTACTTTTCCTAGCTTTGTTTTTTATTGCTGCAGTTTGCCTTTCTGCCTTCATAGGCTTCAAAGAACTTCCAGTTCTCCTGAACCCCTTTGCCCTTCAACTCCTGTCCTCTGGGATCTTGCCCACTGGTTCTCAGGGTTCACTGAATTCTGCTTCATGAGCTCTCTTGGTTTTTTTCTTTCCCTCCTCTTCCTGAGAACCATGTGCTCTGTCCTTTGTGATCACTGCCACCAGCCTTTCCTCACCATCATGTTCCCCGCCAGGTATCAACGTTGATCAGTTGATCACTGCAGTAAATGGGACTTTATACTCATGTGGCATTTTCCCTCAAAGTTTCTTGAAAGACTTGATAATGCTAAGCATTGCTACAGAAGACAGCAACCATTTTAAGAGGGTATAGAAGCAAAAGCTGATTTAGTAATATAATATACAAGCGATCATGGAGGGGGATGTGCTGCCCCACGGAAGCATACACCTCCACAAAAGTCTGATTGTTCTTCACCGATGCTTTGGTATTGCTGGCCAGTAATACTGGTCGATCAAAGGTCTGATGAGAATGCAAATAAGCCTGGATGGAGGCAGGCTTGTTAGCCAGGGGTGAGCTGAGAGCTACCCATCATGTTTTGTGCAGTCTTGCATCACTCCATGGTGGTGGGGTGCTGTGGCGGTGATGGCTTGTCTCTGCAGTAGCAAACCAAACCTGTTTCGCACCTGGAATATTTGATAAAAGAAGGGTTTTCTGGTGTGTGTGGCTTGGGGTGAGATTATGTTTTTGGCTTGTGTTCTTTCAGGAAGGGAAGGAATCCTATGCACAATTACCTGCTTGAGGCTTGAGTAGGTGAGGGGGTTAATGTGGAGGGTCAGAGAGCCTGCAGGGGAATGGGAAGGTGACTGAAATTCTGTCTGTGCCAAGGGCTGTGAAACAATCTCATCAGCCACAAGACATGACTTTTTCTCCCCCTATTACAAGAGAAACTGCTTTTTGCCAAATAAGCTGCTTTGTTGGCATGACCTGGTATGTTTATTAAACAGTTAGAATGTGTTAAAAATTCAAGGACTGTTAGAAACTAATAGCTGTCCAGTGTGCATCAAGAGGCTATTGATTTTCTGCCAACTTGCCTTATTAAATATACAAGGTACAAGTCATGTAGTTAAACATATAAGAGTTTTATAAATGCCTTTTATAGTTGGCATTCAGAAAACTTTCCATGTTGGCAGACAGGGAAAAAAAAACCCAATCCACGGAAATTTGAAAAGCAAAGCTGTTTTAGCTAAAAGGATCTTTGAGATGTATAGTAGTTTGAGAGCAGCATTCCAGTCTTCGCTCTTGAGGCGAATGAAGAAATGCTTGGGCCAGAGGGGTGTTATTACTGGTGCTGCGTCTAGAGTTTGTGTGTTTTAGCTCTATCAAAGCGTGGAGCTGCAGGTCTTTCTCACTTGAAGTCAGGGGGAGTCTCTTGAGTGTCTTCAGTAAGTGCAGGCCCAGTGCCTTCATTCTGAGGAAGTGCTTCCCTGTCTCTTCTGCTTTAGTTAACCTTTAGTTAAATGCTGGGCATCAAGTCCTGATACCTGTGTAGCTGGAAGGCTGAATACGGCAGGTAACTTCACAGTCATCTCTGTGGCTGACTTCCAGGGATGATGGAGAGTGGTACAGGGAGCAGAGATCAGCTGGCCAGAAAAAAGTGTTTCAGGAGTCTTTATTGCTTGGTCTTGTTTTCTTGACTAGATATGTTTTGAATCCAGCAGTGCTATGCTGAAAGATGCTGCAAAATTTGCTACTCTTCTGTTAATAAATTCCTCTGAGCTACAATGGAATTGGTAGAATAAAAGCAGAGGAACAAAATATGTATCATATTTTGGAAAAAAAGCAGCAGAACATGGGAAAAGAGCAAGGAGGTGAAGTGCAGGAATTCATTGTTTTTCTTAGGATGATACTTAAAGGCTGAAATGTCCCTGCTCAATACCAGTCTAAGTGTGGCAAGGCTGGTGGAAAATTCCTCTCACCAGGGAGAGCTCTGTGGTCTTGTACAGGCTCTCTCTGGGTTGTGTTTGTCTGGGTGTGAGCATGATGGGTTGTACCCCATTGCTTGGAATATTTAATTTGGTGGTCAGAATGTGCTTTTTTTGCAAGTGACTTAAAATGGATCTATAACATCCTCTCATGTTAATGAAAGAGGGAGTGGGGAGAAACTCCACATATCTTCCAGGTGCTTGGGTGGATTCGCCTGGGTAGGCTTTTTCCATTTTTGAAGAAAACAAAATATGGGTCCAGTCATCCTTTCTGGGTAGGCAAGGTTGGCTTCCTAACCCAGTATGACGCAAGTTGTCCCTTAGTTGGAAGATCAGTGTTTTTTCTCCTGCACTCTGCTTGGCTCAGAGAAGTTAACATTTTGTTTCTATTTTTTGCGTTTGGGTTTCAGTAACGTGGTAGCTAGCAGGTCTCAGAAGTGATGAGAAGCCCCTATGGAGTAAGTCTGGGAGATTAACCAGATCCACCAGCAGTGCACCTCCAGCATACAGCAGACTTCCTAGTTTCTTCATACAGTCTGAAGTAGTCTGCCCTCATCTGTCTTGTTACTACAGCATCACAGAAAGGCTGGATTAGAAACTAATCCCGTCCTTCTCTGGGTGGTAGTTGGTACCTTTGCAATGGAACTAAAAATGGCTTGGGGCCTTCCTTTTCTAGTGCTTTGCACAGCTGTGGCTAGAGGAAGAGTTTGAACCAGTTTTCCTTTCTTTACAGAGGTCTTTCTGGCTGCAGAGCATCCTTTTAGCTTAGAAGCTTTTTAGCTGTCCTTCAAAATAGGTATGTTAAGTTTAATATAGATGGCAAGGTCAATTCTTCCTTCTAGGGAGACAGAACCTGGGCAGAGGGGGATGTGAGAATGGTGTTCACAGATGACATCTGACATTTGTGTTGGAAGCAGGATATCACTGAGAGTTTCTTGTTGCTTTTAGCGTTGCTAACCAAGGTCAAAGTCCTCAGGGTGACAGCAGGCATGTTATAAATGGCAGTAAATAACTGTCTCTTTTTCCTTCAGACATCATACAAATCCAGTGGGTACAGAGTGGCGATGGAAAATGGACCAGCCTGAAATGATCTTGCAGGAAGCTATTGAGAACCATCAGAACATGATCAAGCAGTTCAAAGGTAACTTCTCCCATTTCTTCCCTGTTAATGATGCTTTTAGAAGATAACCAGCAGCAGCATCTTTAAAGCAGAGATGAAAACATTCTGGTCACCTGTCAGGTGCTGGGAAGGAGTTGTGAGTTTTATGATATCATAAAGATGGGTAAGTAAGGAGAAACTTCTGTGGCGCATGTAGTGTTTTTGGAGATGTTCTGTCTTTTTTTGACATAAGAACACGCGTCAGTCCTTGGGTATCTGCTGGTGCCTTGAAGGACTACAGTGGAGTTGACTCTTGTGCTTCTTGACAGTTGTCATCTCCTTTTTGCTCAGTGTGCGTGGAGGCTTCTGCAGTGGTTAAAGCTGGCCTGGACAATGAGGAGTCTTGAATCTTGTGTAAAAGTGAGGGTTGGTAGAAGGCAAAAAAGTCAATGTTGAACCTGATAGGAAATATGCTGCCCTTTGCCTGCGGCATGTGTGGTCTGGGTCACAGCTCTAGAGCTTGGCCGGGGAAAGCAGTGAAGGTGCTGCAGTGGGCTAGGGAAAGGTGATGTCAGTTTGGTAGGGAAGGCTTTCCATGGGGAAGAGGTAACAAGGTGAGAGGTGGTCATTGGTGGTAGCATTGCATCTTCTTTCAGACTAAGCAAAGCACAGCTGTCGGCGCTCAAGTCAGGGCAGTCTGTAAGGAAGTGCAGGTCTCATTCCCCAGCCTCGGTATGCAGCCATGTGGGCAGTGTGGGGAGAGCCCTGAGCTAAGGCGAGATGCCAGCAGCAGTGCTGCCTGACTGGCTGGGGCAGAGCTGCTGCAGGGTTTCCTGGCTGCCTGTTAACTCAGCTGGTGGGATGCAGTGCCAGCACAGCAGGAGTTTGGTACAGGTGGCTTGCATGCTTGAAGAGCATGTTAGGATGTCAAATCTTGTCAGGAAGGCTAGAGCAGCCGTAGAAGACTGTTACAGCTATAGGCAAGTGTTCATGGTTAGCACTTAAGGCACTGAGCACTTTTCAGACTCTGCTGTTTTCAGTCTGTTTTGGATAGTCAGGCTCTTAAATGAATTGAAATGTAGCTGGGCATGCTGAGAGGATTGTGACTAAGAACTTGAGGTCAAGCTCATGGCTGATAACAAGCAGGGTGCTTCAGGGGTTGTATGATATCAGTTGCCAGGTCATCATCTCCATCAACAAATGAGGATGATGATGGAGAACACCCTCAGTGACTTTGCAGGTGATACTAATTTAGGGAGCGTGGCAGGCATACTTGGTGGTACAGCTTTACTTCAGTGGGACCTTGAGAAACACGAGTCTTGGGCCAACAGATACATGTGGAGCTCAGCAAGAAGTGGAAGGTTGTGTATGAGAGTGTTACAATCTCATGTCAGTCCCTGCTGGGAGACCCACCTGCCACAGTAGAACATGGGGCAGTAGGCTTAGGTTTCTGTTTGAGAGGTTCAAATTAGAGATCAACATAAGCTTGTTCAGCCAACATTGTGTCCAGAGAGGTAAAGGACCCTCCAACCTTGGAGGCTCTCAAGTCAAGCCATTATCACCCCAGTCCAGTGTTGGCAGTTGTCCTCTCTGAGCAAGAGGCTGAACTAGAGACCTGCGGGAGCCCCCCCAGCTTAAAGTTCTGTGGCTTTAGTTAAGAGAGTTAAAATTGAAAGGCTTAAACAATAGCACCCCCCCTCATTTTTATGAGGCAGGACTTGACTCAAAATAATCTTTTATGTTTGCTTAGGAAAAAGAAAGCGATGACTAGATTTGCATGCAGCTGCTGATGGTGTATTAGGGTATGCTTGTGAAGGCTGCAGTTGCCCTCAAGCTGTGCAGTACTCGTGCAGTGCGATGGAAGTGTTGCCCTTGTGTGACGGATGTGTGGCAGAAATGTATGTTGTTTGCACTGAAGAAAGATGAAAAGCAAAGTCACTTTGCAGATACTTGAAAGCCCTACCTTCTGAAAGCTGAGTGTAGAAATATGTTTAAACCCAACTTCAGACTAAGGAATAATCTTCTCCTCCTTCTCTTACTATGCCCTGGTATCTTACGAAAAAGGGTTGAGAAGAGTGAGGGATTCTAGATGGACTTGGCAGCATCTGAAAATATTCCCAGTGTCCGGAGGCCTTTAAGAACAATCCTGTTTTCTCTTTTTGGAGCTTGTTTTCCACTAAAAAAAATTGCATATATTCCCTGAAACTTGCATGTCCATCCTCAGCACAGTTATGCTTGACCTGGAACTGTGAAAGGAGAAAATAAATAAAAAAAAAGCTCTGAGCTAGAACTGTGCTGCAAAGTGGAAAAAGAAAAGATGTGTTACTTTTGCTGAGTGATACATGGCAATGCACTTCTTGTCTTGGGAGCCTAAAAGTAAAAGTTTTATTAATGAGAAGACAAATCAGTAAGAAAAGCCCAGTAGCTTGCTGTTACATTTTGTGAATTTTACATTGTCACTTCCCTAAGGTGCATGTGAAAATATTGTTAGAGTAGAATCAGTGAAAGAAAAATTGAGTTGAAACACTGTGCTGAAGTCAGGGAGGGTTAAAAGCTGCGCAGTGTCTTGCAGGACAGAAGTCCCTGCGTGCTGTGTCAGAGCTGTCCTCTTGTCCAGGCTGGAAGTGCCTCAGACAGAACACATGACTATTTCTGGCAAACTTAAAAGCACTCCACAAATAGTAGGTTGGATTTTATTATGATTGGTTTTTAAAAGAAAAAACCCACACCAAACCCCTACAAATGACCCCAAAGCTTGAGCAGTGAGGTGGACTAGGTTGCTGCTTTGAAGAAGGGCAGGTTGCAGCTGGGCTCTGTGGTACTGGCTGGGCAGCCGCAGGCACACAGGAGTTTCCAGCAGTGTGCTGCGTGTGGCTGCTGAGATGTTTGAACACAGATCTCCATCTTCAAGCAGACCAGACTGTTTGGGCTGCTGGAGAAGAAAGCATGGGAAAAATACCCTAGCTAGAGAGCCCTCAAGGCTCCTCAAGTGTCTGATAATGCTGCTGAGATAACACACAAAGATTTTTGAATAAATTTGTTCTCTTTCTAATACCAGTACCAAAGTTTTGCATTCAGGTACACATACAGACACCTCTATGTGCCAAAGGAAATGGTGAGCTAATCTGATGCTTTATTAATTCTACACATTGTAGTGAAAATGAAATATCCTTTGAAGGAACAGAAGAATTCTTGGGGACCCCCTGTCCTGTAGGGTATCCTAGAGGATGGCACACTATCCTGTAAGAGTCCCTGTGATGGTTTTAGAGATGATGATGATGTGTCATCTTTTAGCGTTGCCATAGTTTTGTACTGGTTTTGAAGACCATAGACATTAATGTCACATAATTCTTTTTTAGACTAACTGATGGAGACACATCTTACTGATAGGGAGCTAAGGTGGGAAAGTGTGAAGTAGTTTATTTGATGGATACATTTTCTCAGTAGTGGCTAGTAAATCTCTGTGCCCTTGTGAAGGGCACACACAGAATAGAAACATAATTCAAAGATAGGAGAGTGGGACTCTCTAATAATACAGCTCTAATTCAACTTGGGGAAAAATGAAAAAAAACCAAAACAACCAAACCCCAAAAACCCCCACCAAAACTGTAACCTGAGCTAGGAAAGCCTAAGACTACCTGTGTGTCTTGCTGTAAGAGTGGATAAAACAAGTTCTTTGTCTTCCCAGTCACCCAGGCACTTGTGATGACTAGTGTACAGGTACTTGCAGAGGGGTGCCTAAAGTCAACAACCAGCTGTGCCAGATAATGTTTTTCTTTCCCAAATTGAAGTGCATCAGTAGGAGAGCAGCTGGAATTGCTTTTTAAAGGAGATGTGCTGATCAAAGAATGCTTGGCTGTATGCTTTGCCGGAATCTGAGCTTGGTAGGAGCCAAAAGCTGTACACCCCTGCCTCTTGCAGGGGCTTCTCAACTTCGTACGGCTCCAAGCTCCTGCACCTGTTGGAGCTGCTGCATGCCCTGCCAAATCTGCCCAGGATCTGACTTTGCTGAAATTCATTGACTGAAGACAGAAGGAGGCTCATCTGCAGGAGCAGAGGTTGAGTGCTGTAGTGGTATGGGAGCCAAAAGTGCAGGAGAGTTTGTGTGTTCTCTGGAATACCCACTAATCCTGTTTAGTTTATTCCTGTCTAGTTTGTGATTTATGTGGTCAAATGATTACATACAAAACCTTTACCCTTCTCTGGAGTGTATTTACTATACGCCAGATTTGCTGTAAGCTGTTTGGAGAAAGTTACTCTGAGACTTTGTGGTGATGGAATTTTTTTCTGTCTGCTTATAAAGCTGGCACAGTAATTGTCATAGTCCAATTGCAAGATGCTGACAGAGAGAAATTAATTAATTCCGAAAATGACTTACAGTAGCTTTAGGAATACCAAAGTTAGTCCTTTAATCTCAGTGTGTGGTTGAGATGCTTCTTTCTTTTCAAATAAAGTTCTCATTTAGTACTGTCAAGTTTCAGTGGAATAACCATTAGTCCTGTCACTTACTCAGGACTGAGCCTGGCTGGTTTAAAATGCACTAAGCTTTGCTCTGATCACACACCAGCTTTTCTGTGTGAGGCTGAAGCAATATCCACGAATACCTCTTTTTATCTTGGCTTTACAGCATAGCATGTAATTTTCTGTATTGCTTGTGCTCCAGCATCTAGGCAACGAAAGGTGAGCTGAGGACCCGGTTTCAAACTCAAGTCTTTGGGTTTTTTTTGAAACAGTCCAACACCCAGTCTAAAACTTCAGATATTATTTGAGTACATAAAGGCATGTCAGGGAAATGTGAAGTGACATATTTGGAACAAAAGCTTGTTTGTAGTCAGATGATTTCACACGGGGTCCTGAGTACTTGGTTGGATACAGATGGGCTGGAGAAATATTTGCCTTTCCCCTGCCCTCCCGTTGGTACAATGTGACTCTGATTGGTTAAACCTGCAGCCAGCATTTTAACGTGGACACTACAGTAGAGCTCAGTTGTGTTTTCCAGTTTGTTCTGAAATGTCTCTTGCTATTTGGAATGGTGTCATGAGTTGGGTTTTGTTTTTGAACGTGTACTCAGAGCTGCATTTCATGTACTTGTTAATGTGGATTCAGACGCGGTGGTTGGTGTTCTGCCTGGCTCCTCTGGGGAGCTGGTCTTGGTGGGGCTGGGGACCCCAGGGGGTCAGCAACAGACACAGATATAATCTGGTTTTGTTTTTTAAGAAGCCTACTTGAAGTGGCATTAAACTGGCATTTGTGTTTGTCTCAGCATTCAGGCAGCACCACGTTGCAGTCTTAGCAATATAAAGCTTGACTCAAATGTTACTAGACAATTGCTTACATAGTTAGCAGGGCACACAGAGCCCCAAGCTTTGCCTGTCCGGCCATGCACTGTTTTGTGGACTCCTGCAGAGCTGGCTCAGTGGGCACTGGCTGTGGCTTGCTGTCTCCTGGTTCAGGAGGACTCCGGCAGGTTTTGCTCAGTCTGTCTTGTGCCAAGAGTGTATTTTAGATACAGATGTGTGGTTTGGGAGGGGGTTTAGTTGATTTAAGCCTGTTTTCCCTCTTTCTGCAGGTGTGTCAGGAGTAAAAGCAGATCGCTTTGAAGAAGCAATGACAGCAAAGCACTGCGCACTGTCACTGGTGGGAGAGCCCATAATGTACCCTGAGATCAACCGGTTTGTGAAGCTCCTGCACCAGTACAGCATCTCCACTTTCCTGGTTACAAATGCACAGTTCCCAGATGAGATTAGGTAAGAGTTGGGCAAAATATCTTCCTACTAAAACATTTGAGTGCTGACCTGTGTTTTAATTCTGTTTTATCTCTCATCAGTCAACTCTACATGAGCACTGGCAATGAAAAAGCTCACTCAGCATCTATTTGATTTTAACCTTAATCTCCCTGTGCTCTTTCTCATCTCTTTCTCTCCCTGTTTGATTTTCTTTTCTATATCTCCTAAAGTGTGATTACCTCTGGAAGTGAAGAGAATGTAATATAGTACCTCCCGGAGGTGCGACAGGAAGAGAACAGCAAGTGAGCTGTGTTTTATGCTTGGGGACATGAATAACTGGTGTGTTTCCAACAGCTAGACCGAGACTGAACTCATAAACTGCCTTTTTGGTTTGTGTGCTTCTCTGCAGTCTGATCTTTGGTCTAACTCTGTAAGACCAGCTATAATGGTGCGAACCAAAGATCTATACAGCCCAGCAACTCCAGCAGGACTCAGAGTGCAGGATAAGGAAAGTGGAGAAGCACATACTCATCAGCAAAAGTGAGATCAGTAGTTCTTAACCTCCTCTTGGAGGGATTTGAGCTAAGTGTTCAAAACATTTTAATGAACTCTGAAAGAGTCTTCACAAATACAAAGAATCCCTGTTTCTGATGTTCTTGAGCATCCAGGCTGCTTTTAATAAAGTCTGAAGCAACGTAGCAAGGAAATGCAGCATGTGGTGTGAGCTGCAGGGTGGTTGGGAGCTCATCAGAATACAGTCAGCTAGTAATGCTGATGAAGTTCAACCCTCGTGTTACGTGAGCGTGTTCGCAGAGCTGTATGCAGGGTGGGTTTGTATGTTGCTCAGCTTGTCATTTCAGCTCAATGACTGTGTTAGCACTTTCTGATAGAGCTTCCTTTTCGCTTCCTTCTCGTGGTCTGAATATGGCAGTGAGGGGGGAGGGCATGCAATTTTTGAGTGAGTAATTATACACTACAAAGGCATTCCAAATGATTTGAATAACTGTGTAATCAAGTTACTTTAAGTCATGTATTATGTGCCTGATAGACAGAAATTGCTCTTTCCTAAAAATAGTATTTTAAAAAGAGAGCACGCACTATATTTTGAAGCTGCATTTCCTTAGGATCTGCTGAATGTTTTTAAAAAGAAACAAAAAAGAAAGTGATAAAATGCTAGTCTTGCTGTCCTAAAAATTGCAGCTGATTTTGGACTCATCAAAGCAAATGATTTGCTTAATTTGGGAACTGAAGTATGCACCAATCTCACTTTTCCACTGTCAGCAGAGGGGAGTTATGGTCTAAAAGTTAGCTCTAAAATAGACAGCATGACCTCTGGTATCCAGTGTGCACGTGGGGAGCGTGTCCTGGGGTGTTTGCTGGGATTAGGAGAGGGGCCTGCTGGCTCTGCAGACCCTCTGGCTGGGTCTCCAGCGTGATGCTGCCTGTGCCTTCCTCTCTTCTTTCCTCCTTCTCTTGTATTTAAACTGTAGCTTCATCTGCCTCCAGGCACACATTTTCAGAAACTGAAGGGTGTTTTATAGCATGTGAGCTGGCGTTGAACAGTTACCTGGTTCTTGTGCTTTTTCTTGTCTTGTTTCTGATCAGTGGCTGTGAACTAGAACCCTTGTGTATGTGTCTGCATTTATGAGCATCAATAATAATAATGAGTAGATGCTTATTATTGTTCATAACCAAATGATAATTTTTATTATATTGATGTTTCTGTTCTTTGTGTCAGACTAGGCTGTGTCCTGTGTGGTTTGTAAAACCACCTCGTGGCCTGAAGTAAATTTATTGCTCTTGAGTTGTGCTATGCTACTTGCTCATGATTTCTGCCCAAGTTCATATGTGGTAAATGCTCTCAATTTGATCTGGATGGGATCTTGGATGTCTAAGCTAGCTAGGAAATTAGAACCAAAAATTAAGGGAGAATGTCGAAAAATCCATCCTAGTACCATGCAACTAAATTTCCTGTTAATTGTGAAATGTAGCTGTATTCCAGGAACATCAGTTTGTGTTCGGCTTCTCCCTAGTGCTGGCTGGACCTATGACTGCCCTTTCTCCTTGCTCCCCTTTGGCAGGGCATGTGCAAAGTTGTCCTGGCTTCAGTCCCAGCCAGGGCAGAGCACTGTGGACCACTCCATTTTGGAACAAAGTGAGGCAGAAATCTCTGCTTGAGATCTCTTCTAATTCCTTAATTTTCTCCAGTCTTGCTCTTGCCTGTCCTTAGGATTGAGACCTTCAGAGAAGAGATGATTTTTCTCAGCTCATGTTTTGTAACACACTCTATCTTCAGTGGGGCCCCGTGCAATTACACAAATGCAGCATTAAGTAAAGAAAAGAGTATTTTGGCTGTGTTCTTTGAAACTGAATACTTTGATCCACTTATGCCTAGAACATTTGGTCATTTTTGGAGATTGTGGCTTTGGGCTGCCAGTCCAGACAAGCTTGTTTACAAAACAGGTTTTTTTAAACCTAAAATGTTGAGTTAGTTCTGGGCCACTTTATTCTTCTGTCTGAATACATACAGAGAGAATACATTTAGGTAAGTTGTTTGAATGTTGGTGTTAAGTGTTTTTTTTTTTCTGGACACTAAAAGCTCTGCTCGAGCTCATTCTGGACAGCTCTTGTCACCTTTGGTAAGGACAGGGGGGTTGGTGTATTTTTAGTTGGCACTGTTTGGCAGCTGAACAATAGTTTCTAATTTCTTCTCATCTTCTATAAAGAACAAATAAAGCTGGGACTATAGCCTGCTCATTAACAGACTTCACAAATAACGCTTCCAGTGTTGTCCTAAAACTGTTCAGAGCTAAAGAGTTATGCGGTACAACTAGGATGCTGTCGTTTCATCTTAGAGACACCAGGGTGGAAGATGCCATGAGGGGGTGGATGTGTTACACTCACTGGCTTTTTCAGTTTTGTCTGTATTAAGGGAGCTTGTTTTAGGATGTTCCTCTTAATGCCTTCCGTTATCCCTCTGCTAATGGACTGCAGGGTTGCTGCTTCTCCTTTACACCCTTGGGGTTTAGGGAAGGGATTAGACTCAACCCAGGCTCTTTGCACAGTAGAAGAGGTTTAATCTTTTTAGAAGTTACTGGTGTCGGGCTCACAGATGCTGTGCTTGCTGGCATTATGTGACCAGAAAGACTATGTTGCAATATCTGTATGAAATAAGAACCTTGGAATTGGAAGGAGAACACATTGGAGGATTGTGCTTGATTTTATTTTCTAAATGCCTTTGATTTCCCTTAAAAAAAAATTTGACTGATGATGCCAGCTGTAGGTCAGGTAAATTCAACATGTCCAGCAGTAGAAACTGGTTGAGTTATGGTTCTGTTTCTGTTAAATGGGATTATTTTTCTGTGGGCCAGGGCAAATAGAACTTGGGAAAAGGGGATGAGCTTCATGGTTTTTAACCATGGGGGCTGTGGTGAGAAGCAGAGCCTTCCAGTGCCTCGTGTGAAGCCCTGGCAGTCTGCTTTTGAGAAGCCTTTCTGAAAGTGTTGCAGCTACACTGGAGTGAATTATGTTCCAGTTCAGTGAGGAAAAGATAATTAAAATGTCAGCCAGGGCCTCTATATGTGACGTTCTTAGCTTTGGGGTGTATTGTTTGTTGAAAGTAGGTTGTAACATCTTGCTGTTAAGATGATGGTCACTTGGCAGAGATGAACCATCAGAGTTTGGTAGTTTCCCTGTAAATACTGTATAGTTCCTGTCACTACTAGATCAGCAGAGCAGCTTATTTGGTGATACTGTATTTTGTGTGCTTTGGTAGGAAAATACAAATCTGAGAAAACAACAATTCTCTTCTTTTTATTTCCAAGGAACCTTGAGCCAGTAACACAGCTGTATGTCAGTGTGGATGCCAGCACCAAAGAGAGTCTGAAGAGAATTGATCGACCCCTCTTCAAGGATTTCTGGCAGAGGTTTCTAGACAGTTTAAAGGCCTTGTCTGAAAAGGTACCCAGTTAAAGACGTATTTTTACATACTCTTTTCTTCCTTGTGCATCTTACCTACTTGGGACAAAAGTAGAAGACTTAAGAGACTTAAGACGGACCATGAAGTGGGTTCTGGATGTGTTGAGAGCATATTTACATGTTTTGTATGTTAAGGTGTATAAAGTCCAGCAAGTTTGATCAGTTTTCAATGTGCGGAAAAATTTAATGGTGAGCAGAAGTGTGTCAAATGGAACAGTAAACTGCTGCGAATACGAGATGCTGAGAGGTGAAAAGATTATAAAATAGAATATTTCCTGATGAAGTGTTTATACTGAAAGCAGGCTGCTGAAGGAAAACTTGAAAATTCAGGAAAGCCTAGGAAGAGTCATAAATCCCCATGTGGCACTTAGCACTGGTTCTCAAAGGTTCTCTTGAATTACAGTACATAAGGGACATTAAAATGTGTTTTTAATGGAATTTAGTAGCTCTGGTTGCCCTCCTGCTACATACAGAAATCTGCTTATTTCTGGGAGATTTCCCCAGAACAGTAGACCTGAGCATAATAGCAAGGGTGACCCTTTACACTCAGTAGTTTATGTCTGTCTGAGACAGCTGAACAGTGCATTCACCTGAAGGCCCATGGGATCATGTTTGCTGCTGTCAGCTCAGAACTTAGTCTACTGTGTAACAGTTCGTGTATTAATTAAGCACTCATGGTCCTAGCATCACATGAATTAATAAGAACAGTGCTTTGTGAGCGTGTCTTCCCCCTCTTATTTACTGATACTGCGCTCTGATGGAAGCAAGTACTTCTGTTTACCAGTTTGGCAGAAGTTGATGTGTTACCTGCTGAGATGAACAGACAAGAGAGACTGTTTCATTTGAATAATGAGTTTTTCTGCCTTCTGAGATGACAACATTGGACCATTTTCTGCCAAAGGTACTTAAATTAGTAGATCTGGGAGACTCTGTGCAGAATACAGTGTCACTCAATTACACAAAGACATGGAGTAGCTTGATCAAGTTGTTTGTGTGAAAGTCTGCTGGCTGATACTGTTAAGCAAAATCTCAGGTCAAACTCTGGGCTTTCTGTACTCGGGTACAAACTTACAAAGCTCTCTGTGTGAGTAGAGGCAGCTGTGGAAAGAAGAGGAGTAAAAATACTGAAAAAATCTTTTGGAAACTTGCTTTTGCCCATCACTTCTTTCCTTCTGCCTCTCTTGACCCTGGATAGATATGGTTCATTCGTTGCTGTATGCTGTCAGAAATTTCCTTGCGAAGAATTGAAGGTGAAAGTATTGGCAAGTCTGTCCATACAGCTAAAAATACTCTGGTCAAGGTGAAGAGGAGAGGAAAAAGAAGCTCAACTAGCAGGTGCATTTTCTCCTCGAAGCAACTGCACTTTGAAGGGTCCTTGAAACACTGATAATGCAAGGGCCAATTAATAGTTGCACCAGTCGGATTCGCGCTGTTCTGCCAGCGCCTGCTCAGCTGCATATTGCATCATCACACATGAGGGACAGTGAGAAGTCTTGGGGAGGCTGCTGTTTGGTTATAACATTCTCTTAATGATAGTTTTGGGGTATCTTCTGGGCAGAAGCACCTTTCTGTTTTCCTGCTGGGCTTGTTGCTTGGTGTTCGTGTGATATTAAGCACTGTTCTGTAGGACTGTGATGAATGAAAGGTGGTGGAAGCTAATGCGTTTGCTGATTCTTGAGAAATACAGCTCCTCTTTCAGAATTGGGGGGGAAGTGCTGATGCATTGTGTTCGGAAAGTGATGCTAATATATCTGGAAACAAAATACAATTCCCATATTTTCATGCTGCCTGACAAACCGTCCAGGCTTATTCAGGTCTCCTGAGACTGAGACAAGCTGGCATTGCAGCTGATAGCAGTCACTGCTAATAAGAATCATGGGTAGGTTTGATCTATGGACATTAAAAAATGGGTGAAAGGGCTTTGTAAAACCACAAGTTTGTACCTTGCTGTGCTTGCCACTGTGGTGTTTGGCAAGTGCTGTTCGCCTGCTCGTTTGCGTGACTGCTGACTGTCCCCAGGGCCTTGTGCTCAGTGCTGCAGGGATGGGTACTTAGAGACAGGTCCTGTTGCAAGATGTTGATAATCCAAACAGACAAGTAGGAGAAAGGAAGAGGAGAGGACATGGTCCTAGGTGAGAAAGGAGTGAGGATGTCCTTCTTAGCTGTTCTCTTTTCTGCCACCAAAAAGCAGGCTGATTCTTGTTCAAAATAGAAATGGAAGTGCCTGGGCAAAGAGGTGGTTTTCAAATCCTGTTGTCTTTAGTGAGGTAGTTACACTGATAAATGGGTTTCATTATTTCAACTGAAGTTCTGCACAAAGTTCTTGAACCCTTAATAAAGGAGTGAATTTAATAATGGATTGTTCCCAGTATGATTTAACAGCATCATAAAGCATGTTGGTGATCAGTTGCTACAGCATTTTCAAAGGAAGTTCAGGACTAAAAGATAAAAATGTATTCTTTCTGCAACAAATGGCAAGAAACCCCCTTTTCTTCCACTACTACTTGGAGCAAGGTTTATCCTTTCTAGAGTGATTCTCATTGAGATGATCTTTGTGTTAAATTTTCTATATTGAGAAATGTTTTTTGAGAGGAGTTTGTTAAACAGCAGATAGACTCCCAGAAGGCTCTATTTTTCTTGTCATGTGTCTTCTGCCTTCCAACTTAAATTGAGAGGAAAAAGTCAGACATTAACATATGCATTTGGAATGTGCCCTTTCAGAACATCACCTTTGAGAAGTCTTGTAGTCTTGTCCTCTGACAGCCTTGGGTTCATAAGATTGAGGGGTGACTTGGCTTGATGGACAGTGCTTGGAGGTAATTCTAAGGATGTGAATCCTTTTTCTCATCATAAGGTTGAAAAATCTGTTCCAGTGGTTGAAAGACATTTCTTCCAGCCATTGCTGCCTCATAATGCTATATCTAAATGAGAAGCAAGGTACAAATTAATAATGATGGTCCAGAAGCCCAGGAGGAAAGAGGTATCTCTTGAAATTTTATGACCAAATTGATGCTTATTTTCAAAAATAGCATGAACCAAACGTTTTCTGTCTTAGCAAGAAAATAAGGAACTGATGTTCTGTGAGCTGTCATCTACCAGCAGTCAGACTCATGATCCATTTGTGTTTTGACTTTGTGCTGTTTCCTTCAGTGTAACTAGACCAGATTCTGTAGGTTGAGAAATTTGAAAACTGTTGTTCTTGTTGTTATCCATAAATCACCAAGTGTTTTCCCAAGCTTTGGGTGTGTTGACTGAGACAAATGGGAATCCCCCACTGAGCTGCTGATGTGGGGATGCAGTGACCCACTGTGGCAAAACTGCTCACAGATTTCTACCCAGGCACTTTGAAAATAACTGGAAAAAAGATGGTGATGGACATACCAGCAGAACATACCCTGTTTGTGGATTTACATTATACTGCGACATCTCTGAGCACACTTTTTTCCACCTGTTGAGAGAGTAAGACAACTCTTGAAGCGAGTGGGCTGCTGGTCCATGGACATTTATGGGCTCGATGAGCACGATGAAAAAAGTCCCTGGTGTTGCTTATGTGCTCTGAGGGAGCAAACTTGATGTGGTGTCACCTCTTCTGTCTGTATCTTCTTGACATAATCATGATAAATCCTGTCCAGTCTGCTCGATATGCTGTACCGTGTAGTACTTGCTGTGCTGCCAGACACCAAGTAGGCATTGCTCAACTGCTTTAACTTTCAGGGGGACAAGTGCCAATGTTCTCTAAACAGATTGGAGCCACGCACAAAGCAAACAGGGGAAAAAACCCTTTAGGTTAATAGATGTTATGGCACTGCAGGAACTGATGATGAAGCAGAACCTTATCCTTCCTGTCCTTCCAGGAGGGTCACAAAAAGCAAAAGAAACAGCTTATTGGCACTTTGTGGAATTCAGTTAGACTTGTCTTTAGACATCATACATGAGTCTTGCTTTAGACATTGGGTAAAATCTTGCCCTCAATCTTTTTCTACTTCAAGGAAATTAAGATTTCACAGAAAAGCTCTGTGGGGGAGGTGTAGCAAATTTCTGCACCCACCCCACCCTCTTCCATTAAAAGATCAAAAAGGGAAATTCTTAGCTCTACTTGTCCGGGGATATCACATACTTAACAGTGCATGGATTTGGTGCCTGTGGTGATGTACTCCTTGCTGGAAGGTGCTAGAGATGGCTTGTCCAAAGGCAGGCATGAAATGTAAAAATGTCTCCTGTTACCATCTTCCAGGTCTGCATTTGCATGCTGCTCACAGGTAGTTACTTTTACACTTCTGGATGATGAAGATGCCAGCTTGCATATTTAAAGTTTTCAGGCTTGCATCTGGTGCTGTTTGCTTTAGTCTTTTTTTTTTTTTTTTTCTTCCCCAATGAGAACCTTTCTACAAAGTTACTCTTGGCTTCTGTGTGATTACAAATGTAGTGTAAATACATCAAGTTATGTCTTAAGCATGTCTTACTGCTTATTATATATTATATGACAGTAACAATTATTTTTATGAAAAGAGCACATTTGATTTGCATGGAGATCATTTATGTGGTTACTGGGGGAGGGGAGCTGGTTTGTAAAGCCTAGTCTGATGTTTCTGAGCTAAGTCACTTTTCTTAAAAATTTAAATGTAAAACTTGCAACAGATGTTGGAATCGGTAATCAATTTTGCCACTATAGATTTAGAAGAATTTGACTCTTCTGCACAGTAAATGCTCTTCACCAGCTGTGTGCTTGTCTTAATGGTTTTGCTAATGAGACTTCTGGTGTAAGCCTTTTGAAACACAGTATGAGTGCTGCAAAGGTATGATGTTTAATATTAAGTTATTGTCTCTGGAATAAATCATCTGCTTTCAGTTTAGCTTACAGCAAGAAGTGATCCAAATGAGGCTTTGGTAAGATTCTTGGCTGCAGAGGGAGTGAAGCCTTATTTCTTCTGTCTGTTCCAGTACCTCTTGGTTTGCTTGCAGGCAAGAAAAGGGGAAAAATGTTCATAAACACACTTCACAATCAGAATATGTTGTTCCAAGCTGCCGGTTGTTACTGCATGTCTTAAGACAGTATAGTGATGCTGGGGAGGGAAGGCAAGGTGGCTCTGAGCCTGAGGCAGAAGTGGGAGTAAAATCCATGTTGTCTTAGTCCTTGTCCAATGCTTTGTCAGTTAGCCCATGTCAGTCTTCTCTTCCTCATTACTATACTTGGTGCTTTGGAAAAGCCAGGCCAGTGGACTATTTGTTTGCTGCTTGTTCTTGCCAGGGGAGCAAAGCTGCAAAGAGGCTGCTCAGCTGCCACCCGTGTTGTTGGTAGAAGGCACTTCTCCACCTTCCCATGTCTCTTGGAGCTGGGCTCTGCCTACGAAGTGTAAATGGGAGAAACAGACGGCCATCCTCTTCCAAGTTCACTCTTCTTTTTCACTCCTTAACTAGCACACATTATTTAGCTTGCGTAGCTTTTATGCTACTTAACATTTAAGAAGCATTTGCTATTCTTGTTCTTTATTAAATATGATTTTCTTTTGCATTGAGCTCTTCCTAGAGGCTACATGAAAGATGCCAAGTTTGGCTTTTAGAGAACTTGGTTCAAACCAGTCTCTCTTCCCCTTTCCAGCACTTCTGTTATTTATTAACCCAATCACTAGCAAAGGGCTGCTCTGTTCCCTGGGGCTTGGCTCTGGCAGCCAGAACTCCCAACTGTCCCAAAATTCTCTCTGTGGTCTTGGGGATGTCTTCTCACATTTTCATTCTCTAGTTGTGAAATAGAGCAGTAGTCTTCATGTAAAAGCACCCTGAGAAGACAGAGCATGTGTGTGTTTTTGTGAACTCTTTAAAAGGAAAGAACAAGCCTAAAATTCTGCTTGTGGCAACTAGGCAGAGGAAACTTGTATCTGCACTTTATTTTAAAGCATGTTTTTATTTAAGCCTATAAAGTAGAAATAACTGGGCCAAATGCCATAGATTGGGATTGTGCAGAGCATTGCATAATATTCCATTCTGCTAGATGCATTAGCTGTTGGATTTCTCTACTTACTGACTGATTATCAATGGCTCTAGCATGATGATTCACATAAGAAGCATTTATTGCATTTATTGAATCTATTCATTTGACGTTTCAGGAAAGATGAGTTGACAAAGCATCTGCAAGAGCGATCTATTTTCTCATCTTGGACTGGATGTATAATTGAGGCAAAAACGCTGAGACAAAAAAAATGGATTTTATGGGAATGTGGTAATGGGTGTGCTGGTCCTCTAAAACAGAGGGAACATTCTCATGGACTTGTGCAAGGTAAATAAAATTGGGAAGACATAGGTTTGGAGGGGATGAGAAATCCTCTTCTAAGGAGTTAGCTACAGTGCAGTGAGTACTGTAGGTGTGTTTTCTGCAAGCCTCTGTCATCCAGTAGCTGGAAGACACGTGGACAGGGCCATTCAGTGTTGCAGGCTCTGGGATGGCTCTCCTCTGCCGTGAGGTGGGATTGGTGTGTTTGGCTCAAACTGCTGCTGAAAGTGATTTGACCCGATTTAGTTGGTTTGGGGCTGAAGCAGCTGGGGAGTGCTCAGTCTCTTCCTCAGTGTTCTTTAGGGCAGGATCCTGAGCAGGTAGATGGCAACAGGGGACAGTCATATCTTCAGTGCTCTGCTTGTCAGTAGTTGTCTTCCTCAGCTTCTTTGGGTTACCCAAGTGCCAGCAACAGCAGAATCTGACCATAAACCTCCTTTGTCAGATAGACTTTTAGCAATAAACCAGCTCATGCAAAGAAGTGCTGCTTTTCCTTGTTGCATGTAGATGTTTGTGCCTTGGCTCTGTTCTTCTGTATGGCTCTCCACCCTTAAAAATCCAAAGGGAGCTGGTGGTGTGAGTTGGGTGTTTGTAACTTTGGACACTTGCTGGTAGGTGTAAATGATGGCTGTGATCAGTGGGGTGGTCTGTGGCCTCCCAAACCACATACTCTATTCATAATTTCCATAGCTGCTGAAGTAACTCACCTGGAGCCTTGTTGACTTGCAAGTTGTGCGCTTGAGAGCCATGTCCTGCATTTTCTGCTTGGATGAAACTGCTATTAAATTTGCCAGTGTAGGAAATGCAGGCACTACAACACACGGATTCAAAGTCTACTTTGAAGCTGCTAAATTGCTGGAGCATTTTTCACACAAATTTGTGGAGTTTGTACATACTTTAACACTGAAAGCTGGTAATTAGTAACAGTGACATGGTGCCTCGTGCCTGGGGTTTGCATTCAGGCAGGTCTGTGAAGCTGGCTGCTCCCCAGCTGCTCTCCAGAATGAGATTTGGCATTTAGACCATGACACTAGCCCTGGTTTTTGCCATGACTTTGGATTACTTTTACAGTTTGCGTTAAGAGGCTAATTCTCTTTCCTCCTTCACCCAGCCTCTATGGCATTGAGCAAATCCTTCTGATTCTGCTCTAAATATTCCATGCCTTGCTTCTGTTTCAATTGTCTTTGGGGACCTAACTTAGGAATCTGATGGAGCAATACCGTGCTTTGAGTGAGGTGGGGACAGCAGCATGCTGCGCGGTGGCAAGTGAGAGCTGTATTAGTGGTGGTGTACAACACGTTGAGACAGGAGCGATGGTTGCCTGCAGTGGACTGCTGGATGCATTTTTGCATGGTCACAAGTGGACCAGAGTGCTGCACAGAAAGGTAATGGCTGTTCTTTTGCAAGCAGAAGTGATTCTTGCTGCATGAGCTGCCAGTCTGCAGTCTCTCCAGGTGTTGTTCCATGGTGCTGACCTGGCTGTGAGACTGTGGTAGCCAGGAGGTGAAACTTTCTCAGCAGGTGGAAATGATGGGGCAAGGGCTGAAGAGTTCACATATTGTTGCCTGCTCTGATGTGGTGATCCTCTACAATTTTTCCTAGAGTATATCTGAAGGGAGTAATCCTGTAAACCAGTGGGAACTGAAAGGACTCTGATTCCTCAAGGCTAAAACTCAGAGGGTAACTGCTCAAAATGAAGAGCCAGATACAAAGCCTATGGGAGCTGCTAAAAGGCTCCCAGTGCTGCACCTGAACACACAGGTAGTGCTGGTGAGAAAAATTTGGAGGGGTTTAACAGTGGCTGCTGGCAAACAGCTGTTTCACAGCAGGATTGATCTCCAGACCTGAAGTGTGTTGCAGAGCATCATCCCGGTGCTGTTCAGGGCCTGCTTTCACAAGCCTGCCGGTGCAGAGCATCATTCCTCCTCTGTGCTCGGGAGGGGAATGTCCCCTCTCTATATGTCACCTCCTGGCATGTCTTGCTTTGCCCCACCACTGTGCAGGAGTGCTCTCAGTCCCCAGCTCAAGCTGGAGCTTGACTGTTTAATAGCATGGGCAGTTAAAATAAAGTGTATTTACCTTTCCATACTGTTTGTTACTTTAGAGTCTTGAGTTAAGGCTTTACATGAGCAGTAGGCTTGCAAGGATTGCTTAATCAATGAAGAAATTTATCTCATACTCCTTGTTTATATTGCTCTGTTAAATAAAACGGGCAGGATTTTCAGCAAATCGCGGTGGGGTTTTAGATCTATTTTTAGACTATTTGGACAAAACCCAGGAGAAAAATGTTATAAATACTTTACTTCACAGACTGTGAGAGTGATTTTTAATGAGGTAATTATGTTTTTATGGTGGATTAATCTCTGCTTTCATCGTTTGACTCTTGCAGTTGCATTGCTGGCTTGTTGTTTCCTAAGATAACAAGTGTCAGTTTACTCTCTTCATTACAACAGCCCCTTCCCAGTATTCGGCCAAGCCTGTGTGCCATGCCATTAGTCACACGCCTGTCATGTGTGTGTTGTTGGCTGCTGCTGCCTGAGTTACAGTGGTGAAAGTGTTGACGTTTTGTCAAATCGTGGATTCTTTTTACCTTAAAGACATGATGCTGCCTCATTTTTCATTATCCTGTAATTGCCCACTTAAACCATTATTATTACAGAATTATTTAAAATGCGGTTTATTCTTCTGTTCTGTATCCCCTATTGCTGAGCAAAAATCACTGATTTTGAGGAATATTCTTTTAGAGCCCTGCAAAATTTCAGTGGGCTGTTGTTTTCCTGGCTGAGCTTTCCAACTAGAGGTTTGTAAGGTAGCATCCAAGTCATTGGCTGGATGTATAAATAACTGTTGGGATGGCTTAAAAATACCGAACACCTGGCAGCTGACGTGGAGGAGACTGGGTTCCTCTGTTGGATCCAAAGTGACTTCGGTGAATGTTCAGTTCATTCTTTAGCCAGAAGCTTTTGGCTAAAATTGAGCTCTTTTTAAACTGCTTTTATCCTTCGCTTTCTTTTTTTCACACATACAAATGCTGCTCAAGTTTATTCTTTTATGTTCCCCAACCTGTGTGTTATGATATTTTGCACATTGTTTGAAGCAAACTTTTTTTCCTTGTCATCCTCCTTGGGGTTCCCCTCCTTGTCTGTAGCTTGTTCTTAATATTGTCCTTCTCTGGATTTCCTTGCACTGCTGGAGTTAAAACTGTGCACTGCTATGTGACGTGTTGGAAAATGGTGCCTCTCCAGGACCACCACACCAGGTACCGCAGGTTACCCTCATCTTTGGCCAAACAGCCAAGCCTGAGACACTGCATCATGGAGCTAGAATGACATGACAGCGTGGAGCTATAGCTGGGACATTTTTGGGAATGTGAAATGAAAAGAGGTTGTGAGAGGTTCCCAGAGGGTGGTTTCAGCTCTTCCCATCACAAGACTGGCTCTTCTTTCCCACATGGGACCAGACACAAGTATGTTTACCCACAAAGTGCCAGCCCAGACAAAAGTAGAGATACCTGCTTGCCTTAAAGAGAAATCATTTTTATGGTCAGATCAAAGCAAGTCTGTGATTCTCCTGGATTTTGCATCTCTTTGGCAAAGGAGCTGTTTTGCAAATGGGATGGAGCCAAGGTGGCCGAGCAGGTCAGCTGCTGGCTGTGCTCCTGTGCTCATCCTCCCTTTGTGTTGAAGAGTAGCAGCTGGAGCTGGACAGAGTGCTTGTCACTTGGTGCCTGCATGGCAGGTCCCTGCTGCTGTTGCAGCTGCTCCTCTGCCCCGTGGGACTGCTGCCGTTCTTAATTGGAAGACACCCGTGCAGGAAAGGTCTTGATCTCACCTGTATTTGGGAGCCTTCACAAAACTATCCCCTGTCAAACTTCTGGTTTGTCTTTTCAAAGTCAGTGGGACCTGGGCACAAACTTGGAGTGTTGCTGAAAGCTTTTATCCTGGTGAAAGTGCTTTTTAGTGTCGTGGGTTCACTTTGTGCTCAGATTTGAGCCTGTCTTTGGTTGTGATGACGCTTTGGCACAGGGCTCAGTGGGAGTGCTACCCAGGCTCGCACTAATGCTTTTGTTGGCTCTTTGGTGTTAAACATACTGTGCTTCCCCAGGAAATGAAATATCGGCAGGCTGTGTGGTCTGTTTAACAGCAAGCTTGAAGTGGTTTTTTGCTGCTGATTTGATGTGATCTGTTTTAATGCTATTCTTCTATTTTAAGTTACATTGCGTTGGACTTCTTTCCCTTGGTATAAATTTTACATGATAATTCCTTGAAACTGCTCTAGAAATATTGAAAATAAATAACTGGAATATTGTTGGTGCTGATTTGCAAGAGTAAATGTATTAAAAACGAGCCTATGGAAAATGAATGAGGAGCAGTCATGGTGCTGGATTTACGTAAGAACATTTTTAGGTCTCAGAACAAAGCTGTTGCTGTACTTTGTTTTATTTCTAGAGCTTCTTAACTAAATAAACTGATTAATTTCTACTAAAGTGTGAAGCAATAAAGGAGATTACAAGTAATAGGTGGCAAGTACAGGAAGAATGATTGTGGAGGGGAATGTGACTTAGGATGCCGGTTTAGGAAGGTGAGATAATGAAATTTGATATATTTTCTCCTTGGTTTCTAGTCTGGTTCATTTGTTCTTGTGCTTTGTACATCAGCAGGACTGCTCACAGGCTGAGGGGCTTTTCTGTCTTAAAATTCTGGCTTGGGTATTGGTGCTGATGTGCTTATCTCACTCCAGGATATTCTTTTTATTTCGAGTGAGAATTTCAAAGCTGGTCAATACAACCTGATTTTATATGATGTGAGAATAGTTATGTTGACTGATCTGTCTTTTAAAAAAAACTGGTGCAAATCCAAAGCCCAACTTTCATGTTTTTTGTAACTTTTTCATCACAGTTCTAGCAGAACTAAAAAAATGTATATGGCTTTCAGACTTAGCACTTCAGAATAATACTTCCTAGAAAAAATAGTTACACAAGTATACTAAAACTGAATGAATTGCAATCTGCTTTGCTCTTTGGCCTTCATCCAAGTGGGCTGACTTGGGAACCAGGTGTCAAGACAAGATGTAGAACCAGTCCCTCATCATCTGGATGCGTGCACCTTGTAATTGGCTTTACCTGATTCTCTTGCAAAAAAGCAGGAACGAGTTTTGCATGCAAAGGTAGTACCAGGCTTGTGTTTTGGGTGGGTGGAGTTCTTGTGTGCTTTTTTAAAAAAATTTGGATTTGTTATTTTTCCATCTTAGTTTCTTTGGAATTAGAACTTGAATGTTGTGCTGGAGCTGGTACGGGGGTCTAAAAAGATTGGAAGTGATGAGGTTTTTCTCCCCTGTCCTGGAGATGACATGGGGACAACTCTTGTGCTGTAAGATCCTGGGTGAAGGCCAAGGGCTTTGGTGCTGGTCTGCAGGTAAACCCTGAGGTTGTGTGCTCTCACTTTCCTAGCAGCAAAATCAAAGTTCAGAGCTTCGCTCTAGTTTTACAGCAGAGTAGCTAATGTGTTAATTATCCTATGGTAATACGCACCTTTTTTAGCAATGAAGACAAAGACTCAGCTTGCTTTAAACCGGTGTATTAATAGCAAATGCTTGAACAATGTATGTTTTTAGTAGATACCTACGCAGCATAACCTATTCAGGTTTTTTGCTTTAATGACTATTAGCCTGAAAAAAGGAAGCTGAAAACTTTTGTGCTTTGTGCTGACTAGGTCTTTGAGGGGGAAAAAAACAACCTTCCTCTGCTGTGCACATCTGCTCAGCAGAAGGCTCTCCGGTGTTTGCAATGTGACTTTTTGGAGGATATAATCTCTCCAGTGCCCGTGTTCAGGGCTGGTCGTGTAGTGGTAGGTGAGCCCAAATGAAGGAATGAGGCTTTTGTTTAAGGGGAGGGTCCTGGTTGCCAAAATAATAGATTAATCTGCCATCTTTTCAAGGGCGCCAAGTCTTCCTGATGATGTTCTCCTGGCACGTGATGGGTGCCACAGCTCATCTGCAGAGCTTCTGGGAGCCTGGAGGCTCAGCAGTGCTCATTCGGGAGAGACAGAAGTGATCTCTAGTCCTCTTACACTGGCTGTCTCCAGGCTGAACTGAAAGGGTTTGGATAGCTGTGAAATTCGGGGTCTGTTGGCATTTGAGATATATTTTTTTTTTTGCTGCATTTTGGCTCTTTTTATCCTTCGTGGGGTTTTACGCATAAAGATGTATGTTATTGAATATGGTGAATAGATAACTTGGCTGCAGGGTGGTTTTTTTTTCTGATCACATCCCTGTGACAAGTAATTTCCAAGTGTGAAAATTGCTTTGATATCTTTATTCAGGACTCGCTCACTTGTTCGGGTTATGCAACACCTTACTAAGGGACCCGAATTGAGTCTTTGGAGAGGACAGCTCCTCCCTTCGAAGGGGCTGTTGCTCAGACAGGGCAGCTTGCCTGCCTCCTGCCACCATGTGAGGAGCCTGCCAAAAGAGCACCAGTGCGGCGCTGGGCTGCGGGATTGCATACGTGTTTCAGTTTTTTGCCTGATTTGTATCATGATCAGAGTGGGTCCTTGCCAACTAAGAAGCTCTGAAAATGTGTCATAAAGTCAGTTTGCAAGTCGAGCCTTTCCTTGAAGGAAATAAGAAATATTAATGAAACTAAGAAGCTGGCTTTTGAAGTGGCTTCCTGTTCATCATCTAATACCTGCAAAGGATCTGTGAAGTTGTGTGAAAGCAAGAGCTGGTTTCATTTAGAGTTTGCACCATAATTTTCTCTCCCCCAAGAGTGCTTTTTTGCATTTAAGCAATGTGGTGTTTCTGTTGACAATACTGGTTTTGTTACTTGATTCATTAGCTGCAAAAATATAAATTTATGTTGAGGAGCCTATGAATGAAATGTAATTTCCAACAACAAAATTACTCTATTGATATCAGAGTAAGGTATATGAGTGGTCAGAATATCTGACTTTTAAGCAGGTTGAAATAAAAATCTGGGGTTTATTACAGTAGGACACTGTTACTCTGCTTTATGAAAAGAGCAAGTTCAAGTGAGATGATCCAAGGTAAGGGTCTTGGAGGACCTTAGCGTGTCGCTTGGAGGAGGAGTTTTGTTTGCCTTGTCCTTTGTCCCAGCCTCCTTTGATCCTGCTCCCACTGCCTCCCTGCCCCAGCTGGAGAAGGGAGATGCTGCCCTACCCCAGCAAAACTTGTATTAATCCAGCAACCTGCTCTTTGCAGCACAGTTGTGTTCACCATTCCCTTTTCCTCCTGAGATTAAACCTGGGTTGTTTTATGAAGAATAATTTCATCTATGAAAAGATGAATGTTGAGGAGGAGGGAATTAAAAAGAAATGATAAAAAACCCCACAAAAACCCCAGCCCCAATCCCTCTTGGTTATTGAAGCAAGAAGGGAGCACTTTGTCAAACTGACGTGCGAATCCTTTATTAACATCTGGGCCAGCGGATGCCAGGAGAGCAGTGTTGCCTTGTGGGCTTGGGCTCAGTCTGAGGTGTGTTCGGTGGTTTGGCGTAGGGACTTGGCCGTTGGCTTAGCATACGCGTGCAGCAAATGTTCATTTGCAAATGTTATAGGACTAGGAACGTTTTAGAATGGTTTCAAAGGAAAATGTAACCGCTGTGGAAATGCACAGAAATGTCAGTGCTGGCTGTGCTGCCCCGAGGGCTGGGCATCCTGCTGGGCTCAGCGTAGCCGGGTGGCTGGGGAGGTCACCCCACTGTTCTCGGAGCTGTCACTGGGGCCGGGGTTGTGTTTCTGCTGGAGGGGTGCGGGTGTGCAGCCGCCTGGCGACTTGTCTGCGGATTCACCCGAGGGTGGAGGGAAGGAGCCCCATCCCCATCTGCTGGCCCAGATTATGACTTTGAGCTCTGTCCATGGGGCATCGCTGTGGCTGGGACCTGGGCATGAGACGTTCTTTTGAGACAAGAATTTTTGTCTTTTTATCTGCTGAGTGAGAGACCAGGATCTCAGATACAGTTAATAAAATACTCTTTTGGTTTTTGGTTTTATAGAATGCTTGGGTTGGAAGGGACCTTAAAGATCAGCTAGCAGTATCCTTCCCCAATCCTGTTTGCTTTGGGGAGGGTTCTGTTTTGTTTTTCCCTTGCACCCTGTTCTGGCATTCAAGGGATGCAATTTTTTTGGGGGGGCGGGTAGCTTGGAAAGATTTTAGCAGGAGTTGCCTGAAGGGAAGATACTGCTTTTCCCCAGGTTAGTTCTTCATTCCTTTGTCCTCAGATGTTTGGGGAACAGAAAGCTGAGCTGGCCCCTGTTGACTTGCATTTTTGTGACCCCAGTATAAAAAGGTGACTGTTGCTACACAGTTTTCAGAATGCAATGAGAAAGTGCAGGATCTCTTGTTTAAGTGTGCTGCCAACACTGATGTGGTTCGTGTCCTCCAAAGAGTAAGATATGAAATGGGGGAACAAGTCATACTGTGGTATGTACCAACTATATGCCATACCATATGTGGTCTGTCTTAGTGTTTTTCTTTCTTTTAAGATCTTTCTTGGACAATATTCTGTATTAAGGTGCCTTTAATGAACCAACTATCACGTACAATCCCAAAGAGACCATGTGCTGTATTTTAGAGGAGTCTGCCATGATAACCCAAGCAAATGTATGGGAAGGCAAAGGGTATTTGTGTAAAACTGTTCAGTTTTTACCTGTGGGCTCAGTGTCCTGTGTGGGGAAAAGCACCTCATTAGCTGCTTTATATACCTGAGATTATGGGCTGGGAGTTAGAGTTCATCAGAACAGGACAGGATCACAGGAGCAGGTTGTTCCTTTGCTCCTAAGCAGTGTGCACTGGCCTGGAGAAACGTCTCCTGGCGTGAAGGACTTGCAGTGCCTGATGCTAATTTTACACAGCAGCACAGGCCCTTTCTGCTGCTGTTTTGGTAGCTCTTAAGGATGGGCTTTGTGCTTCTGGCATGTGTTGTGACCATGTAATTGTTGCTGTTACGGTGATGTGCTCTGTCAGTAGCATCTTGAGTCAACTGATTTACCAAGAGCAAGAATAAAAGCATTGCTGACCCTTGAGCTTTGGAACAGAGGGGATTTCCTGGCAGAGAAGGGTTGGCCTGTAGGGATGCTGGTTTCTGGGGCATGGAGCATGGGTGGGTGCCTCTCTTGTGAGGCTGCTGAGATTTTTGGCAGGGCCAGACTCCTCCATCCTTGGCCCTCCCGGCTGCACAGTGAATGTGCTGTGACCTGCAGCCATGCACCATTTTGCCCTGTGCCCTGCAGAGGCAGAAAGCAAGATGATTTCTCCTCCACCGTGCAGCTGCAGATCAGAGCAAAAGCATCAAGTCATCCAGCACAATGTTCTGCTGCAGCCCTGTGAGGAGATGGATTGCATCTGGAGTGCAGCCAAAGAGGCTTCATTTGGCTTTTAGATGTTCACAACTGAAAAAATAACACTTTAATAGTCAGTTATTCTGTTTCTGCAATCAGCCCTTTGGAGAGCATGCTCTTCAGCCGTGACCTGAGTCAGGAAAAGGCTGAAGATTGCTGCTGAATGCTGTCCTGTTGCCCAGACTGGATGAATGTACTTGGTGCTCAGAGGGTCACTTTGGAGCAAGGATGCATCCTGCTTTCTGTGCAGACATGCAGGCATTGTGCCATATAACTGCTCTGAAGAACTCCATGTTTTTTGTAGTATTACTTTAAAAGTTATTCTGACTTCTCCAGCCTTGAATAGATTTCTTTCAGCATACTCAACTGCTTTTTCTCTGTGCTCCCAGTTCTTCATTGAGGTCTGAATTGTTGGTTATTTAGTGTCCCTTGATTATGACCTGATGGGCAGTAGTGCTCCTGCTCTGGCTGTAATGAGGCTGCTTGGCTGCAGCGTGCACTGTTGCCCTCCCGAATTTTTGTTTTGTGCAATGCTCGCCTGATCTAAGGGAACCTTCTCTAACCACTGCTGCTTGTAGTTCTTCCTCATGGAGTGGTCTGCATGCTGCCCTTGGTTCCCCTCCTGAAAAATACTTGAGGAAAATCTACAACTCCTAGATGGGCAGGATGGGAGCTGTCGAGATGGGAAGACAAATCTGCTTAAAGCAGGATCAGCTTGGCTGAGCTGAGCGGTGAGTATCTTCAAGCATGGAGACTCCTCAGCCTCTCCCAGCAACCTTCTGCTGTTCAGTCAAGCCCCTGTGGAAATCTCACTTAAAAATGCAATTTGCTGTGCTTCAGCCTGTGCTCATTATGTCTTGTCCTTTCCCTGGGTGTTGCTGAGAAGAGTCTGCCTCCATCCGCTTTACTCCCCCCACCAGGTATTTTTTCAAGGCCATATTCTAGTTTTCTTTCCCATCTCTTGATTTCCTTTTCCACCCAGTGGGCCAGGCCCTAGAGCTGCCCTTCCTGATAGGCTGATCATTTGCATAAAGAGCTTTTTGGTGTAAAATAGATGCAGTTCCACACCCTCAACTTTCACCCATTCAGAAGGTTCTTTATCATGGTAACTTTTTCTTTTTTGCTAATGTTACTCTGATGGCTCTCTGAAGTGAAATAAATAATGGTTGCTTTTTCTGGAAACACCGGACTTAGAGCATTGCAGTCTGGTTTTCTGTCCTGATGGTTTAGATCATTAAATTCTCAGGGCTTAAGCTCTTATTTCTTGTTTTTCAGTGTTTCTAAGAGGATCTCCTGGGGCCCTATTATTGTACAACTAAATACAAATAATAGATTAATAAAACAGGATTGTTATTTGTACTGCTGGCAGTCTGTAAGGATTACTTGTATATAAGATTTTGTGGTATTAGACCCTTAGTCATTTTGATTTGTCCCTTCTACCAGCTTTTTCTCTGCTCAGACAATGCTTGAGAGATGTTGCCCCCTGGAAAGAGTTTTATTCAGTTGCAATATTAATTTATGATTTTTTTCTACCTTTTTTCTGTATCCCTTTGGCAATATTTTTGTTTCTTCTTTCACCACCAGTTGTGATTAGTTAATACAGATTTTGTGATAGTTCAGTTTCTGAAGTGATGGAAAATACAGGTTGCAGTTGTTACTTGTCTGTGCTGCCCTATGGGAGGAAAAGCCTTTTTAATGTGCCTGTAACAGTTTTAATTTTATGAAGTATTTGAACTTTAAAGTTAGACTTCTAAAATTATCTAGGCTGTATATTGGAGAGTATTAAAAATGAGATTTAAATGGGAAGAAAAAAAAACCCACCTCCCTTCATGCAAGCCTTCATTGCTGTAAGAAGAAACACTCACTGAAGCATTGTACTTAATGTACGTGTGAAAATGCTGTGCTAAGAGTACACTGGTAACGTTTCGTCCTCCCCACAAAACTGTTCTTGCAATATTGCATTTAATTGGGTCTGACAGCATTCGTCCTGTGTTCAGCTTGTTGATCTGAGCTTCAAACCACTTTTTGGTGGCATTTGTTTAGTCCCTCTGCAGAACAAGTGTAAAATTAATAAATGATTATTTATGTTTTTGCAGAAGTGTTTGCATGCCTCAGCCCAGTTCCAAAGTGGGGGAGGGAACGAACTGTTAAGAGTTACAAGAGCAAAGCACGGAGAGTGAATAGGGATTAGCCCTGAAAACCATTCATTAGATTACAGAGGAAAGAAGTGAGATGATCCTAGCAGTGCTGGGCAGAGGGGTGTCCCCACTCATTCTGGCTTGCAAGATGACAGGTGAGTGGACTTCCCTGCCTTTGGTGTCTGAAGGCTGGCAGAATGCTTGGTCATCATTGCACATGGATGTCCTCTGCCAACATAAGATTATTTTTTCCAAGATGTTTATATTTTTGCTGATCCAGTTGGGTTTTGGTCATGTCTGTCCGAGTGCATGTCCCCATGCTCTAAGCCAGAGGCAGCTGTTGGTGGCTATGTGCCTTCACGCAGCTTTCACGTCACGCCCTCTTTGCATTGGTTGTGGCAGCCACTGTGAAGCAGGGCAGCTCTTCCAGTTGCTGTCAGTATTTTGTGGCCTTCCCTGAACTTGCCCCATCTGCTCTGGCAGTTCCAGGAACATGTGGGAAACAACCAGGCATGTCTAAAAGAAGTTGACAAGTGCTGGAGGCTGTGCCTGTGATCCCAGAAGGAAGCAGGGCACCGTAGGGTCAGCCCCATGATTATGAACCCCAGGGGACCCCTGTCTTCTGTGTCAGCAGAGGATGGAGCCACATGTTTCTTGCTTGCTCTTACGCCTTCCTCCATGCTGCCTCCTGGAGAGCTGTCCCAGGGAGAGAAGTCCGGGTAATGGCTGTAAGTGCAGTGCTGAGGACTGGCAAATAAGAAGCAAGTGTGTATTTGTTTCCTCTTTGATAACGGTTTATGTTAATCTTTGCAATCTGATTTAATTGATTTTTAATAGACTAGAGTTGATTTTTTTCAAATATATTCCTTCCACTGTATTTTGGCAAAAAACATGAGCTGTGGGCAGTCCCCTGCAGCATGGTCTCCTGTGGGATGTGGGTGCACTTGGCACATTCATCTGCCAGCAGAGACAGAGGGGGGAACCAGTGTGGGCCCCCCTCAAAATCACAGTGTGGTCCTCTGAAATCGCAGCATGGCACTCCCAGGGTCATCTTCCTCCAGTCAGTTGATGTCAGTTTTTGCTGCCAACAAAGATGCTAGTAGTTGGGTTTTTTTTATTGCTGCAAGTGATCCTTTCGGCCCCTGGAAAAGATTTTCTGTCTTCTTGGAGACTTCATAAAGGAATTGAACCTTGGGAGAACACTTAGTGCCGTTTTCTAAGCTTGCTCCAAGCAACGTGGCGGTACTGTAAATGCCACTTGTCACACATGGCCTTCAGGGTAGCAAATGCCCTCCTGAACTGCCAGCACTTCAGTTATCTAAAGGCCTTGCCCTGTCACTTCACACTTGAGCTAAGTATAAATATTTTTCATTAGTCTATAGGAGCGTTCCATACATCTGTTGATGATATTTGTTATCCTTAATTCCAGCACTTGAGACCAGTGTCTGCCTGGTCTGGTCTCCTGTTATCTGTATGTCCTGTTCAAATTCCCCAAATAAAAAGTATCTGCTGTCTGAAGATCAAGTGGATTTTCTGAGACTTTCATCCTGCAAGTGGATTTCCTGTGTTTTATGTCTCTGTGTTAAGGTTGAGATTATAATTTTTTTTTTCCTTTTTTATATCCTCCACTGCTGCAGCCTGTTCAGCCAGTGGTGGTGATGCTGCTCATGCTGGATTTAGTAGGATGCACTGTCCCACTCAGTGTGCTCATTGCCAAGCTACATTTTCTATACACAGTAAAGATGTCCAGAAACTTGCTCTTAATTTCAGCACAAAACTATCCTGCCAGAACAAAGATATGCCCCAAAAAGCTTCACTTCATGGTGGACTCCCCACTCTGATTGCACTGGGAACCCAACTTCCTAGTCTGAGGACTGGGTCCAGATCAGCAGCCTGTCTTAAGAGCTGGTATTAAAATGTGATTTTTATGTACTGCTGTCTTGAAGCTGCCCGCATTTGTTTACTGCTGTGAGCTGACCTTTGAGGAGACATTTCTGAGTTAATTGGCTATCTAATCACTTCAGATTGATAGGCATATGTGTATTGGAGTTTTTCCTCTTGTTTGATATTTTCCCCTCTGGTTTCTTCTTTCTCTGTTCTATGGCAAATGATGCGTTTATTTTTTGTACTAGATCCTTCATTGTTTTTCTCTTTAGTAATTAACTGTTGATTTCATACTGGCCTGTTGCTTCTTGGCGTGAACCTTTCTTTTGCCAATCCATTCAAACTGAGAGTCTCCTTAAATATGTGCTTATATGCTGTGGCTAAAGTAGAGGCCAGCTATTTTAATTCTTTTGATATTTGGCTTTCAATAATCATTCTCTCAATAATTCTTCAAAGTTACTCTCACAGACTTCTTTTTTTTTTTAAAAAAAAAGAAAGCTCTACCTTAATGATTTTCTTAAGACACTGACTCCTTGTATGTATCGAATTCTTGCTTGTGTTTGTCTTCTGGAGAATTTTGTGGGTTTACCTGGTGCTTAGGTTCCCAAGACAACAGAGACAGTGAGTGTGCTGGGACACTTCTGGTTCGTAGAAGAACATACAGTTCTCTGTACATATATGCCCTAAAGACCTTCCCCTGGCTGTGTTCAGATGTTAATGGGAGGAAGAAGATGCTCCTGTTTCTTACTGGTTTGTCCTAGTTAATTGTTAGTAAATAATCTGCAATGTTTCCATAGTAAACTGGTGTAGAAAATACTACTTTTGCTTTCCCTGTAATGATCCCTGTAAATGTGTTTTAGGTAAGTGAAGTTTTGATTTTTATACAGAGGGCACAGTTCACTTACATGGCCTGTAGGTTAGAGGCTCTGAAGTAAAGCGTGGCTAGATTGAGGATTGATACTGGGAAGTGTCCGGTGTTACCTGGGGAGTGGTCATAGCACAAACACTTTAATAGCCTTGGACCAGGACTCAGGGTCCTGGGATCTGTCCCTGCTTTGCCTGAGGTCAGTGGATACTGTCAGAGGTACTGCAGTGGGGAACAGTCTGAGGTTTAGTGATGGAAAGTTCCTTATTAGCTTACCCTTCTCCAGTTGAAAAATGTAGTAAACTGAATAGCGTGCATGCTTCCCCCACATGGCGTTGACGTTCAGGTAACCTTGTGCCATGGGCATGTTGTGGGTAATAGGTAAGGGAGGATCTCCTAACTCGAGCTGAGTCTAAGCCTGGACTTTCTGGGGCAGGAGACTTTGATTCCAGCCCTTGCTGGGACTGTGAAGTCCCAGCCCTGCGATACAGCCTGGCCCCAGCCATGGAGTCTTGGGTTGCTGCGGATTTGTTGAATTGCTGTTTGGTGCTGGCTAAACTGATGCTTTTGTCACGTTTTATGGTCTACGGTGTGCCAGGGGAGGAAAATGAGTTAATTCAAAAAACAATTGTGCTGGAAGATTGCTTTATAAATAAGTTTGAGATAAGCAAAATAAAACATTAGTGGAAGAGGAAGGGAAGGAAAGGGGAAGGATGGAAACAAGCAGATGCGAGCAATGAGACTGTATTTGTTCCGTGGCTAAGTGCTTATATTGCTAAGAGAAGGCCTTTTGTCATGAATAGCTGTTGTGGTGAGCAGCTCTTAGAGGGAAAATCGGAATAACTCCAAGGAAAGAAGTTCTCAGAGTGCTGTCTGCCACTGTGCACAGAAATAAGTCAGGTCTGAGTGTTTTGGAGGGGCACTGGTGTGATGATGGGGAGCTGCAGTGCTCAGCAGTGGGATGGAGAGGACAGGTCCATGCAGTGATAGTGCCCGGCAAAAATCCAGCTGCCCTGGTGCTGCAGAGGGTAGTGAGGGGTAGGTGCTGCTCTTGTAGTTAGCACTGTAGCAACTGTGTTTCTAATGGTTTGCACCACGCTTCTATAAGGCTAGGTCATAAGCAGGGTACTTGCAATGTTTTCTGGTTGTGATTTTTAATGGCCACTTTGTGCTTCCAATAAAATGTTCTGCATAACTGATCACGGGAGAGCCTTTTCTCTGTGATACTGTACCTGACGGGGAGTTTGCAGATGGGAGCAGACAAGGGTCTGTCTGTTCTTGTTTGTCCTGTCCAAAAGTCACCAATGCCAAGTGATCCAGCTGGAGGAAGTAAAGTATATCTGTGTAGCAACTAATGGTGAGGTTTTATGTCTGGGGAAGCAAATCGGAGAGTGATAAACTGCCTGGTTATCCCATTAAGTTGAAGTACTGGGGATGTATGGAGGGAAGATAAGTGTATAGCAAAAGGTGGCTCAGCTCACAGATGCTATGGAGTAGCTTTCTTGAAAGAACAAGTGAGGGGGCTCTTGGTTTGGGTCTGGTTTGTTTTAGCCCCTGGCTTCTTGGAATAAATTACTGAGATTTCTGTGCCCACCACCACCCCACCCCGCCGTTTGAAGCTTTGTGCAAGGCTGGAACATGCTTCCTTTGTCAGAATGTGTTGCTAATGTAATTCTTCCTTTATTTCAGCAACAGCGAACTGTTTATAGGCTGACACTGGTGAAAGCTTGGAACGTGGATGAACTCAAAGCCTATGCTGACCTGATATCCCTTGGTAAACCAGACTTCATTGAGGTCAAGGTGAGTTGCATAAAGCTACTTTATCGTTTTAGTTAGTATTTTACTTTTTTCTCCCCGTTCCCCACCCCCTAGTCTTAAACTTATACGAATAAATTCAATTATTTCAAAGATTTCAGTGATGCATGAGGAACTTACCTCTTCCTTTTAATGTAATAAAGACTTACCTCTTCCTTTCTAATACCTTACGTGTACATTTAAAGTAGTCTTCAGTATTATGCAAGACAAGATTTGTACCAGCCAGCATCAGTTTCTGCCCAGCAGAATCATAACTCTCTGGTCTCTTTCGTATTTCTCATGAAAGCAGAAACTGATAAATGTAGATACTCCTTCTTTGTGTTAACCAACATTTTAAACAAAATATTCTGGGTCAGGCTTGTAGTTTGTGGTATTATTTTTCCCATCCTAGTCTCAAATTTGCCGGAGGAGAAGGTGATAAGGTGTGGTTTACTGATATGCTATTTGTCTGGCTGTGTGAAACAGGGAAATATTACCCTCTGGAACTGGAAGAGGTACTAACAGGAGCCCATGTGAGATACAGCAGGGGAAGGAGGTGCTTTATCTTGGACTTAATCAATTTAGTATATAGAGAATGTAGAAAAGGCACATTACAAAGTGCTCTGTGAAGAATCACTATCAGCATTTTCATCCAGCAAACTCCTCTGTGACCAGCACATTTACCTCAGGTCTGTATTTTTGCAGCTCTATTATTCCTGGACTTTTTTGGTTCTTTCTTCTTTTCTTTTCTTTCTCTCTTTTTTAACCTTTATTTACTGCTGCTTTGAAGAAAATGCCTGGAGTTTGCTGCAATTTCCTTATGAAACAAAACCCACAGGTTTTGATATTGTCAGTGTTGAGAGGTCTCTTTCTCTCTGAATGTGCTGCTGAAGTTGATAGCTTAATACAAAATAAGATTTTGAGTATGGTTTGGGGGGAAAAAAACCTCAGCTTTACAACATGTATCAGACTGCTTTATATTCCTTGGGTAAAACTTAGCAGGAGGAGTGCTCCTATGGGGCGCTTCCTACCTTGCATCTCCTGACTCTCTTACTGTAGCCTGGCTGTACGAGATCCTTCCAGTGTGCACGAAGGGCAGAGATGAGTGTGCAGAGCAGCACCGAGTGTGGGGCTGTCAGTGTACGTGCTGTTTAGACTGCTCTGTCGTGTGTAGCAATTTTAGTAAAATGAATCGGGTGTAAGTTAATGTTTCTGAGCACAGATTCCCCTGAGCACTCTCCAGGGCGAACATCTGTCTCCTCCAAGGCAGAAGGCTACTGTTCCCTTTGCCTGGGGAGGGATTCAGCCTCGTAATTGTGGTTTCCCAGCAGCGCAGAGCTAAGTTCTCCCAGCGGCTCTTCCCTGGCAAAATCATGCCTTGGGCTGCCAGGGAAATAGGTGAGGAAAGAGGTGGTCATAGATGTACTCCTGGTACTCTTCCAGCTGGGACAGGCTACTGCCCACTCTGCTTCAAAAAAAGTCATCTTTGCAGTCCAGGTGCTTCAAAGTGCTTGTCAGATCTCAACTAGTGATGACTTTTCTCTACAGAAGGGATATGCATTGAACACTTTGCCCTGTTTGCGAAAGTGTGAACTGAGGCAGAGAGGGGCTGTGTGACATTCCCCAAAACCCCATAGCACGGTAGTGTAGCTGGGGGTTCGGCCTTGCTGTGTACCTGCCAACACCAGCTGCAAAGGGGGTTCAGAGGGGTTGCAGGGCACAGAAGGCAGAGAGGTACAGAAGGAATGATGCACTGTCTGGCCACATGCTCTTGGGTGGGTTTGGGACTTTTGTGGACTGATACTGGTTTTCAGTTGCTGGGGTTTTTTTTTGTGGCTTGCTTTTTTTGAAGTTTATGCTGTTTAATATTACTTAAATTTGTAAGCAGGATGCCTTGCTCTAAATGCTGTATTTTCAGAAATTGCGTATTTCAGAATTTCCAGCAGGTAAATGCATTTCTGCTGTAGGACAGAACTGTCTTTCAGGCAGGGTGGTGATCCTGGCCAGAGCATGGTGTCTTCAAGCTAAGCAACAAAAATTGTGCCTCAGTTTCTTCCTCTATGAATCATTTAGTGTTATGCCTAAACTGTGATCCTACAAACAGTCTGTAATTGGCATATGGAAAATCTCTTGTCTTTCCAATCGCAAGAGCAGTACTTGGAGAAACTAGAGTTTAAGCCTTTCAAAGGTTGCAGCATCTCTCTGCCTTGTCTCTGCTAGTTGTTGTATTTAGGCTGGAAGTGATGGGGGAAGTCTTCCCTTCCCTGGTTACAGCTCTCATTAAAAACTGCAGTACAGCAAATGTGAAATCACAACTTCATCATGATCTGTATACTCAAAGTCCAAAAAGTCTTCTACAGTTTGCTCTTTCTTCTAGTCTAGCAGAGGGAGGATGATTTTTCAGAGCTCTCAAAACCATACAGCGAGTCTGACAGCAGCTAAGCCCCGCAAGACAGAAGTGAGAAGCTGAGTACAAGAAAACACACTAATTCCTTTTCAGCTTCAGCAGCAGAAGTGAATTGTCAGGGTGCTGCTCCAGCTCGTTCACTAGCAGGCTCTGAAATAGTCTCCATTTTTTTCCATTTAATTGAGCTTTTAAATAGAGCTGTGCTGTCTTATCTTAATTTCGAAGACAGGGAAGCAAGGTTCATATATTTCATGTACGAAGCACAATGTTGCAAGCAGGATTGCTGGAGTGCCCATTTGTAGCAGGAACTGAGCTGGTCTTACTGCTGTCTGAAACAATGGTGCAACTCTGTTCCGGCACAACACAGGGGGTCTAAATGGCATTTCATTCCTTTGAAAAATTCGTAAACTTTGTGATGGCTTCCATGAAGCAGTGGATTTGCTTGACACCAGATTGTGTTTAAATAGACCCAAAGCTGGATGAAAGGTCTTGCTCACAGATTTTTGTATGAAATGTTTTTATGTGAGAGCAAGGGGTTTTTAACAAGTTGCATTGCTTCCTTGCCTCTTTGGAGCAAGTGTAATGATCTAAAAGATGGGTGCTTGGTGCTCTGCAGAGGGGAAGTAGCTCACACTAAATATAGTATTAGCCCAGTCAGTGGCCTTATTTGTTTCACAGTTTCATCTGCCAGTTCCTGCTAAACAGCAGAGTTTCTAAAGTGTGGAAGATTTGGCTCTGTAGGGAGGCACAATGGCTTTCTTCTCTTGTTGCAGTGTCTGACTTTTGAAATGTGAGGGGCTTACATGGTTTCTCACTTCAAGCATGGAACCAATTTTTCACTTTTGGCCAGGAGTAAGTGACATGTTCTGGAGTGGCTGATGAACAGCTAGTTGTGTTGATGCGGGGTAGTGAGTGTCCAGCCAAGTACCAACAAGAGAGGCTGAGAGAGGGGATGTTATCTGAAGGACAGCTTCCTTACTTGGCCATCCTTCTCTGAAGTGTTGATGGATTGCTGGTGGGGTGGTGTGCCCCTGTGCTGCTGGAGGTGTTCATGTTGCTGCTGCACCTGTGCTTAGACCCTTACCCTGTGGTCTGACAGTAGTTATCCTCCTTTGCTGTGCACTTTGCAGACAGGTTGTTTTAATCTGATCATCTTTAATCCTGGCTTGCAAAGCTCTTGTCTAACACCCTACCCATGAGATCAACCTTCACTTACAGCAGGATCACTGGTGCCATATGGCCAGTGCAGTGGTTTCAGAGGCGTCTCAGCTGTGCTGTTGAGCACGCTGGGGTCGAGAATACTTCAGGGTGCTTTGTTGCTTCTGCCTGTGGGGGATTCTTCATTTGTGGGGTGAAGCAGAGAGACAGGGTCTCTGTCCCTGCGATGTTTGACTGCTCTGGAATAAAAGGAAGCAAATCTCTTTCAGCAAAGGCGAACAGCAGAAGCAGGACTGCATCACACAGCCCCCTGCCTAGAGCCTAGGAGTTTGCGGTTGTGCAGGCAAAGCATATGTAAGCAGAGTGATCACGTAGATATAATCCCACAGCATTCAAAGTGATACTTCATACAATAGTACATAGGAGTTAAATTCTGACCCAAAGGAGGGTGGGTTGAGGTGTGTTCAAATCTAGTACTCAGTATCGCTATCAGTATTCCCTCTCATGCACTGTGTATTGATCTGCACTTGGAAAAAACTGCCAGTGTGTAGCTGCCCTTTCGTCCAGCCCCAGTAGCTGTGGTGTCCACATGGTTTGTGACCTGGGGTTTTTCCCAAAATACCTCATATTTTTGATTTAAAGTAATTTCTTGTGTTCCTTTGAGAATGAAGCATATTGAAGAATCTATTTGGCGTGTGAATAGGGCTTAGCATTTTGTTGGTTTTTTTCCGAACTCCAGTGTGACAGGTCAAAAAGGCAAAGACTGAGTCCTGCTCAAAGCAAATAAACTAAAAAAATATTGCAAGATACTGCAAAGCATCTGCCAGAAAATGAGGCTCATCTCAGCAGGGATTTCCTGGTTAAATACTTGGGATAAATGACGTTCATTTAAAATGAATGTAGCTAATCCACTGTTGCTTCAGAAAGGCTCACAGGGTGGAGTGGATAGAGATTTAGATTCTTGCAGGCCTTAATACTTGTTCTCATTTACATCAGTTATCTTACAGTGGTATAACTCTGTGGGACCCTATTCTTTCTCTTATTTAAGCCAATAGAAATTAGCCTTGATTACCCTTGTGTAAAACTCAAAGGAAGAAGCAGTGATGTGGTTATTAAAATTGATTCATGTTTATTTATTGCATTAGTCTGTTTTAATGTCAGAATGTCACTGTCATAGTTGTACAAAGTATTCTTGGGAGTTGCACATTCTGGTTTTAAAATACCTTTTTTGCAATGTTACCCTGTTTAGTGTTAAAAGCCAGAGATTTGTGTTGACATGCAGTATTTTGCTATTTAAAATTAAATTTGCTAATTAAAATTAATCCTTCTTAAACCAAAGGGGCAAAAGGATTTTCCTATGAAATGTGAACCATAAAATCATTGAGGTTGGAAAAGACCTTTAAGATAAAGTCCAACCATTAACCCAGCACTGCCAAGCCCATAACTAAACCATGTTGCTAAGCACCACATTTATGTATTTTTAAACACTTGCAGGGATGCCAGTTCCACCATCACCCTGGGCAGCCTGTTCTCATACTTGAACCACCCTTGCAGTGAAGAATTTTTTCCTAATACCCAACCTAAACCTCCCCTGGCACAACTTGAGGCTGTTTCCTCTTGTCCTATTGTTTCTTATCTGGGAGAAGAGACCAACCCCACCTCACTGCACCCTCCTCTCAGGTAGTTGTAGAGAGCGAGAAGGTCCCCCCTGAGCCCCCTCCTCTCCAGGCTGAACACCCCCAGCTCCCTCATGACACTTGTGCCCCAGCCCCTTCCCCGGCCCCTGCCCGGCTCTGGACATGCTGCAGCATCTCTGTGTCTGTCTGGGGGTGAGGGGCCCAAAACTGACCCCAGGATTCACAGTGCAGCCTCCCCAGTGCCGAGTACAGGGGGACGATCGCTGCCCTGGTCCTGCTGGCCACACAGTTTCAGATCCAAGCCAGGGTGCTCTTGGCCTCCTTGGCCACCTGGGCACTCTGCCGGCTCAAGCTCAGCTGACCATCAACCAGCCCCCCCAGGCCCTTTCCTGCTGGGCAGTTCCCACCCCCTGCCCCCAGCCCGCAGCTGCCTGGGGCTGCTGTGACCCACGGGCAGGACCCGGCACGGAGCCCTGTTGAACCTGATACAACTGACCTCAGCCCATCAGCCCAGCCTGCCCAGACCCCTCTGCAGAGCCCCCTGCCCCCCAGCAGGTCAGCACTTCCCCCAGCCTGGTGTCACCTGCAAAGTGACTGAGGGTGCACTCAATCCCCTTGTCCAGGTCATTGATATTCATCAGGCCCTGAGGAACTAATTCCAGAAGTGAATGGAGTGTGCTGCAGGGTCACGCCGGTGCACCATGGCCAGATGAGCACATGAAAACACAGCCTGGACCTCTGGTCACTGCAGACACATTGTGGCGCAGCTGGGTACACTTCTGCTTTAATTGTTGCTGTGTCCACACATCTCCTTCATGCTGCCACTAGCTTTAAGGCTGTGCATATGGAAGCATGTGGGCCAAGTGTTCAGCCTCAAATACCTGGCTTTGCAGTTCAGACCGGGTTCTGCAGTGGTGAGGGAGATCTGGTTGCTCTGGTCAGAGCCACAAGTGGAGTGACATCCCTGGGGAAGTGGTCTGTATTTGCTAGAGTGAAGCTTCATCTTGCAGTTCTCAACAGTAGCGTGGCTTCCTGCCTGAGCAGAGCCTTGCTGCTGCTTTCCATCACTTCAGTTTAAGGTGGTGGGGGAGTGGGCCTACCTGGCTTGTCCTTTGTTCCAGGGCTGTTCATCCCGTGGTGCTGTCTGAGGGCAGGACTTAGGCAGAGCCCAGATGAGAGCCATGGCATTGCACAGAATTTCAAGTCTTCATAAAATCAGTTTTCAACCACTTGAAAGCATTTGTACATGATGATTGCTCTGCAGATCAGTGCAGCATCCTTGTGCTGAGCTCGTGGTGGAGGATAGGCTGGGTGTCGTTCAGAGCTCAGGATGATGTTCTGGGACTGCAGCTCCTGCTCGTAGTGTCTGAGACTGACTTATGGTATTAAAAAGACCCAGTAAATGACTGCAAGGAAGGACCAGAGGGAAGTATCTATCCCAATCTGCTTAGTCTTGTCATATTAAACAGTAAAGATTATTTAAGTGCTGAAAATAATGAAGAAAATGAGCTCTGCTTTAATGAGTTTTTAATTGCATGCAGCAAGCAGCGATTGCCCCCACCTGTCAAAAAGCTATTCAGAATCTTGCTGCTATTCCCATCTGCATTTAGATGAAGAGAAGGTGAAGTCTCCTGTCCTAGTACCTGCTATAAAATAAGTCTAAGCGATGTGTAATTTCTATGCCTGAAAAAAACTCAAACTATTGACCACTTAATATTCTCTCAACTGTGAGCCATAGGTCCAAGGACAAGACACAGAGCATGGATGGTCCAAGGTGGCAGAGTAGGCAGTGGCAGGGCTGCATCACCTCCCTGTCATGCTGGAGAGCCACAGGGCTGTTGAGCACTCGACAAGAGGTTGAGCATTCTGCTGGATAAATCCCAGTTGGCCTGGACTGCTGTGGAAAGCTGCTTTCAGGTGGATCCCAAGCAGCCTCTGCTGCAAGTTGCTCCTTTCATTATTAGCATGTGTGTGTGACAGAGGTAGGGACCCATCTTGCTATTTCTGTTGATCCAGCTAAAGGTTACAAGTTACTAATAGGTGTGCCTGAGGAGTTCAGCTTGACATCAATGGGGTTTTTTAGTGTTGTGCGTACACAGTAAGGCTTGATAACAGGTTTCATTGCAAACATAGGTGAATGATTAAATTTTGAGTTTTCAAGTGACCCTGCCACACTCTTTTGTCAAAAAGTCAGTCTTTAGTCCAAGCCTTTGGTTTGGTACAAATATATGTGTGAAATTGAGGAGGTATTTTCGCATTCCAGCATTGGGCTTGGGTACAAGTGTAAGCCTGATGAAAACCCAAGGTAAAATGGATTGTTCTCATCTGTGTTTTTTTTTTTTGTGTTTCAGTAAAGGTTAGTATCCACAATAAGTGGGAACCACAGGGCATGGAAATTGTATTAGGCTTGTGAGGCTTTTAGATATGACCAGGGGAAGCTGCAGGAAAAAAAAAAGGAGCATATGGAAACTGGCTGTGTGTGATGGCCCAGTGTTGCTGTGCTCAGCCAACAGTCTGTAATAATAAATTTCTGTCCACGGCCCTGAGTGCTTGCTTGCAGGAGAAGAAGGGCTAGCCCTATGTACTGCGTTTTGCAGCTGGGGCAACTGAGGCAGGGTAGCAGTGGATTGTAGCAAAGCAGGTCACTGGCTGAAAATTCACCTCCTGCCTTCCAGCCTAAATCTTTCTAAACCTCCCACCTCTCCATGTGCTATTGCTCTTTATGACGGTATAAGGAGCAGAGTGATAAAATAAGTGATTTTAACAGTGGCCTTTTCTGTCTCAGTATCTATATGGCTTGTCTGTGTCCTGCCTTTCAGAGTTTAGCTTTTACAGGAGGAGTTCCTTTGATTTCAAGTGAGTTGCCGAAGGTTCATGGGCTGCAGTAGCACGGATCTGCATAATCTGTATGTGTGGTGCATCTGGAGAGCTGGTGGTAAATATTGGGGTTATGCTGCATAACTAACCATTTCCATTCCTGCTTTTCAGATTTAACTGACACAAATAAACCAATGTCCTTTGTTAAATCAACTTGAAAGCAATTATTAAAAACAACCAATGAGTCCAAATGCACTCCAATGAGGAGCAGACGTGCATGAAAGCTTGTGAATATAATTTGGACAATGCAGATGCTCAGATCATAAGCATTTTTATTGCAGAGAGTGCAATCTATCAACATGTCATTTGAGGCTTTTTATATTTGTTTTGGGTCAAGGCTGCCCCAGTTTTTAAACAGTGGCTCTGTCACTCAGCAGCTTGGCTGACACTTTTGTTCTTCTGTTAATTCACATGAGCATCAATTAAACAAATTTATAATTTGTGGGCTAGGAGTTAAGAAAATTCTCTTGTTCAGTAATTAAGTTGGGAAGCCTGGAGTTTCAGAGTTGAGAAACAAAGCACTGTCATAGTTAGTTCCCCAGTAATTTTTCCTTCGTAGTCCTGTGGATTAAAATGATTGCTGGTTGTCAAGATCTCTGGCAAGGAGCCAGATCACAGTGGAAAAAACGTGCTTTTTGCTGCAGTGATAATCATCTTGGCACAAGGCATTGCTTAAGTACAGTGTTGCATGCTCGGCTCCATTACAGCAGCACAGAAATCCAGAGCATGCCCAGCGCTGTTGCTCTGTATTCGTACCAGCATAACCAAGAATAGCTGAGATGATTTTCAGAAGGCTTCTGCATTTCAAGGTCTTTGGCCAAAGCTATGTGGCATGATTAGGATGCTAAAAGCACCCTTATTAAAGACTAATTAAGAGGCACCATCATTGATGCTGCTACTGCAGGGAAGTTGGTGTAAGAGCTTAGGGTATACAATAGAATGGTTTCCTTTTTTTAATGCTTGATGTCTTAATAACTGTCTTCGTGTATTACTGAAAAATATAACATGAGTGCCCTAATCAACTGTTCACATTTTTAAAGTGGTATCAGCACTGTTAATTAACTCAAATTTTAAGAAGTTGGGGAAGTTGAAAGCTGATGTGCTTTCATTTAGTGTGCTGCTAAGCTGATTTTCATTGATTTGTGCTTGTGAATTAATCAGCCATCCGAGCACTTAGTTATTCCATTTGCTTCTCCGCTTTCTTTGCTTGTAAATGATATCTTTGAAGTTTATTAAAAGAATGAGTCATGTTGTAGCTTCCTAAGAATTTTCCCCCTCTGTAGTCACACATTTTTCATGCTGCTCAAACCATAATCTGTATAATGAATGCAGGGAAAATATTGCTATATGGAGCCATGTCTATACAGCTGAACTCTGGAAATACATATCCTATTATTTACGTGGCTGGCTGCTCTAATACAAGAACATTTAAAATCTTTTTGAGACTTTCAGAGCCAGGCTAAAAAAATTAACCTACATAGCTGTTTAGCGCTCCCCTGGCTTGGCTGCAGTTGTGCACAGTCAACCTGTTTCCACGGTGGCTCTGAGTTATGGTATGTGGCTCTAATATCGTTTGCATGGGCAGATTAATAGAGGAAGTCCCTCATAAATTTACCAGCGAGAAAGTAATTGCTTCCAAAACTTGTACAGTTTCTAATTAGCATGAGTCTGTTTCTTTTGTAGCCCTATTTAAGCACTGCATGATTCACCTTGCTCTAGTTTTAAGTATTTGCAAAGGATCTGTCTGCACGTGTCACGGTCAGCAATAAACAACTTAAATGTAGGTGAATTAGGTCTTGGGAGTGCAGCATCAGCTGGGAGCAGGTGCCATAAACATAGTGTGGATGCAAATGCCATTTAAAAGAAGTAGAAGTGCTCTTCACAGAGGAAAACATGAGAACGCAAAACATAATCATCCATAAAATTGTGTGCACTCTGTTTTAAAGACTGGTGCTTGATGGGATTCTGTGACTAGAATAAGAAATAGCTGGGCCAAAGACCAAAGGTGATGAAACCACCCAGCGAGGTAGAGAGGGGTTGGGCTTTTGTCTAGAAGAAAAGCTGTTTCTTGTGTGAATTTGCCCTTTTGGCTACGAGTGGATTTGTGACCTGGGTTGCAATACCACAGGTTAAACCACCTGGATGAGCCTTTAATGGATTTTATTTGGAAAGAAAGAAATAAGAAAAACACATGTCTCAGCAAGCCACGTACTGCTGAGCTAGTTTATGAGAATATTAATAAATTAAAGATGGAGCAAGGCAGTAATGAATTTGAGTTCATGGCTAAGACTAAATCAGTAATTCAGGAGGTTCAAGTGATCCAATCTCCAATTTAAGAGCAGCTGATCTCAAAATGATGAGGCTGAAGTTGGGTGGAGTGCTGTGTAGGAGAACTTGAGAGGTTGCATTCACTGACAAGTGATCGTTGCAGCGCATGGAGCTGGCGGCAGCAGGGGGTGGGTATTGCAGTGACCTGGAGGGGCTCAGCTTCTGCTGCAAATAAATCACCTAAACAAGCAGTGCTCATGGCTTGGCTTTGTGTAGGCACAGCAGGAACGTGTGTCCTGCTTTGACGTGCTCTTCTGCAGTCTGTGTGCTGTATTGGGTGTTTGAGAAGGGAGCTGGAGAAAGAACCCAGTATCCCTGCTAGCTTAGTGCAATTAAATCTGAGATGAAGGTGTCTTTTTGAACAATGTCACTTCTAAAGTAGCAACTAGTTTTGAGTCTTTTTCCAGAAAACAATCAGAAAAGCTGCTTCGCCGAAGGTTCCTACTCCTGCATGTTCACACTGGCAAGCTACAGAGCTTTACAGGCTGATGTGCGGTGGGAAGCTTCTCTCTGTGCTCTGCCCGGGGGGTGCTTGTAGTGCTCATCACATCAGCTTGCATGTGCTGGGTACTTCCCATGCCATGGACTAGTTGTGTTTTTTTATCGGTACAGATACAACGTACCAGTGTTGCATGACCTTTACTTCTGCCAAGTCGGGAGATCAGGAGCAATGGGGGCTTTGGGGGTGTGTGAGCGATGGTGCTGGCCTTTCAGCTGGCATCGGGTGGGGGATCTGCAATCAGTGCAAATCAATCATTAAAAAAATTCCCTCTGTTTTGGGTGGACATTTGCCCTGGGGCCATTACTTCAGCTCTCAGCATTTCATAAAGCAGCACAGACTGTTTGTGAAGTGGTAGGATTATAGAAACTCCCCAGTTGTTCTGATGGCCCTTGACCAAAACACAAGCTGCTTTTTAATGTTATCAAGTCACTTCTACTCATCAGTAAACAATTAGTTTCTCCAGTGCACCAATCAAAACTGGATTTTTACCCTCCTTCAGTGTGCATGCAGGAGGTGCAGGCAGAGATGGACTTTTTTTCTGAACAGTTCTCAGTATTTACTGAATTAGTTTAAGCAAAAGATTGTAAGAGTGAAGTGAGCTGGAGGGAGTTTTTATAAAGCCTTTATATTTTGGGGTGTTTCCTTGTGTACTCAGCCCTGAAAAATAATCTGTGTGTTTACTGACTGTCTTTGTACTGGCTTTACTGTGCCAATGTTATTTTTTTTTATCTGGCTCATGGCCCTCGACATCCAAGGGGGATATTGAGCAGTTTGGACAAGTGTCCCCAGTTTCTATTCACTGGTCTAGAGTGCTGAATGCCCAGCAGTGGATGTAGCTGTCTTCTGTAGGTGAGGTCTGGGGGGAAAAGCAGGGAGGAGCATGCTCAATATTTTCCTTAAAATGCTACTGCCTGCCCCGGCAGGTGGGCAGCCTGCAGCCCTCCATGCAAACAGAACTGCTGGTACTGAGCCAGAGAATTAAAGAACTATCTTGGAAATAGCAACTTGTGTTACTTTAGATAGAGGAGGTTGGGCAGAGTTCTCCACCTGGTTTCTAGAAGCATGTGGCCACATGAGGCTTTGTGTTCATCCTTTCACGCCAGTGTTGAGGATCTTGGTGGAACCTGGGATCGCTGGATGCAGCAGCAGAGCCAGCAGCAAACCAGCTTTTGTGGTCTACGCTGTGGTCACCTCTGAACAGCAAGCTCATTGCTGAGCAACTGGGTTATTTCTGCCTCCCAAGGAGTGAACGAACAACAAAGAGCAGCACCTACAAAGCCTTGAAATTTTCTTACAGTCTTGTAAGTCTTGTTAACTGGAAGTCAGAGGAGCAGTGCTGCCATGGAGAGGAGCAGACCAGAGGCGAGGCAGGCTAGGTTAGAAAGATGAAGCTCCAGCAGTGCCACGATGCTGTCCAGGGCGGCTGTCTTTCCTCCCCCACAGCTTGCCCCATGGCCTGTGCAAATCTTGTCTCCCTTTTTTCCAGGCTGTAAAAGGAGGGTAGGAACATGTCCCTCTCGAAGATGTTGACTTCCTGGCTTTAAGGATCGTTAGGTGCTTGGCTACTGCACAAAAACAGCTTAGATGAGCAGAGGGGCAGAAGCAAAGCCCTGTTTTTTCTGGGGAAACTGTTTTTGAGCCCAGGGAAGATGCTTTTATCCCCATGGAGTTGCTTCTGGTTTATCAAAGGTTTTAGAAGGGAATGGGTGATGTGGCACTGAACTGTGCCAGTTCACCATTTCTCCACCTTTAAAGCCCAATTCCATCCCCCTGGCTTGAACCTAAAGTTAGCACTTCTTTTCAGAGGACCTCAAGGTTCACAGACATACTCTGCTTTATTCCACTTTTGCGCTTTTCAATTTTTTCAGTGATTTTGCTGTGCTGTCAAAAATCGTACACTTTGTGCACACACAGAAGAAAAGGATGATTTGCATACTTGCAGATATTTTGCTTCCTCCCCCCCTCCCTCCCCAGCTTTTCTTTAGAAGGAAAGGTGTTTAAAATAATTCTGATGTTTCTCTGGGCTCAGGCAGCTGCTACCCTGCCAGCATCTGCATGTATATATACCTTTCTCCCAGCGATCCACATCTCTGCTAGTGCTCAGTCTGGGAACCGCTGCCTGGTGGGACTCTGCCCAGCCCATCTGCACTTGGATGCATAATGCTTTACAAATGCTCATTTCATAACTGGGAGTTACTTATTTTTTCTCTTCTGTGACCAGTAGTTAGAAAGAACCTTGAGATCTCAAAATCCAGACAATCATGTGAATAAAATTGTTCTACTTAAAAATCTCCAATATAGTTATTCATAGAGCCCCGGGTTACAGTTACCTGGGTCTCATCGCATGAGCACCATGGGGACAACAGAAAAAGGGTTTGGAGTGTAAGGACTGTCTTTTCACCTTGATTGCCAAAATGGTCTTGGTCTGGGACAGTTACAGCAATTGTCTACAGCTAAAATGGGCAGTTTTAATCCTCTTGTAACAAATTGAACAGCTGGAAGCAGGGACAGCCAGCACTGTACAGCTGGCAGAGCTTCCCTGGGCATGGTTAGGGAGGAGGACACGTACAACGGTTTTACGAGGGGCCAGAATGAGATTTATATGAATACTAGAGGACAGTGGCAGAAATCACAGCCTTGGCTTGGAAGGGGAAAGGTCCTTATCTCTGTGGCACATAGGACAGGTATCTCTAGAAGTGTCATGCTGACTTGTTACATTGGATGTTCAGGAGACTTTCTTTCAGGCATGTCGTGTTTTAAGACCAAGTGACTTATTCAAAGGGCCTTTGGTGGCTCAGGAGCAGCACGAACATCCTCTGTTTGCATGGTTTTAAAGCTGCTTTCCACAATAAGGACTAACCTGTGTTTTTTCTGCTGGAGAAGCCTAGGCACACAGTGGTTTGGTGATGGTCACTGAGGGAGAGACTGATTTATTTCTTTTTTTTAATTTTTTTTTTAATGACATCTTCAAATTTGTTACCTTTCCATAAGATACAGCATGAAGGGGAGGACAGAGCAGACTGTTGCCAGGGTTTGCTCTGACTGATGCCAGCGCTGCCCTGAGCTTGTGAAGGGTTAAGCTGACTCTGATTTCCGTATTTCTTTTCAGGGCATGACATACTGCGGTGAAAGCTCAGCCAGCAGCCTCACCATGGCCAACGTCCCCTGGCACGAGGAGGTGGTGCACTTTGTCCAGGAGCTGGCAGACCTCATCCCCGACTATGAAATTGCATGCGAGCACGAACACTCAAACTGTCTTCTGATAGCTCATAAAAAGGTGAGACTGTCAGGGTGCGATAGCGGCACCATATCTTCTTGGAAGTGTTGTACAATTGCCTTGTTCCAATACATATTCTCTCTAGAGTTAGCTGGATATTTTCTTTGGGGAAAAAATGCATTAGCGTATATTGCAGAGCATGCTGTGGAATAGTTACTGAAGCCACTACAGGTTGCAGCTCTTCGTGGTAACTCGCAGCATTCCCATGGATCCAGACAAGAAGCAAGTATCGCCTGTGCTTTGTCACACTTGCTTTGCGTTTTGAGAAAGGCAAGAACAAATCTTGCTTAGGTGGGTCAGCTGGCTTTGTCTTGTTTCTGTATTTTCATGATGATTTTCAGTGGCATAGACAGCTTGCTGAGAAAGTTACACCAGAATAGGCTAGTGTTGTGCTTTTCCTCTTCTGCATCTTTGTGATGCCTGCTAGAACTTTATAGAAATTTATAGAACATCCTGCCCTTTAGTCAGAGTTAAGATAATGTGTATTTCTTCCTTTGGAGAAATAATTTTGGCAGAGTTAACAGAGGATGTTTTCCTTTTGAACTGGAGCTGCCTTTCTGCAAAACTCTTTTGCAGGACAAACGAAGCAGCTAGAACAATTACATGCGTTCTCCATCTTAATGATGGAGAAGAAGTAGTGGTGCTGCCTTGTGACACCAGTCCAGCGTCCCTTTGTGCAATTGGAGTGCCTCACAGGCCAAGCGTGTTTCAGCAGCCTGTGTGGAAAACATTTTGTTTGAAACTTGGGTTCCTTCTTAAATACCATCAACACAATTTGAAATAAAGTGCAATGCCAAAAAAATACTAGATTTAAAGGATCAAGTACAATTTTGCTTTCTGGGCTTCAGAAAAGCTTAATAGAAAGAGAATAAAAGTGTTTAATAATGTGCTAGCTAGGCAGCTGGTGGAGCAGCTACTTATTATGCTAATTGTGATGATCTTTCTCTTTGCATATTCTTTGCTTGTGGTTGAAGTCACGAGCGCTCTCATGTCCCTTGCTTTAAATGGGAGCTGCTTTTAGTGAGTGGTAGTGTAGGGATTTCCATGGGAGGTGATTCACAGTACGTGCAGGGAATAACTAGTTAAAATCACCATTTGCAAAAGATCCAAAACATTTTAAAGCCACATTTGAGCATTATTAGAATTTCATTGTTGAAAACTTCTGCACAGTTACAAAACTGTTACTTGCAATTTGCAGTTTTATGGGAACAGCTGTAAAAGAGCAGAGGAAAATGGGATACCTGGCACTATTTTTCTTTTAATTCACCTTAAAGTTGCTTTATTTAAAGTTGCTTTATTTACAGTCTCGTCTTGGTTGTTGCCACTGGCAACTGTGCCTGAGCAAATCCTTGATTGCAAAATACTCTTTTCCGTTCTGAAGTAAAGGGCCCAGGGAAAGAAAGGAAACAGATTACCACCGAACTTCTTGATGCATAATTTAAGTAACACTGTTAGTAACAAGAATAGATTGATACCGGCCCAGGAGGAATTCAACAGCTGCTTTGCTTTCCAAAGCCATTAGGAGAGGGTGTCTTTTGGAAACAGTCTATACTCAGTACTAAAATAACTAATAAAAAATAAATTTATTTCTATTACATTTAATTTTGAATTTCAGGCTCCAGTGGAGAATAAAATTTGTCAGTGTATATTATTCGCAGCAAACCTGTACTCTGGGAACAGTCAAACTAGTGATTAATTGCAAAATCAAAGGTATCTTAAAAAAGTTAAGGAGTTGCAAGAAGATGGTAATAAAAATCATTAGGAAATGTGATTTATTTCACTGTGTTCTTCTAGGTCTGAGTTTTGAGGTGGTCAGTGCTCATATTAATTTTAAATGCCAATATTGAAATGCCAGCCTGTATAAAAAAGTTGAAAATGTCAGAGAAATAATGCTGCTTGCTTGCAGCCACTGCTTCCTGATTTATGGAGAGTCATTGATGGGCATATGCTTACTTGATGAGTGATAGTTTAGAACGTCGGCTCTGAGTCTCTTAAGCCCAGGGATTTAGGTAGAAAACAGGGGATTTTAGGTAGAGGAAACTGAAGTTTGTACGATTGGTGTTATTTTCTTTTCTCGGGAAATCAAGAGGTGATACAGAGATTAGAGCTGTTGCATTTTCAGGATACCTCAGTGTCTCAAAGAGTGTATTATTGGGCTTCCAAGTCTCTTCCCACATACGCGTGCAGGCACATGCACCCTGCTGACCAGGAGTGGGTTCCTGGTGTCTGAGTCTTTCTGCAGTTACAGGTGAGGTGCTTGTGAGAGCCTTCAGGACTTGGTGAGTCTCAGGATGTGAGAGATGTCCCACTTCACCTCAAAGAGCTTTGGATCTGGCACTCCTGCGCTATCCCAGGAGACCTTAAAAAAAATCTCATAACTTGAAACCTTACAGTAAAATGTTTGTTTTCCAGTTACCCTTCATAGAGCCTAAAAAAATAACACAGAGAATGCCTGTGCCCCACTCACCATAACCTGAGAAACCATTAGTTACTGGTATTTCCACTTTTTTTTGTTGTTTTTTGGTGTTTGTTTCCAACTGGCTGTCAGCTGCTTGAGCCTGAAGGACAAGCAAGGACAGCTAGGCTTGAGTGCAGCCCTTCCTTGGCTTGGTCTGGGCTCCCACGGGTGGGAGAGCTCCTCTTCCCTGCCTTTCCTGCATCTTCCTCCCAGCTTTCTGCTCCCCTCCACCTCCACATACAGGTTTCCATCTATTCTTGAGAGGTGCCCAGTGTGTTTTGGTTCCATCCTTTCTGATTCTGTGGCAATAGGGCTAAGTTCTTGAGTAACTGTTTCTTTGTAGCAAATCCTATAAACACCATGGTACAAAAGCTTAATTTATTACGGCACTGTTGAACTAATGGCTGAGATACGATAAAGTTGCTGCTGTCTCAGTTTAACAATTAATTCAAGTAACCTTTTCCAGAGAGATGTTAGGCGCTGTTTTTCCTGGATTGTAACCATAAGTGTATCCTCAGGACAACCATAACAAGTGCTTAAGAAGGGGGAATGTGCTGCAGCTGCCTTGCAAGCAAAGATTTTTTTGAGTGAAAGTTAGCATCTTGGTAATTTATAGAATAAACCCCTCTGCCTTGGTCTGCTGAATTTGCTTTGTGTTTACCACTTTCTCCATTGTGTTAAAACGCTTGCCTGCCAATTCTCTTCTATTACGTTCATTTAAATATCTACCTTGCTTTTGCAAGTGGGTTGTTTTCCCGCTACATTCTCCCTGTTGCTTTACAGCCACAAGTTTCTCGTTAGTACAGTTTGTATTGTGTCCTAGCTGCTCGCTCTGGTCCTTAGCAAGTTTTCTAGTTGGTGTGAGGATCCCTGCCTCTCACCCGTGATGCTGGGATTGATTTCTGTGTCAATTAGCTATGCGTGGCACAGGGAATAGTTCTGAAATCCCATTGCTTTTTGCTGTCTTTGGATGTCTCACTTAGCAGGATGAAATGAAAGGCTGGTGGGTTCAGAAGGGTGGCTGCCATTGTTCTTTTTTGCCTTAATAAATGGGTACACCTGACTTCCAGAAGCAGATCCAAGTCCATAGACTGGATCCAGATGTTCCCTTGTGGTGTGGAGGCAGTCTTGTGTCCCAAACCTCCCTTGCCTCACCAGTTGGATTATTTCCCTGGTTGATGTGGTCTGGGTTAGCACTGCATTCTCCAGCGTGGCAGTGTGAGCCTGGCATCCACAAAATGACCCAAGGTATATGATTTTAGGAAGGTCCTTGTAATCATTTCATTTCCATAATCAAAATGCAGTGCTGAGGTTACACAGGGTACCTCCGAGGCAGGTGTCGTGGTTAGTTTGAACTGAAATGAGTTGGGAGAAGATAGTAGCCTGACCGAAGGTGCTCATCACTCTCCATCAACCAAGAAATCTTCCCAGCAAAGAGGGAATCAGCCTTTTCTTTCCCACCGGGTTTTCCAGCACGGCCTGTGTCTGCACCATGGAGGCTTGGATGGGACATGAAGACTTCACGTGCATCCTGGCTGCACTTGCAGAAGGCTTGAGAGGTTGGGTGAAAGGCGTTGAAGTTGTTCCATGCTGAGCATTTCATCTATATTTAGGGAGGAAAAGGAAGCACTTAACTACCAGCTGCAGATTGACTAACAAGGGTTATATTACAGAAAAATAGTCCATCACATTTTATTTCCTTCCTGCCTTGCAAATCATTCAGAGAGCATAAACTGTTCTTGTGATCAAGCATTCCAGATCCAGAATTTGGGTCATGTTCTCTGTCTGGTCGCCCATCAGTTACCCTGTACCTGTGACAGCGTTACTGTGAAAGGGGGAAAGCAAACTGGGGTTGCTGCTTCAGGTCACTGAGTAGATGCCACATCCCTGTGTCTGCAGCAGATGCAGGGGATGATGCTACTCCCCAGCTGAGGACAAGGTGTCTCAGTAGCCAAAGAATAGCCTTAGTGCAGGCATGAGTATGAGTGTTATGTTTCCTGAAGGTTTTTTCTTTCCATTGTCTCCTTCCAAATAGGAAGGTGGCTCTGCTGTGCTTGATCTGTTAGTTATTAAAAGATGATCACAGTTGTGCTGAAGTAATCCATTTTTCATCCACTAGAATTAAAACTGTCTGGTTGTAGCCCTGGCTTAATTGGCAGATGAGATGTTCTGCTCTGCAGTGGGTAGGGATTAAAAAAAAATATCTGCAATAATGAATCTTTTCTTTAGACTAACTCATGTGAGATTAGATATAATAAATAGAAGCTAACGAGTTGCAGAGGACTGGTCCCACGGGCATGGGGCCATGCAGCACTGGTGGGGGACGGTGCCTGCTCAGCCGCGCAGGTCGGGTCAGCGTTGGTTTCGTGTTGCCTTTTGGTTTCACTCTCTTGAAAAACACAACAGCGGATCCCATTTCCAGGCGTTCTAGTTGCCAGCTTTAGAAGGTGTTTCATCTACTGTAAGATGTCTGATTGCTAATGAGCACTTATTTAATTCACTGAACATATAACTGCAAGGCTACTTTTTGTTCCCATCTAAAATTGATGGAAACTTTCGGTACTGTTAACTGTTCATAGATACTGTCTGCAACGTTGCTGAGGAGTTTAAAACTCTGTTGTTCCCAGGGCTTGGTGTCCCTGCAGATTTTCATTTAGCCCTATGGACACGGCATGTAGTGAGACTTGCCTCTGCATGCCTCTGTTCTGTTCTGTTGCATGCATTTGTAACTTAATAACCACCTTAATCTTTATTTCTTCCCCCTAAAGCCTGAGGTTACAACTGGTAATTAAAACCAAAAGATTTTAGCTTTTTAACAAGCAATATGACCCTGTTAAGATTAATTATTTTACAATATTTCTTCTTTTCCTGAGTGACTCCATTTCAGTCACTTCCACTGTCAAACAAAGGGAGCCTTAAATAATTGTGAGCTTTAATTAGGTGAGAAACTGTGTGTAATAATTCAATGAATTATTTGTTTGACTTGGAGAGCTTCATACTGGCAGGTGGTGAAAATAGTCATAGCGATTGCATAATGTAAGTGCTTTGCACTCCCATTATATATGAACTGTTTAATAATACCCTGTGTGACAGTGTAAAAGCTGTTTTGTTTATTGCAATGATGGGCAGCCTTCAAATTTAAATTAAGGAGCTAGGACTTGAGCCATCAAGATCATCTTTACAGAAGCCTTTTTTGATGTCATGCCCAGAGAAGTGGCTGATGGTGGAGACCAGCAATTGAAGACCAGCAGCTGAAAGCTGCTGCATTGCAAATCTGGAGTGGTAACTAATTCCCAAGTAACACATTTGACACGGCATTACCCTCTACTTGGGCATCTCCTGTTTTGTGTACCAGTGGTCTGAACTGCTTATAAGCCAAATGACTCAGAAGTGGAGTGGGAAGATGTGATTTTATTTTTCAGAAGGGGAATCACAAAGGTAAAGACTGGCAGGTCAGTCACAGTGAGAGCGGGATGAACCTACCCCCCCAACTTCACGTATGGCCTCAGCTGCTGCAGTATTTAAATTCCTGCTGACTGCGAGAGCCCAGCTGCACCATCTAGATGGTTCATGAGACTTCTGTCTGTCCATTATAGAAAAGCCAGATGTGTACGTTAGCCCACTGAATGTGTGGATGTGGCTCATAGAGGGATTCTCAGCAAACTTTGTGCTGTTCCTTTGAGACCGATGTGCTGTAGCAGACCTGGGGTCTGTAAGTGTCTCCTGGTCTCTTTGCTGACAATGAATATGTAAGAGGAAATAAAAGGGATGTTGGGTGTTAACTACTGCCCTGCCACATGGCCAGTTGCAGCCAGTATGAAAAGTAGCCGGGACAGATTTATTTTTGCATATGTGATAATATGTATTTTAATTTATACTATTAATATATATAATTTTTAATTTATATATGAAGACTTCATGTGCATCCTGGCTGCATATATATATCAATATATATTAAAATATATGTTATTAATATATATTTCTATAGATAAAATAAAAAATATTTAATAAATAACATGTATCCCTGCAGATTGATAAAACTTGTGGTGTTTTGATGCTCCTGAGTAGTACCAGCTGCTACCACGGCTTCTAAGGAGAGAAGCATTTCTACTACAGATTTTTTTTTTTCTTTTAATCTCAAAATACCGTTAATATAAGCCCTGTAGTGTGGGGACAAGTGGTCTTCAGTGACCCTGTGGGCTGTGAGCTCACCTGGCTTGAGATGGACAGTCTGCACAGCTGGCAGGAGGCTGTGTGGATACTTGAAAACAAGTTTTTGAATTTCAGGACCACATAGTTATGTAAGCATGGAATTATAAATACATCTGCTTAAGACCTGTGTGCAAAGCCACTCTCCATCTCCTGAGGACAATGCTTTTCCTTAATAGCAAAAGAATGTATTTAAGCTCAGCAAAGAAAATATTTCAAGGAAAGCCACTGAAAAACAGACTGAGGATATCCTGACTGCTTCTCCAAAGATAATTCAAAGATAAGTTTTCTTCTCAAGAAGGAATATAAATGGGATGTAGTATTGGGCCTGTTTAAATCCCTCTGTGTTTAAATGCTCAGGCTCTGCAGGGACTGTAATGTTTGATGGACTGTGAATGCATTACCTCCTGTAAAGTCTTTGTGCACAAAACAATTTTTTTGTTGTTGGTTTTCTTTGTTGTGTTGGGGGTTTTTGGGGTGGGGTTGTGTTGGGGTTTTTTGGGGTGGTTTTTTTTGTGAAAGCAACCCCCTGCCTGCAACACAGAGCCTGCAACACTGACTGCATCTTGCAGCCCTGGCTCACCAAAGCCATGGGCAGCAGCGCTGCTGTTGGCACTTGAGGGTTGGTTTGCATGTGGCAGCCAGGAAGGGGCTGTGAAGACAGTGCTGGATCCAGCCGCTCTGTGGGGAGAGACAGGGAGCAAGGCATGCCGGCAGCACAGAGCCCCCGTGTGAGCTGTCAGCTTGTGTTGCTTGGCTGGGATTTCAGTGCTTAGGCAGGGGGAAGGACTTAATCATTTCTGAATGTCTAAGAGCAGAGCTGGCAGTTGGGTTTAATTTGTTTTTCAGGATGGGATGTAACTGTGGACTAGGAAGCATCAGACCTGCTGGCCTTACAAAAGCCGAGTTGCTGAGACTTGCTTTTGCAAAATGCTCCTTTAATGTCTCATGCTATGTGCAAACCAAAATAAGTGTTGACTGAAACATTTGGCAAAGACAGGTTTTAAAATGCTGGAAACCATAACTAAAAAGGCATCAGAGGAGCAGTGGGCTTTCCCTGCCCTCCTGTATAATGCTACACCAGTTCTGTGCCTCCCTGCAACTGAAGTACATGCTGTTTTCCCTGCTTCCCACATTACTTTTTTGTGTGGTCTTTAAAGCAACGTGTAAAACTGCCGTGTTTGACTATTAGACCCTGTGCATCTGCCTGGGGAAGAATCTGTTTGTTGAAATACTAAATCTTCGTGTCCTCAAGTAATTAAAGAGTAGTTGTTGCAAGACCTAAAGCTCTGCTTTCTCTTCCCAGTTCTTCCCTCTGCTCCTTGGGGATGCTGTGTTGCAACACAGCTCATCACACAGAGAAACACAGAGAAAGGTTTCCCGTGGGTCGTCTCTGCCTCGGGGGCAGCCTCTGTCCTTCCAGCCCAGGGTTTGCTCTGCAAGGATGAGGTCTGCAAGGAGCCACAGCAGGCTTTGCCCCACTTCTAGGTTTTATTCTCTTAGGTAGCCCATACTATTTAGTCCTTTCCTGAAAATACGTTCATATTTTTGTGTGGAGAAAGATCAGAGTGAACGGATGAAGAGGAGCCACCTCATTTCAGTGTGCTTTTCTCTGAAGAAAATATAACATTATCCTTGTTTAGGACAAACTAATTGATTTTTGGCTGACTTCCATTTTTCAGTGTTAGCATTTCATGTGTCACTGTCTCTGCCTCTCCTCTATTTTATCCCTTTGCATAAACCTCGTGTTTATTTCTCAGCAGTTATGCATGTCTGGAGAAACGTAGTAAATTGTACTACTATATTGTCCTCAATATATGCATACATTCCTCCCTCCCCCCAAAATTGCTTATGCAAATATATTGATAAGAAAAGAAATATGTAGTGTGGCTTTTCTCCTCCATGAATGTTGATGGGTTTCTGTAGCAAGAAGCTTCTCTCTCTGCTTACAGCAGCATTTGGGGCTGCTGTAAACCTACTACAAAAGATAATTTAAAGAAATTTCCTGTTCGTATCCACTGTTGGGAGTTGTAAGAGAAAAGGGAGGTGTTAGCCATGCTCTGTTGGTGCTCCCAGTTAACTTGCCTCTCTATTTTAGTCCTTGCTCCCAGTTGTCTTTGCTGTATATATACTAGTTTTGCTATAGACTGTTAGAGGGGCTGGCGATGTCTGTGGACAGCACAACCCCAGGTAGGTAGCTCCATCCTTTTGCACCATTGCCCTGTGGCTCCCCCAGGTCCAGCTGTCCCAGTCCAGGCAGAGGTGTGTAACCCCTGGACACACGTCCCTAGTCGTGGTCCAGCATCACACCTAGATCTGCTTTTCTGGGCTTGAAGGCTGTTATGAGTTTCCTCATTTTCCCAGCATTAACTCCTGCTAGGGGCAGAGCTCCTTGCCCTGGCTGTGTGATCTGCAGAAATCAGGCAGGTTTTGCAGTGCTGTAGGGAGCAATTGGTGATGGGACCATGGGGACTGGAGCTTGGGGACCAGAGTGAGGGACTCTGGGAGCATGAGCTCTGAGGGAAAGGCATGTGCTGGCTCCTGGCTCCTGTATCATCTCGCTGCTCAAGTAAAGTGCCCTCAGGGTGGGCAAGTTTGCCTTTCCAGGCAACGCAGCTTGGCTTCAGAGCCAACTGAAGTAGCTTTATTACTTTTTTTTATGATGTTAGCTTAAAAAAAAAAAAAAAGAATAGTTTCAGCCATTTATCTTTTGCCAATGTGTTTATCATCTTAAAAGACTTAACCAGGTAGTGAAAATTTCAATAAAAAAACTGACCACATTAGTCTGAAATAACACTGATGTTTAGTATTGGCTCGCTGGTTATATGAATGTTGTGAAAGTATTTTGAGTCTTAAATCTTTTGTTACTTATGAATAATCACAAAATGGTTAAAATCCAATCTATAAATCTTGTGGGTAATTGAGGCTGTTTTCCTGCACCCCATCTTTGTCTATTTTTTTTATTCCTCAGCAGAAGTAATTGCTTTCCATGACACACTTAAAGGATTGCTCTCATTTCTTCGTGTTTTATAGCTCTGCTATTGCAGCACTGAAAATATTTAATATTATTTAATCTTCTTTTGTAATGAATCCCAAGCAGCCTTCATTTGGTTGTTCTGGTGGGAACGGTATCGTCACCTTGGTCTGCAGCAGACTGCTCTCAGCCCTGATGGCTTTCTTCAGTCCCAGGAGCTGCACGTTCAGATGGAGTCAAAATTAAATAGCTTAAAATCTTACTTTGGTGACCTAGCCAAAGTTCAGGACGCAGAGCAATGCATATGCAAATCTGGTGGGTTTTATCCCCAGGAAAGCATACATAGTGCTTTATGCTAAAGGGAGTGAGTGATGAGGGGAGGACAGGGCAGAGGTCCCTTCCTGCCGCTCACTAAGCCACCTCTGTGTCCCACCTTGCTCAAGAACCCAGCCCCAAAAGCTGGTGGGCCTGGGCCCACTGCCTTCAGGCCAGCTGCATCCTTGCTCGCTCTGCTGTGCTTCCTCCGGTGGCCTCTGAAAGCTTTGCTGCCTGACTGCAGGTGATGGGGACTTTCAGGGGCTGGTGTTGGAAGATCTTTGGTTTTCTTTCCTTCTGCTGCTAGTCTTGTCAGAGGTCACTAACTCCATGGAAGAGCAGCTGACGTTGGTGAGATACAGCCACAGCATGATACGGTGGGGAGTGGAGGATGGCGGGGGGGTGGGGGTGGGGAATAGTTTTCTTCTAAAAAGAGAGAAACCATCTGATTGTGTCCCAGAAACTCATGTCAGACTCATCCCTGTGCAAGACCGCTTCTGCCCTTGGCTGGGCAGTGATAGTGTCATACTGATGTTGAAGCTGCTGTGGATGATGAATGCCAGCACTGATGCCGGCCCATTCATGGGATGGTGGTTTTTTACCCACCCATTGCCAATTAAACCAGTTGTGAGTGCAGCTGCATCACCATTGACTGGTTTGACCAGCAATGGTCTGAGCAGGGCTGCTTCTAGGAATACTTCTCAATGTCTCCTGCAGGTAATAGAATGCTGTTTTCTTGCAGTTTCTGACTTTAAGATTCTGGAGAGGCAGATGTCAATGCCACTATTTGGGTTGGGGATGGTGGCTGCAGTCCATACCCTTGTTTCAGCGGGTCTGGGTGGCACCAGTATCTCCTGTGGCTTTGGTGCTCTTGCTGAGCTACTCTTGACCACAGGGTTAACAGCTCATTGCAAGCTACCCCTTCCATCCGGAGACTGGAGCATGGCATTAGCTTTCAAGGAAAGGGGCTTTGCTGAATTACCTATTCAGCTGAGTTCAGATGGCAGCTTTTTTGTTCTTTATGTGCTAGGTTTCTCTTGGTTGGCCTCAAGGCTATCTAGGGACCCATCCGACCTGTTAGGAGTGCTCCATACCCATTGTGCGAATAAACTCAACAGCCTGTGTGCTGAACAGCTCTCCTGGGTGCCATGTGTGTTAAAAGCTTTGCTGGATCCTGTGGGTTGGTTGGTGTGTCGTGCCCCCCCCCCAAGTTTGCTTAAGAATTTGCTGAGTTAGTGAATCAGATCTGGGGGGAACAGGTAGTCCTATGCATGGTGTGTGAACGCGTCACCAGCACCTCCACACACACTGGGAAGGAAGTTCAAGTCTCCTGAGCCTGGATCCTGTTTGGGACCTGCTGCTTTACAGGTGACGTGTTGTTTCCTCTATTGCTTTACTGGTGGCTGCACACACTGGGGAGGCTGTGTTGCCTCAGTGAAGCATGGCCTCCACCTTGGCGTATAAAGAGCGAGCTTGGGCAAGTGTATTTACCGTGAGACTTGTTCCCCACTGTTATGACTCTGCAGTCTGATATCTCTGCTCTGTGTGGAGAGGATGACTCCTGCAAGAATTCATTGTAATTATGCAGGCAGCAATAGATTAGCATTAGCAATGTTTGACTGCAAAATTTTGTGAGTGTCAGCATTTTTTCCAACCAAAAAAGCTTTTAGCTCTTGGGCAGAAAGTCAAGTGCCATTTTAAATCCATAGCCATTATGTTTTTGAAAAAAACAGGGAGTCAGTCTTCCTCTTTTTTTTTTGTGGGGTGGGGTGGGGATGAAATGCATAATAAGCTCTTAGTTCAGATAAATCCTGCTTGAGGATTCAGTCAAGGATGTTGCTAAATTAGCAGAGCAGGTCTGCTAGACAAATGCAGCTTCAGCTTGTCAAAATAAACAATATTTTAAAATTCTCGTATGGAAAGAGGATTCGTGTCCTTAAACTTTTTTATCTTTCCCTGTTCCCAAACACAGCCCTCTTGCCCCTTTCAAAGAACCAAATCCATGCCAATCACCACAATACATGGCTCTGGCACTGCTCCTGTACCGTTTTGCTAGGCTGTGGGTGTCTGGAGTCAGTGTCACATGCTCTGAACAGGGGTTTTGGTTGGCCTTGGAAGGATCTGTTTATCGAGGGGTGCCTGGCTATCACTGTTATTTATATTTTTCTTCCAGGGCTCTTCCAGTTCTCCAGGCCAAGGTCTTTCAGGTATAAGTGACACTTGGCAAGGGCAGACACGCCTGGGAAGGCTTTGGGATGCACCATGGAGTTGTTCTTCTGGCAAAGTGGGGCCGAAGTGGTGGTAGGATCTGGTACTTTGAAGGGTCCAGCAAAGCACCCAACAGTCAAACCCTTGTAGACAGCTGGTAGACAGCACTAGATGGCTGAAGCTGTAAGAAAAACAGCCATCCTGTATTTGTGCGTGGTGTCAAACCGTGTGGTTATAGTGTGGCTCAGAAACAATGAGTTCTGGGTTTTTACCCACCTAGATTATTTTTTTTCCTATTAAAGCAGTTATCCCGTGTTAGCTTCTGGATAGCTTTACCCCTGGACCTTAATGTGGCTTGAAGATTAAAAGACTACAGCTGGGTAACCAGTGTCTTGTAGAAATGTGGTATTTGGTGGTACTCATTGTTCCCTGGCTCAGTACCATGTTTCTTTTCCTTCCAGTTCAAGATCAATGGTGAGTGGTGCACCTGGATCAATTACGAGCGCTTCCAGGAGCTGGTGCGAGAGCACGAGAGGAGCGGTGGATCCAAGACTTTCACAGCAGCTGATTATGCAGCCAGAACTCCTCGCTGGGCACTGTTTGGGTCCAAAGAAAGGGGATTTGATCCCTTGGATGTAAGATACCAGCGGAAGAACAAAGCAAGAGACATCTCTGGGTGCTGAGGTTAAGTTGGGGCTCACTGAACTCTGGGATGGATGGCTGCTGAATTTTGATCTCCGTTTCTAGGCTAACATCAATTTTGACCTATTCGCCTAGATTTTTCTGACATTTGATATTGAGAAGGAGGGTAAAGCCTTTATTTAACCCCTCCCTCCTGTTTTTAGAGTTTTTTGGATGAAAATATTTATAATACTATCTCAAGATAAATCACAAACGGTGCATGCCAGCAATTTATCGTAACTGGCAGTGTGAGGAGGGGGGCAGTGGCTGTGGTCTCCACAGCGGAGAGTATTTGGAGTTGGGAATGGAGGGGGAATATTCGTGTGATTCTGCGCCCTGCTGCAAGGAGTCCCCAGCCTGTGGTGGCACCCAGCTCTGCAGCAATACGTACCACATCCATACGGACTTGTGCCAAGAGGATCCTCAGTGCTGTGAGGTGATTGGACCTGTGAAGGTGGGACTGCAGACGGATCTGGATCTTAAAGCCTGAGCCCTGCTGGAAGTATCACTGTACAGACAGTAACACAGATTTATGTGTTTTGAACACTGGTGCCAGTTCCTATAAAAACCCCATTCCATCCCCAAGAAGGTAAAGCTTGGTAATGGTATAAGTAACAGCCCCTGTCAATATCATCTGCAACTTATGATCTCCCTCCAAATATCTTCCAGTTTCATGGGTTTGGCAAGGAATATTTTCTGAGTAGTTTTATCCCACTCCCCCAGCAGCCCTAAACACCACATATAATTCTTCAAAGGCCTGTTATGCTCCCGCTGTGTGTGTCCAGTGTCCTGCTCATGGCGAGGACATGCTGTGGGGAGCCAGCAGCCCTGGGCATCAGCAGATGGCTTCCTTCACCCAGGCAGGTCAGCAGTGTTGCTCCTGGTTTGGGTAGAGGCGGTAGTCTGATGTAAACAAAACCTGAATCCACTTGAGATCTCTCGTGTCAAGAAACCAACTCTTTTAGTTTGGAGAGGTGGCATCTAGGCACAAGGTCCAGTGACATGTCCCTGGGCGTTGCTTTTGGAGACCCTGGGCTGTGCCTGGCACTGTTCGGAGGCACTGCAGGCTGGCTGGAAAATTGCATTTAAATGAGAGCAGAGCGGGTTGTTTTCTGTTGGGAAAATCCCCACTTTCATGTGTTGATAACCTTTCCCTTTCTGTTTATGCAACATCTGTGTCTGCTGCAGTCCCCAACCAGCAGCGTGCAGACGCCTGGAGCAGACCCCCGATGGCCAGCAGTGCCTTCAGTTGCCAAATGGCTGAACTTGGCTACAACACTACTGCTTCCCATGCCTCTGCCGCTGGCTTCCCTGAGGCCCGGGGTGCGGTGGCTGCTCTCCTCCCTCGCTGCGCCCAGCCAGCCTTTTGGGGTGAATGGGCCGCCGTGTGGGAGGGCAGTGGGCAATGAGGCTCCTCCGTTTCCTCAGGCTGCTGCGTGGTGGCTTGACCTGCTTCAGCTAAAGCCCTTCGGCAGAGGTGGCTGGCTGAACCAGCTGCAGAAATAGCTTTAATTTAGACCCCGAAGTGTCAGCTGGTGGGGAGAAGAAAGTGCAACCACACTGGAGCATTTTTGTTTTCCTGTTGAGCATATATCGGAGGTGTTCACAACACTCCCACCTTAATGGTGAGGTCCATAAGCCTGCAACTCCCAGCACCCATGGTGCTGTAGATGGTGAGCGTTCCTGAGGTTGTGATTTCATTTATTTTTAAAAGAACTTCATTTCTTAAAACTGTTAAAAGTGTTTCTAAAGAAGAAAGTAAATAAAGCAATTTTCCCTAGAGCCCTTTTGGTATGTCACTGCTGTACAAGACTTTGTAAGAGGGGATGCTAAAGGGATTTTAAGGAGATCAAAAGCACAAATGTTGCAGAATATCTTTTTTCTTAATAGCATATGGAGTGGAAGGGAGAGCACGTGTGTGCCCATAGATGATGGAGAGGGCTTGGCAGATGGCAGGCTGCTCTAACAGGTGGGTCACCCAGCTCCCCTCCCCAAAGCACTGAATGGAGGTTGGAGGTGGTCAGAAGTTACCATGCTTCCTCAGGCCAATGCCAAGCAGCACACAGGTGGCACCAGCAAGGCCTGAGGTGGGACAGGACATTTTCAAGTCTTGTTCCTACGACAGAAACCTGGCACGGTAATGCTGCCGCTTTGTGTGCGTTGCATCACCAAAGTCCAGCTGTGGGACTCTCAGCCCCCCAGATGTCCATGCTGCGTGATTGCATCTGGCTGGAGTCTGAGCTTGGTGTCTCAGGTGTCCCAGCAAGGCTGGTGAGACCCTGTGCACAGACCTCCGTCTATCATGACCCACCTCAGAACCTGCGCCTGGCATGAGCCAGTTCATGGTGAGATCAGATCTGAGCCACTAGTGCTGCTTCCTAGCTAAGACGTCTCTGTGTGCTTCATCCTTTACAGCCCCATTCACAGGAGCTGGCAAGTGCCCAGTTCATCTGGGAGGGCACCTGTTTATTGCCTTATTCCACCTGAAAATGTTTTTTTTTTTTTATGTTCTTAGTGGTACTTTCTGCTGTTCAGTGAATGGTGGAAGAAAGACATGGACTCATTAAGGGCAATGAAAAGTCCAGGTGAGGATCTTCGTGTGTTTGGTTCAGCAGTGGGCATCTATCTTCAACCAGCATCTCCAAAACTACTTTTTTTTCTTGCTTTCCTGACCATATTTTCAAAAGAAATGGGAAGTGAGTCTTAGGGACTTGGTTTCCTTAAAGACCTGGCTAGAGAAAGGATGCTCTCCTTTTGCCTTGTGGAGAAGGATTTGTTGTGTTCCTACCATGGCTTCACTGGGGCAATCCCATCCTCTGCTCACTTGCTCCCCTGTTCTCTTGGTCATGTTTGATACCATTTAACTCCCATCTGGGCTTTGGGCTGAAGGTTAGCAGCGCAGGAGGGCCCAGGTGCTCCATGCTGAAAGATTTGAAGCTGTTAATGGGAAAAACATTTCTAGCAAGACCTGTTCTCCGACTCCTGTTTCTGCTGGGAGGGATGGTGTATGGAAGAAGTGACTTCTCAGCAGCTCCCAATGTTGGACCACATTTGAGTTAAAAACTTGTTTTCTGGGCTTATTTTTGCAGAACTAATTCAGTTCAAGTGAAAATACCAGGGGTGAGATGCAGCTGCCTGAATACAGATGTTTAGTAGGTGCAGAGACTTTTCCAGCCACCAGCTGTGCTCTGCAAGACTCCTGGCAGGCCTGGCTCCATGTCTGCCAGCTGTTCAGGGCATCTCCCAAGCCACCAGGTGTGCACATTTAGGCTGTGGTCTTCCTTTTCTTCTGATCAGCTGTGGGATGATGGTTATCCTTGTTCCTCTGTGTGAGCTTCTGTAAAGGTAGAGCATGGGGGACCTTCCTGTAGCCATGCCCAAGGGAAGGGAAGTTCTTCATGCCATAAATAATAAAGGTCCACAGATATTTCAGTGCCTCTTCATCAGCAGCCTCCTGTGGGGTGGGTTAAATGAGGTCAGTGGCAGCTTAGGCAAGACGTGAGCTTTTTGTGGGACTCTTGTTCACACTGGGGCATCAGTTGAGTGTGGGTGCAGATGGAGTTTTGGGCTGGTGTGTTTGGTGTCCACCATAACCCACAATATTCCTCCTGATGGGTGCCAGCTCTTCTGCACCTATTCCTCCTTCCTAGGCCAGACACCTCCATGCTGCACACACCTCCCTGACAGGTGAAGAAGCCATAAATCACTAGTGCGCACCCCAGTCCCTTGTTCCTACACACTGAGCCCTGGTAGCAGCCGGTGCTGCCCAGGCAGAGGTGGTCCCTGTGCCAGCAGAGCCCTGGGGCTGCCGGCCTCAACGGCTGCCGTGGTGGTTAGCACTTCATGTAAAATGCTCTGTAAAACCCTGACAGTGCCTTCCCTTAGAAATCCTAGGGGAGCCCTAAAGAAAACTGTGTGTTTTCTCTGTGCTGTGGTATTGGCACTATTTCTTCTCCAGCCCCCTTGGGACACACAAATTGCTGCTGTCCCCATTACACAGTGCTTCTCCACGCGCCATTTGGCTCAGTTGAAATAACTTGTTGGCGCTGTAAGAGGCCTCTCCCTGGTCCTCCCTGTGTCCTCACGTTCCCTCCATCCTTCTCCCTGATCCTCCCCCTGTCCTCACATTCCCTCAGTCCTTCCTTCCCGCCCACTGTGCTCCTGGTCTCTGGGGCAACTGTCTGAGCAGGTGCTGAAGGCTGGTTTGCAGCCCTGGAGATGGGGCCACCGCCACCGGGGCTTAGCCAAGAAGACAGTGGAGAGAGACAAGGTGGGTGACCTGCACTGAGCCCAGTGCTGTGGCATCCCCATGGGGATGGGCAGCTGAGGTATCTTAGAAAAATCACGATTCCCCTGGCTCAGTGGCTAGAGGGAAAACACTGCCCCCAAATACCAGGCAGGATGGTAACCACGGCCCCATCCTACCTGCTTGAACCTCCTGGGGTCCATCTTGACATCTGGAAGCTGCTCTGAGAGCAATTTGCGCAGGATTTGCTTTTGCAATTACACTTGAATTGCCTTGTGCTTAAAGCAAATCTTTCAACGCACATATCCAAAAGCAATCCTCTTACACAAGTAGCTCTCAATTGTACAACTTAATATAAATCGCCATCTATAGCTATTTCAGGGACACGCTAAACTGAAGACCCAGCCAGGCAGTGTGGGTTGCTGCTCTCGCTCCAGCTGTCTGCAGGCAGTTGTGGGGATCGTGCTCCGCGTGTGCTGGGGCCGGGGAGCTTTGCTTCTGCTGGGAGGGGGTTTTTTACCTACTCTCCTAACAGCAGCATTTCATACCTCACCTGAAATTACTTCTTTTTAGATTTAAAATAGATTGCCACTCACCAGGATGCTCATGCAGGCTGGGGGTTGTGGTTTTTTTCACAGGGAAACTTCAATGGTATGGGATGCACTCTGGAAAGAAGTGATCCTTAGTTAAATGAGGTCTTTTCTATTCTGCTAGAGATCGATACAAGATCCCAGTCTGGGAAAACCTCTCCAAAGTCATGTTTTCAGGATCAGCCTATGCTCTTGTGATGTTGATGCTCTATCATTCTAAATGTATATGACAATATCTGGGTGATGCCAACCCATTTTCCATAGGTTTTGATCTGGACTAGAGCCACCCTCCAGCAGCACGTGCCTGTGGTGCTTCTGGGGTGCAGGGGGGTCTCCACCCTCTTTGCTGCCCCCAGGGCTGCCCAGAACCCCCTGAAGACCTGCCATTCCTCCGGTTTGGGGGGGTTTGCCCGAAGCCAGGGCACAATGTGCTTCCTGGGTGCAGTTTCCAGGGAAGAGGAACCTGTTGGTTCAATAGCCAACCTGGAAGCTCGGGAGGTTCCACCCTGAAGGCAAGATGGGCAAAAATTATTTTAACCACTTGAACTGGGGCACAGGGCTCCTCGATTGCTCCCTGGCTTTATCTGCCTGGCCCAGCGCCTCCTTTCACGGTGCCGGCTGGCATCCCTCCTCGCCGTGCTGCGGGCGCTGTCCGGCCCCGCTGCCCTTGTGCCCTGATTCACAGGGTGAGTCCTTTGAGACAGGGGTTGTGTTTCATTTTTGAATGAGGATAAATATATTTGGTTCCAAAAATCTCCAGCAGGAAAACATCGCCTAAACAGGGAGTTGTCATCCATCAGCTTTGTCTTTTTTTTGGCTCTGCTCCTAAATCATTTATGGTGTTAGAGCCACTATTGTGCCTCGAGGGGAAAGGAAGAAGATATCTGAATTAATTGAAGGAAGGGCATCTTTCTCCTTCCATCAGCTGCAGACTGAGTTGGCAAAGGCTGTGGGCCCCGCGGGAGGGGACCTGACCCAGCCGCGAGAACATGTGCTGCTCTAGCAGCTCGCTGCGATGAAGGGGAGGCAATTAATCCTGGGGAAATATTTCAAAGGAAGCCCTTGCTTTTCTGGAGCTGAGCTTTCCCAGAGGTGAGAGCTCACCAGTTCCTTCCCCCCCTCCTCCTCCTGCTCTCTCTGTCTCCTCCCTGGCCAAGCAAAACCAACCAGCAATGGCTCGATGGCTCGCTGCAGCCGGGATGGAGGTGGCAGGAGCTCCTGGATCTCATTTCCAGCAGTGATAGGCCATTTAGGAAGAGGCAGAGAACCTGCAGTAGGCATCATTCCCTCCTTCAGCCAGTCTGAATGTTGACTCCCAAAATGTGATAAGCAGTGGCAAGGCTGAAGCCAGTGAGAGCATGAAGCGGGGCTGATTTTATGACTGTCACCATCTGCCATGCCATCCCTGGCGCCCAGGTCTCCCTTCCCATGTGGGGCATGAGCCCATGTGGCTGCATCCTCCAGCTGCCTGTAGCAGGGCCACCATACTTGGGTTGTCTCCTTGGTGCTTAGACAAATCCCAGCCTCTCGCTTCATCCCAATGCCTTCCTCCATTATTACTTGGAAAGGCTGAAGAAGGAAAGGTCTCGCTGCTGCTTGTACAGCCCTGGTGACCCCATTTCATGAGCAGTCCTCAAAGAGATGATGCTGAGATGATCTCCCACCCCAGGAGTGCTGGGAAGTGTTCACAGAAGGATGTCACAGGTGGTGATAAACCACCTCCCAGAGCAAAGCGCTGGTTTAAATTAACTGTTGGTATCTTCTGCAGGTGGGGAAGCTCCAGGTGAGGCCACAGGAGAGGGCAGGGGGTGTCCGGGGTGGGGAAGCCTGTGCTGGCCCGGGTGGGGGGCAGGGAAGGGCTCCCAAAGTCCTGCAGCCGCTGATGCTGAGGGTGGCTGGAGACACAGCAGGGCCCTGGAGATGCAAAGAGGCGGATGCCAGGAACAGTTATCTTTAGTCTGGCAATTTAAAGCATTTCCCCCAGAAGCTGCTGTTCATGTTGGACTGGAAATAATTTACTGTCGCAGCAGGCTTTCTGTTAGTTTTACCCTTTCTTCTTTTTTTTAACAAAAGCCTGGCCTGTGTTCTCACTGCTGTCCCTGAGGTCTCACACCCCAGCTGTGACTTTCCCTGGTTCCCAGCTGACCCTCTGCCCTCTCCCCAGGGAGCGATGTAGCCAGAGCTCCCTGTGCTGCCTTTCACAGCCTGACCTGACCTTTTTCCTTTTATACCCCTAAAATCCCGATGTGGTGACTTGCTAATTTTCTAAAAATTTTCTAAACCAAAAGGTTGCAGCACCCAACCCTGGGGACACCCATCATCCCAGGAACACCCCATCCCAGGGCTGGAGCATCCTCTCCCTTTTTGTTTCCCAGCCTCTCTGTCTTCAGGCTGCCAAGGCCACAGTTCCGTATGTGTATTAAAAACATCCAAAATGGTTATTCCCCATGACAGAGCCCCCAGGGTGGCTGCGGGCTCCTCTGAAGGATGCTGCAGACATAGGGAAGGTGCTGCACAGGGCTTCCCACTTCCACTGGGAAATTTTGGAGGGTGCAACAGAAGAAGATGCCAAAAATTGCTGCATCTCCACAACAGGAGGGTTTCTTGAGGAACAAACTAGAGCAGCTAATCGCTCATCCCAGCTGTGCCAATGTGGTCCAGGTTCCAGAGCAGCCAGGAGCAACTGCACTGGCCTGGGGGTCCCATGCTTTCCACAAAATAGTAAAAAGCTCAGTTCTGGTTTTCCTTTAAATTTAGATTAAATCTCTTGGGAGACTTAGTTGTATTATTTTATTTTATTTTCTTCTACACTTTACCTTGATGTATTTTAAACTGGGTTTTTTTAAAGGAACAAAGTAACTAAAGATTTTTTTTTTAAATAAACTGTTCTATTGAATGAAGAAGGAAACTTTTCAAGGGTTTCACAACCTAAAAAGGAACGTTTGACCTGGAAGAAGAGCTGGAAATAGTCTTTCCTTGTGGACAATTTCTGTTTCAGTGATGTGCTATATTCACATTCTTCCCCATCTCATTTCAGGGTGGGCTCAAGCCCATCGGGCAGCTGCTGGGATGGGTGGGTGCTCTCTGCCAGGATGCCCCAGCCAGGGGAAGCCAGACCTTCAGGTCCCCTGTTGCATAGTGACTGGTGCCATCTTTCAAATTAAATTTTCTAAACCAAAAAAACCTTATCAGGATAGATGAAAATTGATGACAAGAAGAAATTAATCCAGAAAAAAAAAACCCTACCAACCACCAAAACCTTGACAAAATTCAGAATACAGCAATTGCTTAGAAAAAAATGTGGTTAAATACTGATGGGAAAAATCCTCCAAAACTTGATGCCATTTTTTTTGCTCCAATGGAGCCTGGCTTGCCTAAGCGTGAGCCAGTTCAGGTCCCTAAACCAGCCAAGGACTAGTTCCTTGTTTGCAAGGTGGGTTGGAAGCTCTCAGTCACCCTGGCCAGGTGACCACAGGGAACAAGGGACGTTTCTATTCACCTCCTGCAAGCACCTGCACCCACGCCGGGGCGAGCTCTATCACCTCCGTCCTGCCACCTTGTTGCCGTTATTTGCTGTGTGCCTTTCCTATCGCCGGCTTGTTTTAGGGATGCTGATAATAACAATCCTCACCTGCAGGGCAGCCATCTGGGAGCTTAAACCACCGCTGCCTGCTGAATTTCATCCTCTTTGCCAGGGGCTCAGATCAGATCAGCTGTTTAAATCATCTTAGTGCTAAATACATGTTATATGGAAAACAGAGAGAAAGCATCAAAGACGTGAATAATTAGCTGTTAAATGCCGCAGCCGTGCCAGTGGCTTGCCCCAGGAAATGTGAAGCTGCTTGTCAAATTATCCACAGCCCCCCGAGCTGCTGAGCTGTCTTTGGTAACTGGTAATTTCTCCTTCGGCTGGGACTGGGGGAGGATGGCAGGTGAAGCCCGCTGGCAGGTTCGTTTCCGCTGTAATCACAAAGACCTGACTGTGATGTTCTGCAGTGAAACGGGTTCGTTGCAGCCTTTGCTGTCGCTATGTCCCAGCTGTGAAGCTCCATCGGCGTCTGTAAGGGGGGAACGTGGCCTTTACGCAGCTGCTCTATTATCTAGAGCATCCCACACCCTTGGAGCCAGCAGAGAGGGAGCGCTGCCTCACTCCCCTGGCCTTAGCATACATATTTCCACTTCTCACTCCACAACCCAAAAAGCTACTGGTGCGGGTGGATGGAGAGCCCCTGGGGGTTTGCACGGGGCTGCCCCTTTGCAGGTAGCCACGCTGCCTGCACAGCCGCCTGCACCCTGTGCTTGGTAGCCAGTTCCTGCCTTCCCTGGTTAAATGTCATTAAAACACATCCATTTGCTTCTAAATGTTTGCTTTATCAGAGTTTTACTTATTCCCACCCCACAGCCGTTATATTCCTCGCTGGCTGTATGTGGCTGTGATGTTTTGGCAGCCCAGGAGGGATGAGGCTTCCCAGACATCCAGGAGGTTGCAGAACTTGGAAGTGCTGAAATTTCAGCCTTTTTTCTTTTGGGTCAGGTCCTGTGGTCCCATTCGAAACCCTCCTGGTGCAGCTGCCCAGCAAGATGGTGATGGTCAAATATTGCTCTTTTCCCCATTTCTCCTCCCTGCCACCGCTGCTGTGTCCCACGCACCCACTGTTTCCTGGGGGGAGCAGCTTTAGGGTTTTCAGAAATACATTTATTTTGGGTTTATTTTCAATAAAAGGCAGGATCTGTAGGAATGCAGCCCAGAAACAGCAACAGATCCACCAGCACTTTTATTTCATTGAGACACATGGGCTTAGCATGGGCAAAGAAGCCCCCGGTAATTCCATGTTTACTCCATCCCTCAAATCAGGCTTATGAACAGCGTGATTCAACTCAAAAACCAGCCCGATTTAAGGGTGGTATTTGCTAATTGACTGCTTGCTTTGAGGCAAATGGCATCGGAGGAGGCTTTTCATGCCGGGCTGGGTGTTCTGGCTCTGTCAGCAGGTGATGCCCCCCCCTCGCACCGTGCGCCTCGCTGGGGCGGCAGCAGCACCCGCTGCCCGGGCAGTCACGTCAGCCTGCAATGGTACGGCTGGAACTTACAGGTGCCATTAAGGCTGCCACAAATGAAAATGAAATAGTTCTCCTTGACTTTTTTTTTTTTAAATAAAAGCGACAGGTTTTGTATCATTTCATGACATCCTGCAAGTCCTTTTAAAATGTGAAAATAAGCTAATTAACCACAATAATAAACCAATAAATAATGGAACAGTAGTAATACAGCAAATTACTTGTAACTTGCAGTTTCTATTTGCCACTTTGGACAAGTCTTTGGCTTCAGGTTCTGCTTTCCCTTCCCCTCGGGGGATGGGCACTGATGGTGCATCGAAGTGCCCTTTGGGTTTCAGGGAGCCAGGGGTGCCCATCCTTGCTCCAGTCCCTCTGGACTGGGGATGGCTCTTCCCAAGCATCCATCACTGGATCTGATTTCTCTGTGGTTGCAAACTGGAGATGTGAAAATGCTTTTTTTTTTTTTTTTTTTGAGCCTGGAGGTTTAACTTGGACTTTTCTGCTTTTTTCCCCCTCCCTTTTTTTTTTTTTTTTTCTTTTCTTTTTGTCCAGGTGCAGGCTGGGCATGCAAAACCTTAACCCATCTTTTCTATTTCTGATTAACATGCAGCCCTTCTGCTTGTCAACCACAGCATGCCAAGGTATGTGTTTCCCCCTGGCCACGGTCAAACCTTATCAGGGGCTGGTGGGGCATCCACCAGCATGGGCTGGGCTTGCAGCATTGGAGTGATACAGGTTATAAGAGAGTTGTCCTCTCCAGCAGGGAGTGATGGTGAGTTTTGTTGCACTGAGGCTGCATGGTCCTTGTGAGGGAGCTGATAAATAAAAAACCACCTCAGTACCTTTGCACAGGATTGATGCTATGTGGCGTGTTTCCTGGAGGGGTTTCTGGTGTGCTTTGGTCTCCTCCAGCAGACTACCCTGTGAATGACATGATACATTGTCCACATATTATGGAAATCTACTCTCCAGATTAATGCAGAAGGAAAACCAGCGGTGAACTCTACAGGCAGAAGCTGAGGCTGCGAAACACCGGATCGTGGCATTAACATGGTAATAATAAAATATTGTTCTTTGGCAGCAGGCTTACAGCATTACAAGAAAAGCTGCTCTGAGCTCAGCTCAGCTTACGTGGGTAGCACCAAAATACCTGTCACTGCTCTCCCAACATCTGCTCAGTACAAAGCTTTTTGCTTTCTTTAAATAAATAAGCTACAGAAGTTGCTAAACACCACAGAGGAACAGCAGTGAGAAGGCAAGACTAAGAAGTGGAAGCTGTTATCCAGCTTTTTCGACTCAAGCCTCACTCAGAGGCATGGGGCATGGAGCCAGCAATCTCCATTCCTGGTGAGGTCTCTGAGCCCGGGCACACTCACGACATCTCAGAGTTGTGGCATGAAGCTACATGCATGGCCCCGTGCAGCAGCCAAGCAGAGCCCTGGGGGACATGGGGACACAAAAACCCCTGTCCTGCAGGAGCTGTCTCCAATGCCAAGCTGCCTGCTGTCCTTGTCCCCTGGGGAGTACACAGTTTCTAGAAGGTCTGCAAATGCCCGCTTGGAAAAGGAGCAAAAGCGTGTGGATGTGTGTTGTGGGTTGACCTTGGTTGGCTGCCAGGTGCCCACCCAGCTGCTCACCCTCCCTCTTCAGTAAGACAGGGAGAAAATAAGATGAAAAAGCTCATGAGTTGGGAGAGTGGCATCAACGCTTCTCAAAATAAAGCACCAAATCATGCCTCCTGGTTTGAGAAAGCGATGATGAATGTCTCCTGGCCGCAAGGAGTACTGCTGGAGGAGAGAGCACCCAAGGAGCAGTGCAGCTTTGGTGAGCAGTTGTGTAACGCAGTGAGGAGACACAGAGCTAAAATCAATGGTGTCGGTTCCTTTGCTGCAGGCACTGTGCATCACTTGGAGTGTGCGAAGGTAATCACCACCTTTCCTTGAACACTTTTGTGGTTAATTTTAAAATGTCAGGGTTGGTTGCTCAAATTCCCCATAACTTATTCATCTCATAGAGGTGGCCTCTCCATGATTAAGTCTGCAGCAGTTTGGGGCTCACCTTGCAAAAAAGGACCATGCTTGGGGCAAAGCCCTCCTCAGGCATGGGAGATCACCTTGTTCCTGGGTTTCCTCTGGCCCTGGAGATCTCTGAAGAGGTGATATGGCTGGAGGGTGGATGGGGATACCACGTTTTTCCCATCACTCCCTTCGGGTCTGCCCTTCACTTGGGAAGAAGATGATACAGGTCCCACCAACCCCAGTGGTGTGGTTAATGCAAGCTTAAAGACAAGGAGTGGAAATGATGTGTTTTTTTCAACAGCCCCATAAGAAAGCAGCAAATTGCACTTAACAAAAGGAGGGTAACATCTGGCTGGGGTGTCGGCAGGGATGGAGCATCCTTCCCTGCCCTGGCTTTGCTGCGGGCTGTCTGTGCCTGCAGCCGGGCTGCCAGCCTGTGGTGCTGTGCTCGTCCTGGCCGTAGCAAAAGGGACCGAGATCTGCTGCCTGTTATTTTGAAAGTGAAAATGTGAAAACAGCAAATGGGAGTTGGGTCCTTCCTGCTGGGTTTACTGGCTTTGATTGCACTGCTGCAGGCAGGACCTCCTCAGGCGAGCAGGGCTCGCCAGCACTCTGCTGTATGCTGTGCTGGGTCTTAAGAGTATGTTATCTCCCCACATTTTCCATTCCTTACTCATCTTTTCCTTCATTGTATTTTCCTAAATATTTTGGGAACACTCACAGCACGGGTGGCGTGCATGGCTGGAAGCATCCTCCTGGGTGCTCCCACAGTGCTTGCTGTACGGGAGCCTGTGCTTAGCTCACACTCCAGGGATACACACTCCCATAGCAGTCAGCAGTATCAAATCTATGGGAAGGAGACATGTTTATCTGTGGTTCCAAGGTGTTTTCTACTTCCCCAGCAGCCCACCAGGGCAGAGCTCTTCTGGAGAGCAACAGTGAGCATCCGTCTCCACCTGCATCCCCTTGCACCACCAGTGTGGACATGGCCAACAGCAAAACCTGTTTGGTCCTTGTAGTTATTTTCATAAAACCTCCACTTTTTGCAGTTTGTGCTTTCTCAGGCCAGTGTTGCAGGGTATTTCCCACAGCTGTGAGGGCCGTGCTGCTGTGTGGAAGCAGAAACATGGCTGGAAAAGGGCTCTGGAGGAGGAAAACCAGCAGCAGGTGATTTCTCGCTAGGTGGCTGGGTTTGCTGTAAGGACAGCAGGAGGGAGGGACTTGGGCAGGGCTCTTGGGAAGGTTGCAGAAGCCACTGGGGCTGCCCAAATGGGAGGTTGGGTTTGAGCTTCAAAGGTAGATCCTTAAGCACTGGGGAGTTGATGCTGAAGGATGTCTCTGCTCAGGGATGGTGCTGGAGGTGAGTTTTTCAGCCCGCTGGGACCAGGGATGGGGATGTGGTGCCGCATCCAACAAACTGCTGGTGGGGTTAGTGGTGACTGTGGCTTTGAGGACCCTTGGCCATGTTTCTTGGGGACTCATGAAGGGAGCACTGCTGGCAGCTCTGCCCTGCCAGACCAAGCTCAGCTGCAGGCAGATTGCACCCCACACCTGGTAGTGGGGTTAGGGGTAGGAAATGAATCCTGGCAAGATGTGGGGTGGGAAACCTACTGGGAAGGGGCCATGAAATAGAGCAGCAACTGCTCCGGTGCTTTACAGCAGTAGCAAAATTAATCATATAATTTCAAGAACAAAGACAAAAAGGGACAGCTGGGATCTTTTTGAGATCTCCTCTGGCCTCTCAGAGGCTGAAAAGCTATCTCCACCTGGAGCCTCAGCATGGACCAGCTCCCTTGGGGCTGTGGTGCTGCCAAGGACCCCATGGGCTGAGAGGAACAGTGTGCTGCTTGCCCTGCATCTCCTTTTGCCTGAATCCTTCATTTTCCTCCATTAAAGCTTGGCACGATGGGAGATGTGTTGCAAGGGACCAGATGACCTCAGCACTCTGGGATAGGTTGGGCAGGAGCTGCCAGAAGCGCACTATGACTTCCCACAAAAGGCAAAATATGTATCTATGTTACTGTATTGCAAAATATGTGTATATATTACTATATTTAAGCCCTTGTTTATCCCTCCCAGCTCTGTCATATCTTCATCTTGCCCTCCTGGTCCTCCCTCTGCCCCATCTGGGTGCTTGCACTCTGCAGCTCGTAGAAGAGCGATTGCAAGGTCAGGTTATGGGTGCTTCTTTCCTGCCTGTGGGTGATTGCCCCAAAGAATGCTGAGACCCCCCCCCCAGCGATGCTTTGGCCTCCCCTGTGGCAGCGGGGGCTTCTCAATGCCTTCGTCCCCCTTACTGTGGGCAGCAGCCAGGTTCTCAGGCTGGGGTTCCCTGCCTGCACTTGCACATCCAACACAACGTGACACCAGCAAATACAGGTTTAAGGACTCCTCTGACCTCAGCCCAGGCACAGGACAGCCCAGGCATGCCAAACTGCCTGTTTTCCCAAAACCTGGCCCAAATTCTGGGTCTGGCAATGCAACAACATTGGCAATACTTTCAGTGGAAAAAAAAAATCGGCAAAACTGCCAATGTTTATATGGAAAGCTTTAGTTTCAGACAATAATTTGTGAGTGTTTCTTTCCCGACTTCATTCTGGCCATCCTGTCTCAGGTATGTATTCCCTCCTAATATTCTACTAACTAAGAGCATCAAACTAATGATTGTTCATACTTGTAATCCTGTGAAGCTTCCGTAAAAAAAAAACAAAACAAATTAGCTTTGTACAGCCAGTTGTGTCTTTCTGAGGTGGTCTCAGGTATTTTTTTTAAACCAGGTTTTCACGTTATTTTTATAGTCAGTCTCTTTGGCGTGAGGAAGGGTAGGCAGATTTTCTGACCGTGTTGTTAGCCTTTCCTGGCACCGGATCTGGCCCTGTGATGTGCTGAGCTGCCTTTGGAAGAGGCTTTGGAAGGGCACACCAAGGTGCCCGTAAGTAGAGAGCAAGGAGTGATGGGGCAGGGGCTTCCACGATTGCAGCTGATGCGGGGAGGTAATTTGGGTATCGCTTTAGTTGCAAGGGGATGGGAAGCTTTGCTCACCCGACCCCAGATGGACCAAGGCTGCTGCCTTTCCCCAGCTGCCCATGCTCGCTCATGCAGCAGGTAGTTCTTAATTTTGGGGTTTGTGTTTCTTCTCTCAAGATTAAACTGAGAACATGGGGAACATTCAGACCCTATTGAACAATCTTGTAAAGCTCTGATCTCTTCAACAGCCCTGTTTGATGTCTGCTGCAAGCGATGCTGTACAGGTTTTCCTTACAGGGCTCATCAAGGCCGTGGGTGGGATGTTGCTGGTGCTGCGCTGCAGCTGCAGCCATCTCTGCTGCTGGAAGGGAAGCAGAGGGTCCTGGGTTACCCAGGAGATGAGCCATTGCTTTGTGGCAAGGCTGTTAACCCAAAACTGGCACCAAATCTCCCGAAATTGCTTGAGTCTTGGGATTCTTGTCTCTGCAAGAGATCTGGATGTCTCCAGAGTGGACTGGGAGCCCTGGGAATGCTGGGAGGTGATGCTCTGGGTACCACCACCCTGGGGGGCTACCAGGGAAGGGTGCTAGGCCATGGTCACTGCTCGTACCTCATCCTGCTCCCCTGCTGCCAAGCACAGCTGTCCCTGATGCCTCTTTGCTGGCCCTTGATGCCACTTGGTTTGTAGGAGGAGGGAAGGGGCTCTAGAGGGATCACCTGTGTGTGGGCTGCTGGCACCGTGGCAGCAGAGGAGGCAGCTCGGGGCAGTGGGTTTGGGGAAATCTTCTGGGATGCCCTTGGAGCTGGATTCCTCCACAGAGCGCTTACAGAGTGGTCCTGATCCTCACCTGTCCCTGCCACAGGTGCTGCACACACACGCTGCAGTGTGGGCTGGCAGCTGGAACACATCTGCACGCTCCTTTCTTGGGTGCGATGTGTAATGGCCCAACGTACACATGATCATTAAATATCCGACAGTAATGCACGCAAATATTGCTGTTTGTGGTCCCAGAGTAGTATAAAAAGCAGCTATCAGTGGTGTAAGTGTTTTTCTTGCTGTCTTAACTTTGTAGACTGAGATCCTACATTTTAACCAATGGATGGAGGACCAGTTCTGTAGGAACGCTGGCAGCAGTCAGCTGCTCCACATATGAAACAGATGTCAGCCTCACATAAGCTGCTTCCTTTGTATATATGTGCTGAAATCACATTAAATAAAAGTAATGCTGAGTGAACAGAAAAAATCAGGAGAGTCTGAGACAGAAAATGAGACTTAATATTGTTTAGGTATTCAATAATATTTTATAGTAATATTATTTAATATTTTCTAGACTGTTTTCAGATTTGCTTCACTGTTGCTTTGATAGTGTAATGCATGGGCTGTTTGATGTTTCAGATCTTCCATCTGAAGCCTTCAAAGTGCTTTGTTGCCATCAATGAAATATGCTTCTGCACATGGCCGTGTTGGTGGGTGGGCTTCGTGGTCCTTGTTCTCTGTGCTTCTCTGTGACTGGAGGCCCTGGTGTTCAAAGCCTCCTTGTGCATCAGGCTTTGCACGCACACACAGAATAGTTGCAGCTACTCCATCCCACAGCAGCCCTAGGGTTAGCAAATGTGGGAGGTGGGAGTCTTGCAGCCTCCTGTGTTTGGGTGGAGGTGAAGCTCTGGCTCCATGCACCCCTGCTGCCTCCATCCGTGGAGGGTTTTATGACCCACTTGAATAAAGCCCTGAGCAACCTGGTGTGACCCCACAGCTGACCATGTTTGAGGAGAAGGTTGGGCTGGTGACCTCCAGGGCACCTGCCAGCTCAAAATGCCTGGTGGTCTTTTTCATCTAAGAACTGAGCTTTGCCATGGGTCATCCAAAATGACAGCCTCCCTGGTACTGAGCCGCCTGGTTCTCACCACAGCCAGGCAGGCTTTGGGGGTGGTTTAGCTCCTTGCCAATTGGACTGTAACGGGAGTCATCATGAGTCCTTCCTGCACCCTTCTGCCGCAAAGGCAAAACATGATCTGCTGCTTGCACCACAAAGCCACCAGAACAAGACCCCTTTTTTCCCCTGTGCCTCTTCACTGGTTCTTCCTATGGTTTTTTTAGAGGGTATCTTTTTTTCCTTAAAGATCACAGAATCACAGACCTGTCAGGGCTGGAAGCAACCTCTGGAGACCATCTAGTCCAACCCCCTACTAAAGCAGGGTCACCCAGAGCAGGGTGCACAGTCGCGTCTAGTTGGGTTTTGACTGTCTCCAGGGAAGGAGACCCCACAGCCTATCTGGGCAGCCCATGCCAAGGCTCTGTCACCCTCAGCGTAACACAACTTCTTCCTCATGTTCAGAAGGAACTTCTCGTGTTGCAGTTTGTGCCCGTTGCCCCTTGTCCTGTCACTGGACACCACTGAAAAGAGCCCGGCCCCGTCCTCTTGACCCTCACCCCTAAGCTTTCTGTAGCCTTGGATGAGCTCCCCTCTCAGCCTTCTCCTCTCCAGGCGGAACTGGCCCAGCTCTCGCAGCCTTTCCCCATCAGGGAGATGCTCCAGTACCCTCATCATCTTTGTAACCCTCCACTGGACCCTCTCCAGTAGGTCTCTCTTGCACTGGGGAGCCCAGCACTGGACGCAGCACTCCAGGTGTGGAGTAATTCATTGGCTCTTCCTGTGGTTTGTTTTGAGGTATCTTTTTTTTTATTAAAGATGTTTAAACTGTTATCAAAACTTGAACTTTCCCCAAGGCCTTCTGTAGTTAATCAGCAAATATCATCCGATTATATGGGGATAGAGTAATTATGTCTCCCTCAGAAAACCTACTCCTCTTTCTTTCCCCAAGGGGAGGAGAGGTCTTCTCTCAGGATTATGTGATTAAATAGAAATTTAAAAGAGAAGTCTTGCTTTGTTACTTAAAAAGCTTAATTTGAAATCCTCTCAGAAGTGAACTGCACTTTGCAAATGCTGAGTAAGGGAACCATAAGCTGATCAGCCACCCAGGGTCCCAGTCAGTTGTGCACCCATCCCTGGATGAAGACGTGAGCTCCAGGTGGGACCAGCCCTTGGCCAGGGTCTTGGAGCAATCTCGGTGTCCTTCATTACGGCTGGTCACCCCTGCTCTTCTCCTGAAATGTGCTTTGAAATGGCTGGACGGGTCTCCCTTCCTTCAGTGGAATATCAAGCCTTGGGTAGAGCTTGAGAGCGTTGCCTTGGGATGAGTCCAAGCATTTCTGATCCACTAAGACCATGGGAATTGCAAGTGGATGTGGCCAAGCCACCTCCAGGGGCATCTGGCCTGTGTCTCTCTTCACCCCGATGAAGGTCCATCACTCCTAGAAGATGTCTGGAAGGTTCGGCATTAGGCTGCCCCATGTCCAGATCCAACTTCACTGATGGTTTTCCCTGGCTCGGCCCTACTTCTGTCCACAGCACCCGTGGCCCTGGTGCTGGGAGGGGGAAGTCCTCCCACTCTGCTTTGGCAGGTCAACAGTCAAACATCTTACCCTAAAGAAAGTTTGAAAGCCATGTCACACTTATGTATACCTGCCTAGGTATGTATTTAACAGCTCTACAAAAGAGCCATGGATTTTCTTGGAAAAGGTCTCTGAGCTACCAGAAAGCGGCGGCACTGCCGCAGGGAAGGACTTGCTTCATTAATTCATTCAATATAGGCAAAGAGCATCAGAAAAGCTGTTATGTCTCCTCAGAAACAGTCTGCCGTGCTCTGCCTCTAAAATTTTATGTGTATCGACTGCCCAATAGAGGAGTGCTGGCTGTGCACTAGTCCCACACACTTGGCAGGTGTGGGCACTTTGAAGAAAGGCACCCAGCACATCACCGGTGCTGGTACCTGATGAAAGGAGATGGAGATGGCTCTGTTTTGTTCTTTCTCACCAGCAAGAGGCCAAATCCCCAGCTGTGAGCTCTCCTAACAGCCCTGGGTACAGATGGTAATTTCTCAGAAGCTTTTACCTTTTTAACTACTGTCAGAATCAAGAGACGGGACGTTAAGAGGCTTCTGTAGTTGACAGAAATCTGAGAGGCTTCACAAAAGGACTGGAAAGCCCTTCCCAAGCTTTTCCTTCTGCGCTTCCTTTTGTCTTTCAGTTCACGTTACCCAGGGCTGTCATTTTTGTTCAGATCAAGCACATTTGGGGGATTTCAGGAAGTATTCTGGTGTGTTGAGCTGTCAGCTGTAAGGCGGCAAGCGTGGCAGATGCCACCAAAGGAGGACTCGGGTTTTCTGGCAAATCTGCAGTGTGGTTTCAAGTGGGAGCACTGGGAAAGGGCGAGAGGAGAGGAGGAACTGAGCTATCCCAGAGCTGCGCCCATAATGTTGGCTGGTCTGAGAACTGGCAAGCAACAGAGAAATGCAATAGAAATATCCAGGGTGAAAACATTGGCACCTGCTGCGACGGACACTGCTGTGGTGGGCACGCCAGGGGCTCTGCGGTGGTCTGTGCGTGCTTGAACCACAGTTAAATATCCAGATGGCAGGTTCAGGGATGGCATCTGTAGTGGCTGTTCCTAAAGATGCTGCTTAGAGAAAGACCAACTATGAGGCTTAGATGTGAGCATCACCCTGCAGCACACTGCCGGGGGGACGCAGTGTCCTCACCAGTGCTGCTGGGAAGCCACCAGAGCATCCTCCCTTAGCATTGGAGCATACCTGAAGCCTGGTGAAACGTGTCCAGCAGCTCTCCTGTTAATTCAGCCCGGTGTTTTATCACGTTTTTAACACCTTCATGTTGCCCTGTCCCCTTCCATTGCACCTGTGTTAATGCTGGTGGACACTGCTAAGCAGTGGCTTATCCCTCTGGATAACCTGGAGCGAGGCTCTGGTCATTGCGACTGCATGGATATTTTCCAAGCTTTGGTGAAAGATGTGTTGAGGCTGCTCTTCTTCCCTCTGCTCTTCATGGATTTAGTGTTCTCAGCAAGACTGCAGGCAGCTGTGGAGATGGGAAAGTTTGTGTGTGAGTGCAAATCAGGGCAAGGCAGAAGGAGAAAAAGGAATTCAAGGAGATATGCATCTCCCAGAAGCCTGTGTTAAAAGAAGACAGTAAGCTGGGATGAATGATGCATAAGATAAAAAGCCTGGGGAGGGCAAGGAGGGGAAGAAAGAGTTGCGTAAATGGGGAAAATATATGAGAGAGACAAGGGGAAGAACCATAAAAGCAGGGATATCATTTATCAGGACATGTTTCATGTTTGCAAGAAAAAACCCAACCAATAAATCCACAAAATTAAACTAAAAACCTTGTGGCAAAAATTCAAGTGAGCCTCAGGGAACATCTTGGAAGGTGGGTGGTATGAGGGTTCAGTGAGCCGGGTTGAGCGATGTCATTTGCAGTTGTTTTGCATATACCAGAGTGAGGAACAGCTCCGATGGGGGCTCCCCACCACCCAGCATGTGCCAGGTTCCCCCAGCCAGGCCAGCAACGCACACACCTCCTTTAAACGGGCCCCTTTGGGCTGTGAGGGTGAGAAGGGAGAGGGAAAGCAAAGGGAACTGAGCGCCCTCAGGCCCTTGAAAATTGCTAAATTGAAAACACTCAATCTCATCAATACTAATGATCTCAATAAATATGTGCGTGTGTGTATAAATATATATATGTGTGTGTGTGTGTGTGTGTGTGTGTGTAGTGCAGAAGGAGGGGTTCAGGGAAGGGATCCAAAAGTCACCTCTCCTTCAAGACCATGTGTGAGGAGGATGCAGACAGATGCCTGCAGGCACAGACACCAGCACAAGAGGTTGGCAAGGCAGAGCAGTGAGCCGGTGCCTCAGGCAGCCAGAGGTACATGTCTGAAAATAAGAGAGAAGAGGGGAGCAGGGTCTGGGGGTGACCATGTGCTGGTCCCTGTGAGAGCAAACAGTGCAGCTGGTGTGGCTCATGGCTGGTTTTGCTCTGGAGCGATGGGCTGTGGGGTCTCTGGTCTAATAACAATCTGAGCTGGAAGGAAGGTGGGATAAGAGCTTGGGCTGTGGCCGTGTTATTGGGGTCCTGGTGCTAGGGAAGGAGCTGATGGCTGAGAAGAAGCAGAGGTAGTGGCTGTCCTTCCATAGGACACAGAGCTGGTCTCCTTGGAGAGGTGTCTGGAGCTGAGGCTGTAAATCTGGTGTGCATTGCAGGTAGAAGTAGCTACAGGATATTCATCACATCCCTTACCACAGTGCAGGAGCTACTTTGTCATCATAAACCTCTGCTAATGTGGCTCCAGGTTATCAGACATGTCACGCACTCCATACTGGTATCCCTGGTCTCCAAAGGGTTACAGCTGCTCCTGCAGCACTGTCTGCAGTCACCTCGGGTGTTTTTCCTGACTCCTGCCACCTTCTAGACACCAGGGAGCATGTGGCTGGATCACACCACCCTGCTTTGCATGGGGAGTCATGTCCCTGGCGTGCTACAGCCAAGGGAATGGATCCAAAAAAAACTTGCTATGAAATTTTAAAACCCTTGGACTGGATTAATTCAGCTGACCTTAGCACTCTCCAGTAGTCTAATGGCCATTGATTTATTCTGCTGGTATTAAACCTTTAACACGAAAACCAGGCTTTGGGAGAAAGGTCTTTGCTTGCAATGACAATGTGTGAGCTGAGTAATGAGAAAACAGCTGCAAGAACTGTGCCTGCATTTGTCCCCGTTCCTGACACCCTGCTAAGCTTTTCCAAACCCTTCTGATACTGAAGCCCCTTCGGCAATGGATCACAGCAGCCCCCAGATCTGGGAGACGTGCTCTGGGGCATGGCCTCTTGAATCAAGGGGTCTTGCTCCCTCCAGGGCCTTTACACCCCCGTCTGTGTTTTGGTGGTGGGCTGACCACAGGGTGTGTTTGCTGAGCACTCCTATCCTGCTTTGTGCACCCTGGTTTGTGCATCCCAGTGTGGAGCCAGGAAAGCATCCCTGGCCCAGGCTGCCCAGTCTCTGCATGGCTCCGCTCCATGACCTGTCTTTTCTTGGCTGTAAATATTAACAATATGAGTTAAGTGGAGTTAAGAGGCTGCATTAATTATTAAGCCGTTCCTCAGCAGCCTTTTTCTCTAGGAAAGAATGGTGGCATAGCACATCCTTCCCTTTATTTTGCAAATGCTGGCTGAGTGCATTGAGCAGACCAGGAGCACCAGGTGGACATATTTGCTCTTGTAGTCTTTGCAAAATGAGTGAGTTCTGGTGTTTTTTCTGGGTGTGAGTTTGAGATACCAGCTCTGCTATTCCAGAGCAGCAGGTACAGCATGTTCTGCAGAAATTAATGACATTAAAATTAAGCTCACCTCCAAAACCCAGGTCCCAAAGGCAGGCAGGCTACACTCGTGGCTTGGCCAGAGCTTCCTCTTCAGTATAAGCTCTGCTCTTGATTAAAAATGTAAAGCCCCTAGTGATAACACTCATCACTCCTCTGACATGGAATTTGCAGCAGTTTCAAAGCCCAGCGTCGCAGAGTTTTAGAAGCTGTGTGTTAGCTGGCAAAGTAGCACTCCAGTTAAAGTCACAGGAAAATATCAACAACAAAAAACCAAACCCCTACAGCTATAGAAAGAGAATGGTGAGGAAATAGGGATGATTTGTTTACAATTGTAATGCTGGAGGAAAGAGTCAGTCCCCGCACTTCATTCTTCCCCCTGCAATTTGGCAAATGCCAGCAGCTTTGGAAAGTTCACATTTTTCTATATCTTTGCTTGAAACAAAACCATTTTCTGACTGTTCTCTCTTTGTCCTCTACTGAATTTCTTTGTGAAAAAAAATGATTAAACCCAGAGAAGTCAGAATTTCAAAAGCCCATGGTGCACATACTGCACATTGAACATCTGGCCGTGAGCTTCCCCTCAGAGGTGCGTAGATGTTGTTTGAAATACTGAGGCTTATTTTGGTGCCTAGCTGGGAGATGACTTCTCCTGGAATCCTGCCCATACACGCCTGCTGCCATCTTCACCGTACCAAGAGGCAAAATGCCTGTAGCCCTTCACAGCACAGCCCTGTGTCCCTGTGTGCAGAGACCGCCTGCAGCTCCCGAGGAATCCAGCTGTTTCAGAAATGATCTGCTCCTCTGTGAAACGAATGCGGCTGTGCCCATAATCCACCCAAGCCCGTGTTTTGATGTGCAGACAGCAGCAATAACTGAGCTAACGAGCAAAGATCTATCTAGAGGTCCCAAGGTCTGGGAACTAACTTGTGGGGTCCTCTGCCATCCTGTTAGACCAGTCAAGACGGAAGGGCTGAAAGGATAACCTCACGTTGACTTGTCCCGCAGCATCATGTTAATAAGCCTAGAAAAGCTTTGCTAATAACCTCACACTGGCAAGTTCCCTGAAATCCAGCCAACAAAACCAAGCAAGAAACGAAATACTCTGATGTAGTCTAAGATTAAAAATAAAAAAAATAAATAATCTTGCTGGTACATGGTAGTGAAGGGAGGAACTATCTTCCCAGCAAAGAAGTTGCTGTAAAAATCTTACACTGGACAGCTGGGCATCCACAGAATCACATGAGGATGCATATCTGAACTCAGAAGAGAATTTAGGGACTGCTTGATGTTAACTTCGTCTCCTACCAAACACAGTCTTCCTATATGCATCAGAAAGCGCATTTATGCAGCAGCAAATGTCTTTCCTGCTTTGAAAGAGGTACTTGATGCCATGCTTGAGCTCAACCAGGAAGACAACTTTGGCTGTGAACGCAGCAGCCTTAACTCAGGATTGCAAAAGCTGTGATTAAAATGCCGCTTGCCTTTCTCAGTATAACGAAGGGGGACTGCTATGCCTGCTCCTCCTGAGGTCCAGGAGAGCCACCTGAACCCTGGGAAGGAGCAAGACTGCCTCCTTCTCCTGCCCCACAGCAACCTGCTGATCCTTACAGGTAGGTGCAAGCTGGGGGGCTGCTGTGAGAAATACAGTTTAAAACAAGATCAAACAATTTCAGTGCAATGTAGAGGGGTGTAAAGAAGCTGAGAACAAAACTCAACTGTCCATAGCCTTCCCTCTCCTCGCAGGTGCTCTTTGCATGGTAGCTTATCCTCCACCAATAACACTGACAGTGGTGGAGGTAGAGGGAATGACAGCAAAGTCATTAGTGCCCTCAGGAAAACGTGTCCAACACCTGCACGTGTTTTTGATTTCTTGTGGCAGTTGTAAAACCTGCGAGCATAACCCTGACGCACAGACCGCTGTGATTGCTGCTGCTTGGAAACAGCAGGAGAAGAACAAATCCCCCAGGAAACAAGAAATTGCTCTGCATGATCCTTAAAATACCACGAGGTGCTCTTGTCCCATCATTTGAAGTGCCACACCATTACTAGTAAAGAGATTAGCGGGAATGGCAGTAATTCTTCAGAGAGACCTTCACTGTGAAGAGAAAATTGTACCTTTCTCCACTGGGAATCCTACAGCTCTTGGCCAATAGTTCATTTGTTCTCCTTTTAGCTCCTGGCTTGATAGACTCTTTGTACCCATAATGACTGCAAACTTTGGGCTGCAGGCATGACAATTCCCCACCCTTTAGTCTTCTATTGCTTCTGTGAGCATTTCCCCTTTTCTGAGCAGCTGGGACTTTGTGCTGAGCATGCTGCAGCCTGGGGTCCGCTGAGGTCACGTGCTTCAGTTGCAATTTGAAGCTGGAGCAAGGTAATGTGCCGTGATGACCTTTCCTCTGTGTGGGTGTAGGTGTCACCATTGCTTGGGTTGGCCTTGCAAAGCCTGCAACTGTTTTGCAGCCTCTGCTTGGGCAACAGGGACGTGCTTTAATGACCCAGGTTGAGCTGCTGCTTCAGGAGGCTCACTGGGAGAGTTAATCAGCAAAACCTGGGTGTAAGATGGGGAAAATAACCATGGTCCCTGGACTCAGCAGGAGCCCAGCAAGCTTGGAGAGCATTAAAGTACAGAAAATTGAGGTAAGACACGTAAATGTCTTTTGAACATCTTTTGATGTTTGATGTTTGACCATCATAATCAACATCATCAATATCAAACATAAAAAAAAAATGTTTGAGAACATCTGTTGAACATCACAGCTTTTGAAACAAGGACTCCCCAGGCAGCTCCCCTTGCTGTAACTGGGACCCCAGTGGAAGCCCTGAATTTGGGGAGGTTGGAGGGAAGGTTTGCATTGCTCCTGGCTCAGCCCGCAGGCTGAGCGAGTCAGCCCACAGCTGGCTCCATCTAGCCCACGCTCCTGTCTCCAGCAGAGACCCAGAGATGATGTCTCCTTGACTGTGATCCCCCAGTCTTGGTATTTCCCCCCAAGTTCTCCCCCAAAATCAACTGTGCAGGCAGAATTGCTTTCTGCTGCCTGCTTGAAAGCTCATGGAAACACTTCAGCCTTACGGAGGCTCTCCTAAACGGGTGCTCCTTGGGTTTCTACTTATGGACTCCTTCCAGTTTTACAGCACTGAAACTCATTGTTGGATTACAGTATTTTCTTGTGCATTATGTGTTTTCACTTATTACTTCAATTATTTGCCTTCCTCTGCAATTTACTTCCATATTTTATTCTATAATGGTTTTGCCGTGCCTGAGGATCTTTTGAGCTCTAATAATAATTGTAGGAGTAATAATATAAATAATCCCGGTGCTACCTGCATGCATCTAGTTACTTGCTTTGCATTTCTAATAACAGAGCTAGATTGGATCAAATAGAGTGTTTTGACATTTTTCTTTTACCTCTCAAAGGAGAATTGCCGGGTGTATTTGTCATTCCCAAACACAGGACAAGTGGAGTAATTCAGCATGTCACTGGTGGCTACCAGGTTTTATCAGCCAGTTTACAAGTTGTTGAGGGTCTTCACTGAAGGTAGGATTTTTAGCCATATGTTAAATCCAAAAGTTTTGGTATAAGGCATGACAGTTCAAAGATCCCAAAGTGACATTCGTTCACTTAAGGCAGCATTATTGATGTTGTGTCAGCATTATTGAGCTTTTGATTACCGTAGCCATAATGGAAGTATTTATTTGCATCAAGGAAAAGCCTAGAGGTGGTATGATTGTCTGAACTGTCCCTGCCCATGGCAGTTTACAATTCTAATACAGAAGAACAGCAAAGACTTGGAGAAAATCAGTCCTTAACTGTCCTGCTTTTGCAGGTGGCAAACTGAGACTGAAGGGGTTTTAGACTTGTCCAGCTTCCCACCAGAAGTTGTGGCTGAGTCACGAACACCATTCCCAGAGTAATGGTTTGGGGCTGCAGCCACATCATTCCTGCTGCTGATGAAAGTTCTGTACTCAAGATGTTGTGCTCTCACCTGAAGGCAAGAAAATATTAAGTTTTGTAGAGGAGAGCGAAGGGAGGCTGGTGGGTTGTCTGATGAGCTCAGTGCCTGCGGGACCAAGTTTGACCCATCACATCCCTGGAAGTCATGGCTCTGTAAGCATCAGCTGGGAGTTGTTCAGATGAAGGTGGTGATTTCTCACGTGTGTGTGGAGAGCCTAGCGCATTGAGACCTCACCTCAGCACCCCCAGGTGCACCACAAATTTCCCAACAGAACAACGCCTGCAAAAGTGAGATGGTAAAACCTGCAAGTGTCGAGATGGTTTGCTTGGTGTTTGGTTGAGGAAATGTTAGGAGAAGGCATATTTCTCATTTTGCCCTAGATCTGGCTCCTTGGCATCCCAAAGAGAGGAACGAGGAGGCAATAAGGCCTTATGGCTGCAGAGAAAGTTGTTCTGAGACCAGCTGAGTAAGGAGGGAATAAACCATCCTTCAGTTCCTTCCTTCAGCTTCAAACATCTCAGCCATGCAAGAATTCCTGAAGCAGCACATTCGTGGTGGTGTGCAAGTGCCCTGGTCCTCTAGAGCTTCTCTGTTCATTTTATATTTTTAGTATGAGAAAAAAATCTTTGGCAAGGATCAGGACAAGGTGGAGATATGCACTGAGCTAGCTCCAAGTAAAAGCCAGCCAAAATCCTGAAGACCCTGAGCTAAGCCGTATCGGACTCCTCTGCTTATTTTTGCCCTCTGTGCCCCTCCTTGTGTGGTGCTGCTGCTGTCTCTGAGTGATGGAGGCTCCTGAGGAAACCCATGACCAAGGGCTTTGACGAGCCTCAAAACGTGGTGCCTGAGGGCGGTTTAACCTCCCAGCTACATGCACCAAGGGCGATGCTGGAGTGTCTCCAGTAGATTTTTGGAAGGGGACTTAATAACCCGCTATGGTGTCCCATTCAAAAGGGAATGTTTGGAAACATGGCTGATACAGCCGGGAGCATCCCATTAGGACCTTGGTGTGGAGGTCCTGGGAACGCTGACACTGGGCTGAGCTGGCTGCAGGTGTCTGTGGAAGAGTTGAGTGATGGGGGACTGTCACTGATGGATGTGTTTGGGCAAAACACCCTGTGGGTGCCCTGCTCATTTGCTAGCTGATGGCCAGTGGATCATTTGGAGGAGAAAATGTCTGGACAAATGGAAATGCAAATCTGAACGAAATGTAGAGCCTGCGCTTCCAGAGCTGCCTGTGTCCTGGGCTGGATGACTAAGAGGAGATCAAATGGATCAGAATAAGCTTCTCTGACAGCAGGAATACTGATTAAAAAAAAAAAAAAAAAGGCACTGGAGGGTTTATCTTTATCTGTACCTCCTTGCTGGTAATTAGGCAGCATTATCAGACAGCCTCTCCTACAAGGCTGATTTACTGATGGAGAAACAACAGATGGGTCTCCAAAGCAAGGAGCTGTGCTTGGATCACACCTTGGGCACCCATTTTGTGAATTACGGTAACGAAGTGGCTGTCTCCAGCCATCCCTCCCTTTTGTGCTCACTAAACCTCTTCTCTGCTGTTATTAATGTGCTGGTCGGCTCCGATCCTGCATCGCCCCATAGCACACATCCATGTCCCTGATAAACATGGTACCTGCACCTCCTCAGGGCAGGACCTGGGTCCCCCCTGCCATCACTTTATTCTCCTTTATCATGTTACACAAGCCCATGTCTGCAGCATCCTACCTTTAAGTCCTTTTTGGATCTCTGTTTGTTGTTCCTGGACTCTATTTACAAACTGTAAGTTGCAGCCACTGCCCAGACTGTGCTGGGCTCTTGGAGTGATTTTCAAAACGACACTTGAGCCAAACTCTCAAAGATGTTTGCTTGTAGAAATGGGATTTTAGGCAAAGTTTTCAGGCTGTCCCAAATCCATTTCTGAAATGGTTGAGCATCCTGGGACAGTGGTGGGCTTGGGCTGCACAAGTCTGGCCAGAGGCTTTTCAAGATGCTGGTTGTGCCGAGGTACTTCTTCATAAGTGAATATCCTTCAGCCCCCAAGCTCAGGGTCATATTTTAGGTGTTTAAATATCCTTCAACTCAGTTTCCCTGAAGCTCAGACCTCACTGGCAGCCCGTGGAAATTAAAGTCCTGCATAAAATGGAATTTTGGCTTCCTAAACCACTTTTGAAAACATCACTTAATATCTCTACTTGCATCTTTATTTCTGTTTACCTGGACCCTCCATGGCAAGTTTTCTTTTCTGACACTCCTGGCATCTTCAGATTCTGGTCCCTTTTCATTTTAGGCGCTAATTATTTTCCTCACAACATTAAGTGCTTCAGCAGGCTGAGCAGCCTGGTCGCTTACTCTCCTTTTATACCTCCGTCCCATCAAATAGTCATGCTCGCTTTGGCTCATTACGCTTTATATCCTGGACTCTAACTGACAGCGTGCTGCCAAGCTCGAGCATCCCTGGAGTTTCTTAGTGCTAACTCCAGAAATCAGAGATGATTTCTAGAGTCAGGCAAGAAATGCTGTGGGTTTCTTTTCCCCACTCCCCCGAGGCTTTTCCAGTTTTTCAGCCAGATGTGGGTGTTGAAGAGCGTTGGCGGTGCTGGGGCAAAGCCCAGGGAGCAACAGGGCACAGCTCCTGGCCGACCTCTGCTCCCGGAGGGATGCTATCAGCTGAATGACAGCCCCAGCTGATAAGCCCTTGCTGTCTCTGTTAGCGCTCGATCATTTCGATCTGGATTTTGACACTGCATCTCTCTCCAGTCATAACATAATGGGAAAGGAAATTATATGTATTTGAAAAAAAATCTCATCAATTTGACAGAAGTCAAGAGCAATTTTACTGAAGTCAGATTTGTTACCCTGTCTCATATCACTGAACTAGCAGGCAGGACTGTTAATTTTAACTTGAATTTGTCCCTTTAAATAATAGAGAAGTGTGATGTCATGTCTAGTGCTCTACCAGTGCCAGTAATGCCATCAGTCATTTAAGAAATATTATGACATAGATATTTTAAAAATGGTGAATAACTTCTATCATTTTGGAAAAGATCCCATCTTAAATGGATTGAACCCCTGCAAAAAAACCAAACCCTTTGGATTGTTTTTGGTTGGGGGTTTTTGTTTTTTTTGTGGGGGTTGTTTGGTTTTTTTTTTTTGGTTTTTTTTTTTCTTTAATTTAAGTGAAGTGAGGGTTGAATTGGCTTTGAGATGGTGTTTGAAGTGGGAGATTCTGTTGCAAACCTGAAACCTCCCTCGCCTGAGCATGCACCAGAGGGCACTGCACGATGTGCTGGGAAGCATGGACTAACTCAACCAGCTCAGCCAGGATTTGGGGTTTTTTTGAATGTGGGCAGCATTTGTGCTCAAGCTGGAGATGTGTCTCTCCTTTTGGGAAGGGGTTGTACAGGGCTTTGTTGTCCCCTCCCCGGGGCTGATGCTACCATCACAGCAGGTTTAGTTCAGCCACCATCCCCGGTGTGACCGCAGGCTCTGTCCCACACCAAGGGCACAATCTGCAGCCCCCAGCCCGTGACAGCTCCTGCTCTGACCCCGCTAGTGATGGGAATGATGGCTTGGTGTCAGCAGCTTCTTGCTAGCAGGAGGCATCTCGCCACCCTGGATCACACCCAGTTTCCTTGCAGCGTGCTGAGGTTGGGCAGGGGTGTACACTGTCCTGAGCTGGGTCAGCCACATCCTTCAGGGCTTGTGAGGTCCTTTCCCACCCCATGCCTTTATGTCCCATCACCCCTCCACTGAGCCAGCTGTCTGCAGTTGCTGCCTGCTCCAGTACAAACTTTTCCAGAGGGGCACGTCTGCTCCGAAACCGAACTGTGGCACCACATCTGCAAGAGAGCTGACGGGAAGGGTGGCATGGAGGGACAGTCCATGGGAGACATCCCCCCTGAGGGCTATCTGGGTGCTCAGCTTTATCTGCACAAAAAGCATGAAAGGGAACACAGGGCCGAGGTAAAGGAAACATTCCCAGGTTAGCTGGAAAAGCAGGCAGTACTGATGGGCAGGAGTCAGCAGCCTTCCCCAAGCACCACCCCACCAGCTTGGCCTCACCGCTGGCCTCTGGGCCACCTTTGCACTCGCTGCCCTCAGTCCAGTTCCATTAGATGGCCTCACATTGCTTGGGGTGTCCATCAGTGCAACAACCCTGGGTTTGGGATTTGCTTCCCCTTCGTTTCTACAGAAGTTTTCTCTTTTTTTGACTGCTGAGCTCGTGTGTGATGTGCCACCACTTCAGTCCTTTCCCCTTAAACTGGAGAACCTGGTTTCATCTACCTTTACCAGTTGTGCAGCAGCGTGAATCCCAGGGGGCGGTGGGGCAGAGCAGAAGTGTTTCTGTGGTCAGTAATTCTAAGGACGTAGCTGGGAGGACATCCCTGGCTGGTGCCAGAAAA